>NW_005842336.1:103958-118932 GCF_000455745.1 Alligator sinensis | reverse complement strand
CTAATGTCCAGTCTAAATCTGCTCTCTGCCAACTTGTGGCCATTATTTCTTGTAACCTCCGGGGGCGCCTTGGTGAATAAACCATCACCAATTCCCTTCTGTGCCCCATGATGAACTTATAGGCAACCACAAGGTCGTCTCTCAACCTTCTCTTGCGGAGGCTGAAAAGGTCCAGGTTTTCTAGTCTCTCCTCGTAGGGCTTGGCCTGCAAGCCCTTAACCATACGAGTGGCCCTTCTCTGGACCCTCTCCAGGTTATACGCTTCCCTCTTGAAGTGCGGTGCCCAGAATTGCACGCAGTACTCCAACTGCGGTCTGACCAGTGCCTGATAGAGGGGAAGTATCACCTCTTTGGAACTATTCGTCATGCATCTGCTGATGCACGATAAAGTGCCATTAGCTTTTCTGATGGCTTTGTCACACTGCCGACTCCTGTTCATCTTGGAGTCCACTAGGACTCCAAGATCCCTTTCCACTTCCGTGCCACCCAGTAGGTCATTTCCTAGGCAGTAGGTATGCTGGACATTTTTCCTCCCTAGGTGTTTCTAGGTAAAATGTAGTGTTTTGCACTCTGGACCTGCATGCTGAGGACCATCTAGGCCCCCAGGGCCTCCTCCCGGTGGGCTCTTTGGTTATTGTAAGCCACTTTGAACCTTTTGGATAGGGTAGATATAAATCAAATAAATAGAGAGGCCTGTGGAGGCAGGCACAGGCCTCTCACAATTGTGACCACTTCCAGTGGAGGGCAGCTCTTCGTGGGACTGCTCAAATTAGTAACTGCTCAAGCACGAGGGAGCAACTCCACTGGTACCCGTGTGGTGTGAACTGCGAGGCATGTGGGACCACAGAGAGGGCTGTGTGGGGGGTTGAGGGTGGGCAAGGTGTATGGCCATGCGTGGGAGAAGCGAACTCGGCAGGGGGGTTTGGGGTATGTGGATGCTGAACTGTGCATGGGCCCGTGCACAGCTACATGCTGCAGGGCATAGATTGCGGAGCTGTGCTCAGCACTTGTGAGATGGGAATGGTACAGGATCATTGCAATTCACAATACCTAGCCAAATGGCTCCTAGCCTGGGCCCTGGCAAGGTGGGAAAGAATCAAGGACTGACTCTGGCCTGGCTGAGAGAAAGACGGGAAAACCCAGCGCACACAGCAGGTGTAGCCTCGCCAGCACCTACCACAGGACTCAAAGGCGGCATACCCCTGCACTGAGCTCCTGGGTTTTGAGACCCAGACACCTTCCTCTGCCTGGAGAGCATCCCCCCACACGCATCTGCTGAGCCACCATGCAGTCCTCCCGCCCTGACACTTGTGACACGCACTCAACCCTCCCCTTCCCAACATGTCCCCCTGCACAGGCATACCCATCTCACTTTATCCCAAGGTAATTTTAATGTGTGTTAATGCAATCATTTTTTTGTTTAACTGAATATGCTGATTAAAACACATTCCACTGACAGAGAGGCGTCTTCCTATTTGATTTATTGTCTGAAATCATTGCAATAAATGTTGTATTTTTACCAAGTACGCAAGTACACACAGGTCATAGACCAAACCAATGGGTATGTGAAGTAGCAGTTCAACTGCACTCACACAAAGCTGACATCCCTGGCAACAACTCATGCTCCCCAAGGTCATAAGTGAGTTTTAACTTTTTCAGGCTCTCTTCAGGTTGTCCAGTTTGCTCCCCACCCTGCCTCATCCTACTGAGCTTCTTCGTGTTAACACTTGCGGCAGGGTTTATCAAGGGGAATAATACTGCAGTTAACACGGTGTAATTCAGATCAACTAACTGTAGCAGTACAATTACTGACAATGTGTCATGTAAAAGGGAGAAGAATGTTTTCAAGGACAGAAATCAATAAAATTGATCCTTACTCGTGTCGTGGAAACACACGCAGCATACTTTTGGGTCAGGTCAGCAGAAGCTTTTATTCAAAAGAAACTACAGCTGTAGGGGGGACTCCAAAGTGACATGGATCTCCCAAGCACTTGGAAGGGGTTCCCTCCCAAGAGCAAAATCAGGAGGCTTATATACTTTAACAGTCGCTTACAACTCACGTGATCATATAGTGAAATTAGCTAGAAAAGCAGCTATAAACATTACTTCATTACTTCCTTGCTGTTATCAGGATGAGAACTATGGAGGAGACAAGGGAGAAATAACACTTCCTGCCTGCACCTGGAAATCAGAGTTGTACATACTTCTTGCTATCTCCAAGGCCGCGGTGAGCGAAGCAGTTGCAGAGGAGTTACAAAGAACAAACACTTTCCCTTATCTGTTCTACTGTCCAGAGCCAGCAATTCTCCACAAAGCGGTTATGTCATCTTATAACTCAAATGATCAAAGTTTAAGGCATTTATTTTTTTCTGATTCCACACACTGATATTTAGAGTGATACAAAAATGAATAGGGGCATGTGGGAAAGGCTCTGGGGAGTGCTATTATTAATTACTGACCCAAATAGAATGATAAAGTCAGCAAGATACAAGACTTGCCTCATTTTATTTATATATTAAAAAAGAAAAAGCACTTGGTTTTTCTCCCCAGGTGCCTCTACATGTTCACTTTACTGCAGAGTAGACTAATTAGCTCCACAGCAATGCAACACAGTCTACACGTGTGCTGGTATTAGGGTACAGTAAACTCTGATAGTACTGTGGGGGACAGTACTATCTTACGGCAGTCATTATGTTCAATCAAATCCATGTCTAGATGGGTACTGCAGGCATTAACTCCTGCCTGACCCTCATGCCCCACCCATCCCCTCTGCCACCCTGTTCCCCCACTCAAAGCCCAGAGGGCTAACCCTCCTTGCCCCCTGCCAGCCTGGGGCTTTTCTGTCCTGGCTCAAAGTGCTGCTGCCCTGGATGGATGTGGAGACACTGCGCCCAGAAGCAGTTAACTCTGGCTGAAACTGCTCCAGAGTTTATTCCTTTGCCTTAATTTCATGTGTAGATGTACCCTCTGTCCAGTTTCCCCGAGTCTCCTGCAAATAAAGGGGGTATTAAGTCCTAAAAAGAGTCGGAGGATTCTTCCTTAATGCTGAATGTTAGGGCAAGTTAAATGCAGGGGTTATTACCAGCTCCTTCTATATGTTATATGAAAGCACTGTTTTGCATTTAAGATGTATATGTGTGAACTCTATTTTATACCTGGAAAAGGATTCCTCTCCAAACAGTTTTAATTTCAACGCTGGCATATGAAAAAATTGAGTCACAGTCTCGCTGCTCACTAGATCTGCAGATAAATAATACAAAGTCCCCTCCAGTACATCTCTCACCTTTCAGAACACATTTCCTACAAAGGGGGGAAAAGATTAAATATTTATTCTATGATGAAAACTGAAATAGAAACCTATTCAGGACATTTTACTGAACATAAATAATACTTTATCATTTGATCTCCTCTTGGTAAACACATCAGTCAAACAAAGCAGTCTATTCTGGATTTCAGGACATCAATGTTCTGTCGTCTTGTCCTGGTTTTTCCCTAGACCCCCTAGCTGGAGCAACCTGCAAAAAGGTTTATGTACCACTCAAAACATCAAAAGATGAATTCAGGCTGGAACTGGTGCAGAGAAGGGGAACTGGGATGATCAAGGGAATGGAGAATATATATTTTGAGAGAAGACTAGAAGTGCTTGACTTGTTTAGCCTATCAGACTAAAAGGCTGAATCGGATATGAGGACTGTTTATAGAAACAGGGAGATAAACATCACAGAGGGAAAAGATTTACTTGGTGGCAAGAACAAATGGGAATAAAACATTTAGACTATTCAATTTTTCTATTCTATTTTTTGCAGGGTATTGTAGCAGGGTCATCACTTGCATCTGCATGCCTCAGGATCTGCTCCCAGTTCCTAAACTCTGGGACCAGGGCTTCTTAATTATCCTCGGGCATTGCACACTTTGTGGGAGAAGGCTAATACAGATTTTAGATCCTGATGTTTTTGTAGCAATAAAACATTTAGACTATTCAATTTTTCTATTCTATTTTTTGCAGGGTATTGTAGCAGGGTCATCACTTGCATCTGCATGCCTCAGGATCTGCTCCCAGTTCCTAAACTCTGGGACCAGGGCTTCTTAATTATCCTCGGGCATTGCACACTTTGTGGGAGAAGGCTAATAAAGATTTTAGATCCTGATGTTTTTGTAGTGGTATTGTACACCACTGCTCCCTGGTTCATTCCTACAATGCTCCAGGGAATATGTGAGAAAAAAAAAAGTTTGTTTCATAGACTAACTGTGTACGGGCTTTGGGAACAAAAAACCCAAACAAACAAACAAACAAACAAACAAACAAACAAACAAACAAAAAAATCAACTTCCTTCAGTCAGGGAAGGAAGCAGATACTCACTCAGCAAAATAGTAGTGAGAATAATCACACTTATAAAAGGAAGTAGGCAGTAAAGCTGTGAAGCGAAGGGAAGTTATTAAAAGTAGCTGCACACCAAGTAAAGAGCAGTCTTTATAAACATACTTAATTACGGAAAGGAATAAACCCACACAAAAGGGAAGTGGGCCATTACCACCTGTGGAGCACAAAGAGGTTAGTTGAGTGAGCAGGTTTAGCTGTGATTTGCTCTAAAACCATTGCCTGGTTTTCATCACCCTCTGGGACACAAGGAAGACCCTCTTGGCACTGTGTTAAATCCACCTTTCCTCCATGTGTACTGAAGCTTGGCTGCAAACCCTGACCCAGGATCCAACTTGCCACTGAAAACCACCCTTCCTGCTCAGCATGTACAAACTAGAAGCACAGTGCGTCCTGCTCACTCATCTCTTGCATGCAAAAGTCCCATTGCATTGTGCACTTATTCAACACAGTCACCAAGTGTTAAATCCCTTGGTGGAGGTTGTCCAGTATTGCTCATAACTTTATTACGGCAGTGGAGGCATTGCAAGCAGGTGAAATGGATAACTCTACATTGAATACATTGTTTTGTGGCTTTCTAAGTTGCCCAAGTCACTTTTCCAGTAAACTCAAGTCCGGAAACTTAGCCCGCTGAGCAGCATACTGAAGACGTCAACGAGCAATGCATTTTCTGCTTTGGATAACTGGTGTTTATTCATGGCACAGAAAGGTAAAGCAGTGGTTGGACAGGCCTTTGTATCATGGGTTTGCATAGGGCCCTCCAAGACTGATGAGCTGCAAAGTCTGTGTCACTCAGCAGATGATAGGGGGCATGATGTGGAATAACATGCATGCCCACTCCTGAAAACCAGGCTTCATAGCAGAACTGGACCGAGTGCCAAACTCCCACTAGCTCCTGGTCTAGCTTTCCAAGTGCTATACGCCCTTATGTACACGCACAAGCAAAGAGACAGTCCCCACCCCAAAGAGCATAAAAGAAGAGTGACAACAGATGGATGGAAACACATCAGTGGAGGAGAAGGAAACAATGAGACAAACTTCATTAGCTTGCTAAATAGGGATCTCAACATACCAGCAGTCTTATTTGTTCTCAAGCTTTTGGACAACTTGCCACTACCCAGTTCCTCTTCCCTGCTGAATTCTGCTCCTCAAGCAGCCTACACTTCTGCATTAGCAATATACTGACACCTGGCCCAAGTGATCAAACCAGAGTACCTCTGAGCCTCAGTCTGCTATATCTGAAGTACCTAAGTAGAGAGTTAAGAGATTGACTTCAGGCAGCCAAATTAGAAGGGTTTAATCTACTTTTTAAGTTCGACCACGTGATGTGAAATGCCTGGTTTTGTCAGTGGATTGAGGCAGCAGAAGTATGCACAATGCACATGATTTGGAAGATGGAGAAAGGGAAATTTCTGTGCAGGCTAATTTCTCTGAATAGGTATGGAAACAGTTTTATAATAGGATCAATGGATTCAAGGAGTAGTGATGAAAAAAAATGACGCACACAGGAAAAATAAAACTCCATATAGCTTTAGGGACTTTGTTTGTTCTTCTCAGTGCTTCTTGTTCTCAAGAGAAAATGCCCTTGCCACATGTAGATAAACAGTTTGCTTCTCATTTTTGGGAAGCTCTGGTTACTCCTCTGAATTTATCATAAATCTCAGCATTTGCCTTTTCCCTATGTTCCTCTCTTGGATGATTTTGATATAAGCAATTTCCTCTTCACACTTTTGCAGAGCTACTCACTCAAACACTGGATCGGTGTCCTAGAGTTAAAGAAATCTCAGAAAGTTACATGGGATGATCATTCCCCATTTAGTGCAAGAATTTGCTTTGCTGTATATTCTTAAGTGCTCCAGTCTAATCTCTATACTTACAAGTACTGCCTACAATATAGCCTTCATTGCCGAGATGGAAAAAAATAGTCCAGAGTTTGGAGCCCCAGGCTGAAACTCAAGACGGGTTTAATTCAGTGCTCTGCCACAGACTCTCCATTTGGCCGCAGGCAGGTCATTTAACTGTTGTGTACATTAGGCCTTCCTTTGTAAAATGGGGTTAAGACTGCCCCACCTTCCAAAGGGGTGTTCAGCTTTGGAGGTGTTCAGAGTAAAGTAATAGAGGAGAAGAGGTGATCCTGCTCAGTGCTGAGTCTAAGTCTCTCGCCCAGCATTTCAGTGCCTTGTCCATCTACTCCGATTTTCTCTTTTTCCTCTTAATGCCTTAAACGAAACTGGCAGCATGAACTTCATATCAGAACACTGCTTGGACTCTTTGTCTTATGGATCATTATGTTATGCATGGTAGTAACACCAACATCATGTGTCCCCATAACACCTTACAAAGGAAAACCAAAAATCACAATCCCCATTTTATAGATGGACTGACAGGGATATGGAAAAGAGAAATATCCTGAGCACATGACAGATAAAATCAAAAGGTAGCAGCCAGGATGTGCTGGGTGAGTCTGTCTTGTTTGATGCTTGTAGCTTCTTTAAATATAAGATCTTGGAAGATGTGGAGCCATCATTTTCTCTATAGAAAAGCCATGCAAATCTCAAAACAGAGATGTCAATACGTGTTATAATTCTACTCAGGAAACTGCTGCTTCCTGCAGGCAGGGCCTTGCAATGTGCCTGCTTGGCTGTCTCATGAGAATGGCTACACAAAAAAGACTCCTCACATGTGCAGCCCCTTTTGTTGCCAGTGCACTCTGCTAATGTTGCCTTATTGATGCAAAAGGGGCCTTACACTGCAGGTCTCAGCATGCAACTTCTTTGTTAATGATCCTAGGGATTGTCAGTCAGAGAGCAAAACCAAGCATTTAAACATCACAGCAGTCTGGGGACCCCATTTTATTCTTGGCTCCATCACTGATTTCTGTGGGACAGGTGCATTCTGTTTCCAGCTGCACAGTCACCTCTAGATAGATACCTTCCCTTCCCCCACTTTTCTATAAAATAAGACTATTCTGCTACTAAAGTGGAAGCTACCCTCATTAATGGGAAGGCTCTCAGAGAAAAAGCACCATAGCACCAGTGTGCTACTTCATAACCACTGGGGATCTGCACTGATGTTTCAGTTCTCTGGAATCATTAGATTGGGAGCACTAGCAAACCATCAAGGATTATTGAGGGAGCATTTTTTCTTGGATGGCAATTACCTTTTATTCCTCTGTCTAGTCCCTCATGAACATGATGCATCTTACTTTCTATTCTAGAGTTCTAGGACTGCACCTCATACTCCTAACAGCCCCCAATATATATATATATACATACATATATACACACACATATATATACATACATATATACACACACACACACACACTTTAAGCCCTCTTTTCCCTGTTGAAACAGGTGCAAAAGCCTCACTGTAGATAGGAATTAAGCCTGGAAGTTTTCAGGCCACGTTCCGCTCTGCACCAGTTTGCTGGCGTCTCCTGCAAAGCACACAGCTCCACCCTGCGATTCCTGCAGCAGTGGAGTCATGTCACATTACAATGGCTTTGGGTGCAATGTAGAATCAGCTATGGGAAATTATGAGAAGATACATCAGGGCGTTAGGTTGCACGTGGGCTCAAACTTCCTTGTACCTGTGTGCAAGTGTACTAATTTCTGTTTATAAAGTTCATCCTAGTTGATTCTATTCTGTCAGAATAGACTAAACCAGTTTGATCTTGCCATAATTAACGCTTGGTCTACTACTGATGGCCCTCCAACTATTAAAATGTTTGTTAATACACAACATCTCCAGTTCCTGCTACTTTTGACAGGAGGTAACACACAAAAAACACAGGGGGAAGATAGGGGAGTGGAAACATGACGAACAATATGAGTTTAAATACAGTGTCCGACTAAACATCACCAGGCCTTGTCCTGTAGGATTCTCATTCCAGAGCACAGTACCCTGGATCATAGATAAACAGAAAATAAGAAGGGAACCAAAAGTTACATATCAGAAAAAGCATTAGTTAACCCTGAGTTTTTTCTCTGAACAACAGTCTCCACAAAGAAATGCTTGTAGTCTTTCACAAGAGCCACATAAGAGGACAAAGCATATAAAAAAAGCGAACCTTGAGATACAAGCCTGCAACTTGCCCCACGGAGAAAGGGTCCAGATAGCATCATAGTTCCTCCCCCGCCCCCGCAATTTCGTCTTGAATATCTGAGACTCTGCCTGGGCTTTGAACATTTTCTTACAGGCATGGAAGCCATAAGATGACTGATACTTGCTGATTATCCATCTGCCTTTGTATTTTGTACTGTAGCCCATCCCTGCAATATCTGAGCATTTTCCCCATAAAAATCAAAAGCAACAAGGCTCCTAGGAAAGACTGTACGCTCTCAGGATCACCTCTCTTTTGGGGGTAAAATAAATGCAAAGGTTAAGGGGACCCCCCCCCTATTTTTTTTTTTTTTTAATTCTCTTATTTTACTTTGTTTTGTTTCAGCTGCCTTGTTTGGGGTAAAAGGACTGGTGGGGCACAGTGAGTTGAACACGATATTGGATAGTAAAGGTTGAATGCAATATTGAATTCCAAAAGGTGTCAGTCTACCTGAAAAGGACCTTAAAAAAAAAAAAAAGCAGGTTGTATAGCATTTGCCAACTACTGTCAGACTCTAGCTTTGCCTCCTTTGCGAGTTCCTGCCCTCCAAAAACATGGGGTGATTTGCAATAGAAGCAGAGATCAAAACTCAACTTTTAGTGCAGCAGGAGATAAAGGGGTGAAATGTGACCAGACCTCCTCTGCTTTGCTTGAGGGTCTCAGAAATCGAGCACCTGGTGCACATTAATAAAGCAACAGTCCGCTGTTTACATCAGAGCTGCAGTCAAGAATTGACTCTGTTCCTTTTAGCATGACAACTTGACACATGTTGAATGGTAGGAGAGAATTAGTGTCTCTCAAAAGGACTCTAGGTATGACAACCAGAAATTAATCTGTACGTCTTGGGTATCTTGCTTATAGCAGCACAGTGCGAGTGGCATTAACAAGTTATACTGCTGGAGCATACATACCTGGGGGATTAGCATTTATTTAAAATCTGTCATTTTCTAGACAAAACTGAAAGGTAACAAATTACACTTGATCTCCTTGTCAAAATCATATGAGGCCATTCCTGGGGATCCCCCAGAGACAGTAAATTCTGAAGGAGATGGCAATACATAGCAATTGCAGTTGACATTATTCCTACTAAAAAAAAAACAAAAAACACAAAACCCAAGGATTCTACAACCCTGCCAAAATGGCCTTCGCTAGAGAGAGGAGCTCAGGTAATTAAGTGCGTTTCCACCAGCCAGGCAGGAAGAAGTGAGGTCTTCAAAATTACCTAAAACAGAATTTGGGCAAGCTGTCAGGATTCCTCTTGCAAAACCAGAGCAGGACTCTTTTCCTTCCAGTGTTAGGACCTCAAGACGACCAGAATAACACCCTTTCAGGCCTTCAGTGGTGAAACATACTCCTACTCGAACACAACACCGCACCTAGGAGGAGTAAGTGTTCCTTGGAAGTTTCTTATGCAAGTACTAAACCACTCCATTAAAACTGAAAGCAGATGAATGCAGTTTGCATCTCTCAGTGAGGTGCAAACTGTTAGAGGTAGGATCCTGAACAAGTGGAGTAGGGCTGTTCCCACGCTTCACTTGCAGAGCTCCACCCCTGCACTGCTTCTCTTGCATGAGGTGAAAGAATCCCAACACCAGCAGCAGTAGCAGGACACCAGACCACAGGATTGGGGTAAGGTGTTTTGGCAGACCCTCTCAGCTAGGGATTCCTCTGGGCTATAATAAATGTGTGGCAGCAGAGCCATTAAGGCATTTTGCTACAGATTTAGAAGTACAAGTGCAAGTCTTGCTTTGGGCGGAGACTGAAAGCTGCATCCATTTGACCCAGGTCTGAGAGGCTGCCTGGTCATCAGTTAGGGGAAGCCAAGGTGATCAGGCATGATGCTGGCCACAGCCCTCACTTGTGACACTGCATACAGACACCAGCATACCTTACTCGACATAGCCCAAGCAGTCACCTCAGGCTGGGCTGAACTTCAATCCTTATACTCACTTCTACATCCAGGAGACTTCTGCCCATGCAGCATCCATCTTCCATGCATTTTCAGTCAGTTGTGATATCGCTTCACATGAAACCTACAGCTGTACTTGAGAAGTAAGTAATTACATACCTCAGTTTTTAATTTGGTATTTCTGTTTGAGGATATTAGCACAGACCTGAAGTCCAGGGAATAGTGCAGTCCTTCAGTACCTGAAGCCTTATAAAAATTTTAAGACAGACTACTGCCTATAGGACTCATCAAAAAACTAAATTCGAGCTCCAAGCACACACCTCCCAGGGAAACGTTTTCAGGGACAAGAATGATGAGGATTAATTTGAGGAAAGGACAAGGAAGAATCAGATGTAGTCACCTTTACAAGTAGCTAGAGAGGAAGACGGACTACGCACAGGTCTTCAGAGCCCTGGGTTTTAGTCCCAGTTCTGCTAGACTCACCATCAACAGAAGGTGAGCAGCTTTTCTTCCACCAAGCTACACAGATTTGGAGGGGTGATCTTTTCATGACAATATTGAGGGAGGCACACAAAATTGGATACTAGCTAAAATGCTGGCCCACATTGATCCTCAGAACAATACTCTGCAGACTTCTGGAGAGAGAGAGAGAGAGAAAAATCAGAGTGGCAGTAACAGTCAGCTCTGCTGCCAAAAAACAATATCTGCTTGAATGGTAATTTAAAACAAGATTGAAATAGAACTGCAGGTAGAGCCAGTCCAAAACCAAAAGTGTCTACAAGCTGCCACCCTGTGGCGATAACTGGGAGCAGACCGTCTCAGCGAGGATAGAAAATTGCACTCTTAAGTGAATGGCCTGAGCTGTACAGCATTACCAAATCTTTTTCCAAGGTTATATTGGTTTCCAAAAAACCCAGCTCTTGATTATATGAATTTCACCTTAGATTCCAAAAGTTTATAACTTCCATGGAACCAGAGAGAAACTTGGATGCAATGCGAGTGCACCTGAAATAGCCAAAAAGCTGAAAGGTGGGTGTGAAGGGGGTGGAAACATTGGCATGGTGGTTCTGAGTACCTGAAGTTGCCTTTTTTGGGGGGGGGAGGGGGGGGGGTAAGAGGAAGAGAAAAACAAAAACAAATACAAATAATTTACACAAGTATAACATTTGAAGCTAAACATAACACATTATTGGTTTGTGTGTTAATGCTGAGTGTACATGACAGGGACAGAATCTTGTATTACTCAATTCCATAAATACTAAGAAAAACCCAACAGACACACAGTTAAGAATATTGGGCATTACTCTGGAAGGAGGAAAAACCCAAATATTTCAGCTAAGGAGGAATTTTAAAGTTTCTATCAGTTTTGTAATAGAAAAAGCATTATTGAATAAGCCAAAAACTCTGTATTTGTTGATTTCAAAGGCTAAACAATTCCTGCCAAACTCACTCCTCCTGGAAAAGGAGTTGTTCGTCTCTTCAGTATTACTCTTGAATGAGTGTAAATTACTTTACCAAATAATTGTAACGCAAGGAATTTTTAAACTAGCTACAAGTATTTCTACACATAGGTAAATTCTTAGCTTCTCTCCCTTCTGTCAAAACCCTTCCAGCCCTCCTTGTTACGCCCTCAATGCCACTTTTCCAATATAAAAGTTAACACACACACAAGTCTTACAAGGACAAAGATCAAACATTTTATTCCTTGAGCTCCAGTGTTATGACTGTAGCAGCATTTCAGAAACCACATTTTCTGCAATGTTAAATATATGTTCTCTTTAAAAAAAAAAAAAGTACTATGTAAAATTCCAAGAAAGGCAGAAATGCAGTTTTAAAAACTGCAGATATCAACTTAAAACAAAAAAATATTTAACACTCATCTCCCTTAAAAAAAAAAAATGTGCGTTTGTTGCAGACAAAGCAGCAATACATGTGTTTCACATACAAAGTTTAAAATTCAGCAGAAAGTTGTTGGCAGAACAAACCAGCACACTCAGTTCTCCTAAATGAGATGCTACTCTACATAACTTTGGTGAAGATGCTTTAGCCTGGAGATCCAGCAGTTCAAGCTGGAGTAAATAAGAGCTACATTATGATTCCTGCAATAAAAGGAAAACTAGGCAAGGCTTTAGGATGTTCCCTTTCCACACTTAAACTATTGATCTGCTTTTGATTATAAAAACACAGAAGATTACACAGGGTTAGTCCTAAATTTTCAAGTGCTTCACACCCACGTACTCTCAACAACTTCAGTTCTGTGTAAAAGCTCACCTTGTCCCCATTATAGCGGTCAGATTTTCAAGGGTAATGCACTTGACATGCAAACTCTCAGGAGTCTTGAAAAATTATACTGATGCCTAAAGAGTAACAGAACTATCTGAAAACATGGTCCAAGTCCTAGTACTGAACTAGGTAAATCTGGCTGCTTGGGACCTCACTGCATCCCGAGACTGTTGGGGAGTGTTACCAAAAAATGAACCCCATTCACTCACACCCAGGCCTGCAGATTTGCAGTCAACAGCTGAGGCCCAGAGTGCATGAATTAACACTCGGGCTCTTGTCTACTCCATAAATTTGCAGGCCTGAGCACATTACGAGGAGGTGTGGTTTATTCCTCAGTGACTTATTCAGACCCTCACTGAAGGCAGTACAGACTGATCCCTGATGTCTTATCTTTCAGCACTTAGTCAATAGAAGCTTTGCCACTAACCCTAAAGATTGCAGGATCAACCTAAACTGGCCAGGCCAAAGTCATCAGCAGGATTCAAGCTAAGAAGTTGAAAGGAACAAAAACCCATGTAACTATTCAAAATAATGCAGGTCAGTTCAGTATTTAAGCAGTGGAGTTCCAGACGCTGAAGAGTTCACACTAAAGACGGATATATTACCTGGTCTTACTCTACAGCTATAATTTTCCTGCTTACTTAGCATCAAATATAGCCAAGCAGTCCCATTTTAAAGTAATGCTTTGAAAAAGGGAGGCTAAAACAAGATATGATATGTGCAGCTCCAGGTTACTGTCTCAAGTGACTTTCCAGAATAAGTACAACCTATTAGAAATTTCTTCCCCTGCCCCCCACTCCTCCTCCCCGTTCCCAATAGGTGCCAGTTCTTCACTTTCCCAGTCCAGAAGCAATTTCCTGTTGGCTTCCGATCTGCAACATTAATGTGAAACTTTAGGATATGTGGCCAGAAGAAAATCCAGTTTCCCCCGACACTGGCATATTCTCTCTTCAGGGGTAACAGCTATACCACAAAGCTGAATAGGGATTAATACACCCTCTCCAAGTATCACCACCTCATTTAAAAGGACTTGAACAGTTAAACCATCCATACACCTCTGGGGAAAAAAATCCCAACCACTTATTCTGACATGATCCTTGCTACAAGCAATCATTTCATACAACTGGAAGATCTACAGAGAAATGCCTTTGGATTACTGGAATCAAGATGGGGGAGAGGGGGAGGCTAACTGCTTTTATACCATCTTTGAAACAGAACCGTAATAAAAAGTTTCAAAGTTTACAAATCCCAGATTCTTATCAAGTGCTATGAACTGAAGGCGGTGCCTCTTGAAAGCGACTCATCCATTAAATAACTCTCTTCCAATGAAAAAAGTTAATGTTAACAAATTTTTCATTGCCACAACATAGTGTGAGGACCTTAAGAACCTGAGATTTGATTTCCAGAAAGTTGGCTATTTCTACATGTTGACAGGCTTGCCTCTAATAGAAATAAGCTATTTATATGACAGTTTCCCCCGTCATTCATGATGCAACCCCTAGTTTATTCTTGCATCATTTAAGAATTTGGAATGAAACTTGCAAAGTTGCCAAACCTGCCCCCTCCCTCCCCCCCAAACACCCCTTTTCTACCAAATTTTGAGAGGAAACTGGGTTTTCCAAATCCTTTCAAAACTTCAGCATAAAACTCTTTACAAGCTCACGTGCTAAGCACCTAGTCTTAGGAGACAACTATGAAACATTTCAAGTGCTGCATAATGGCAGTAACCTGGAGATGGCACATTATTCACTCTAGGATGCTAAATAATAATAATTAAAGCTTGTCAAAAACCTGCATTTATAATTTTAAAAATCCTTTTCAGTTGGGGAAGGAACAATTTCTACAAGGTGCATATAAATTTCCTTTTCAAGGGAATATATGGGGATTTAATTTCTCCAAATACTGGTCTACCAACTAATTAGCTGTGATTTAGTGTCATGTGAGATTACATGAAAGCCAGTGCCTAGTGGAGTATTTGCCTGCCAGTTTCTCTCAAACACCTTAATTGAAATGCATCAAATAGGTGGCGATTGTTCATTTAAAAAAAAAAAAAAAAGTTAGTTGTATTTTATATAAAAATATCACACCAAAAATATTAAAAAGCATGTTACACATGGTAAACTTTACCTTTTCCATATGAGCAAGAAAACCAGAAGTAACTGGTATAAAAGATACATGACAAACTTAAATATGAGGTTAGAGGGACACCCAGCTCCAATTTCATGTGTTAATTAGAGCAGTTCCAAGTGCTATGCCTTCTCCCAGACTGTCTGTCAACTTGTGGCTTTAAATCACACT
>NW_005842336.1:46466-103948 GCF_000455745.1 Alligator sinensis | reverse complement strand
TCTTTCCCTTAACAGGACTCTCATGTTGCCATTCAAAAGATCCACACAAACCACAGGAGAAAGGAGGAAATTACTAGAATTGCCTACTGCAAAAAAAAAAAGGGGGAAAAAAGCAAACTAAAAAGTTGCAGCATTATCACTCCTTCATTTTGCGTGTTAATTTTTGTTAGCAAGTAAAAAAAAAAAGTCCAGATAAAACAAGGATTTCTCAATTGACGTCCCATTGAAGAGTGTAACTATTAAGTTGCATGTATTTGCCTACCAAAGGAAAAAAAAAAAGAAAAAGAAATCCTTCAAATAGTTTATAATGAAGCTAACCACCTCATCTAGCCAGATGGCTAGCCAGCAATGAACTATCTGTAGTTCAGCAAACCTGCTCCTCAGGCACTCAAAAGTTTCCCTCCTCTGCAGTATATTGCACTGAATTTAGAGAACTTTTGACCAAGTGTTGCTTTTAAAATTCAGCCACTCTATTCGCATCATTGGTCAGTTTGAACTAGGAAAAACAAACACTCAAAAATAAATGGTTTTTCCTAGCCTCAAGCACAGGAGCTACACTTTGTAAACAACTGAGTAGACATGACGATGAGGTATGGAGACTGAGCGGAGATGAGTCATCCACAAATCCAGCTTGCAAAAAAGCCTACAGAAAGGACGAAGGGATAAAATGTCCTTTTTTGAATGCACAGAGTCTTCTATGAAGCACAGACCAAAGCAGAGGATTTCATAGCAGCAAGCAAAAAGCCAAAAGGAAAAAAAATAAAATAAAAATCCCAAGAGCACTTGAAGCTTTGGGATTTTTCTTAGGGCACTTCAATTGGACTTCAGCAAGCCACTGCTTTTTGCTTCAATTTTAAAAGATTGCAATTTGCAGTTCTCCTAGTTAAGGCTTTCATTTTCTCCAAGGCCTTTCATCTTTGTGTGTTGTCAATATGCTCCTTTTACCACTCAACCCAAGCTGCTTTATGAAACTGTAAACAGATGTTCTGCTCTGGCATACATGTGCGTGGGAGCAACTTTATCAACGTGAAAGATAAAGCTGGAACTAGTTGTGTGGACAGTTATTCACGTAAGCAGGATCAGGGCCTTCTCAGGAAATAAGTCCATGAATAAATAAGTTAGTGATAAAGCCTTAGAATGCTATAAGTGTACTTATAAGCAAAATTGTTAAGCATTTTCTAAAAATACTCATCCTTACGGTAGAAATCTTAAGATGTCAACAACTAGCTAAAAAACATGGAATAGATGAAGATTCTTCCCAAGAAGAGCTGGTAATTTTGGCCACCCAACTTGAGGGGTCTCAAGCAGGCACCAAAAAATAGGAGGCATCACAGAACCCAAATTAAAACACTGGCTGCTGTTTTGGGCTCAATGCTGCCAATAATAAAGCCATTCTGGTTTTAAAAAAATAAAAATAAAAATTAAGAAGCTTTGGCATTTTTCCTTACATGTTACAATGAAAGAATTCAGCCCTTTTTTAAAACAGCTCCGCCACAAGCTGTGGTCTTATTAATAAAACCACAAGTTCTTATGTAGAAAAATAAAGGATAAACATTTTCCATCTATTCTATATTAAAGTTTTATATAAAAATTTGATGTGACAGGATATTTACTTTCTTAGCAACAAAAACGTCAATGTGCTATTTCTTGGCCCCCCCACCAAACAGTCTAAGCTCGATGGTGAGGTGGTAACCTTGCATCTTCGACTTTGTTCAGAGGGAAAGAAACCCCATTTGTTAGCGATTTTACTTTTTCAAAAATAAAGTTATAAATATATATTTATATTACAAAAAGTTTCTGGACAATTTGATTCTAGGAACACAGGAGCCAAGTTTCTCCAGTGACCACTTCATCCCTCCCTTTGAGAGAGAGAGAGAGAGAGAGAGAGAGAGAGAGAAAAGTGAAATTCAATTGTGAATCCACCAGAATTTGGCATGTTCAAAAGAGGAGAGAATCATGGAGCTTCTATATAAAAGACTTGTGAAGCTTGGGTTCACTCCCGTCAAGTCCTTCAGTAGGGGGTTCTCTTTTCCAGCTTGTGCTTGGTAATGAAGTACTTGAAGAATTCATACACTGACCACGCGATGGCGGTAGAAGGCATCTGGTAAATGACACGAGCCTGCACTCCTCTGAAATACGCTGGGATACCACCAAGCTGATACACAGTCCTGAAGGCATTTACCATTCCCGAGAGGTGTCCACTGATGTTTAGTGAACTCAGTGCCATGTTTTCCTGAGTGTTTAGCAATGTCTTGCAAACATCGAGGGGGGTGGTGGCAGCAGCAGCCACTGCCCCAGCAATGGCACCAGAGAGAATGTGCGAGCGGGGGTTATACTCTCGACGAGGGTTGATTTTCTCCTGCGTGATTTCGTACACGATGAAATGAATAGCTTGGAAGGGCACGTTCATGGTGAGCTGTGTGGTATAACTCCGGTAAAAGGCACCAAACCCTTCCGTCCTGTGCACTGTCCTGATGCAGTCCAAAACAGATTTGTAAGGAGAGTTGTACATCTGCATCCGCTGCTTCACCACTGGTTCAGCAAGAGGCCATTGGAGGGTGTGAACACCAAATGGGCAACACCAGATGGGAGGCAGAGGTACCCAATGGGACAAGAGACAAACCAATTGGACACAAGTTAGAGTAATTCAGGACATCCCAACCCACCCAACCATGCTGTATTTCTTGCCTAATCTAAAACCTTCATTCACTGCCAGCATTCATGCAATTCAAAATAGTTTTACAGAGAGGTGACATTGTTCTCATTTTAGGAAGGAGTGAGGGAGGACAAGGTTTACAAAGCTGACCCTGCTGTTTGAAGTCCAGAGCAATGCTTCTGTTCACTTCAGTGCAAACATCGTTGAGTCATAAGTAACCCGAATCCAGGTCTATTCCAAGTAAGTATCAGGACTGAGACTAGAACCTATAAACGTATGGCTTCTAATGCCAGGTTCTAGACCATCAAAGTGGTGGCTGCTCTTCACATCATAATTTTCAATCCCACTGTTTAAGTGGTGGATTTTTTTTCCCCTCGCACGTTTCAAGTCTTGAAATCCTCCAAATTCTCAGAGAATTTCTCTCGTAAAAAAGATTTCATAAGTAAAATGTGATGCTATAAAATTCTCCCCCACTTCCACTGCTGTATCTTTTAAGTGCATTTAAGAATCACTTTGTACTCCTCTCTCATCTCTATCCAAACAGAAACAGATGGAGGGATGAGTAAAAAATAAAAGTTCTGGTTTAGCTGACCTAGATTATTTCCCAGAATACCTGGGAAAGCATCAGCGTTTGTGAAAGGCTCAGGATGCTTTTTTTTCCCTGCTTCAATTCCAATTTAAGGATTCTACCAGTTTTGTGTAGAATATACAGGTTTCCTTCGCTTTATGCAGGTTCTGTATGTGCGAACTCGCTCTTATGCGATGACCCTTTTTACACTGAAGATTTGTTATATGCAAGGTAAATTCACTCTTAAGCAATCAGTGTGGTGGAAGCCCGCAGTCATCTGCTTTGTGCGATGCATTGTGGGAGTGATGCGCATCAAAATACAGTCTCCTATGTGGATGGGTACTCCTCGCTTGTTGTCTGCAACGTGTTTCTGTAGTTGCCATTATGGCTTCTAAGTGTCTCGCATTATGCCATTATGGCTTCTAAGTGTCCCGCTAGCTTATCTCCTACCCCTCTCCCTGGTTCATCAATGAAGCGCAAGGGAACTTCACTAACACCCTTCGCCACCCTCTCCATGTCAACTAAACATTACCACCAGCACCCTGTGCTTTCGTGTACTGTCTGCTGTTGGCGAGTACCAGAGCTGTCTTGTAAAAGTGGTAGAAATGCGTCTGTGGGGGTCAGTAAAGTCGAAGTCTTGGAACCCATCTCTGTTACATTGTAAAGTGGGTTCCCTTTATGCAAATGCAAGTTATGTGCAGTTTTCCAGGAATGCACGTACAGCGTAAAACAAGGGAAACCCGTGTCACAACATGCAATTAGAGGTCAACTGAAGAGTTAGCCAGTAGAAGTGATAGACTTTTCAGGTGTAGCTAGTTTTAAGACACCTTGGCTTATTTTACGAGTGGCAGAAGGAAATACCTAGAAATCTACTTTAAAATGGATAGTCTCTCAAAAGTAATAGCAGGCAATTCCAAAATGTTTTCTGAGAATAAAGAATAGCAACAAGAAAACCCCTATAGTCGCTCCAGTGAATTACGTTAGTCGAAGTAAAAGATTTCAAAGTATAACAACCTGGCAACAGTTTCACCTAAACTCTTTTCAAGTGTAGGGTCTTTTGGATGACCAGAGGAACAATATGAATGTTTAAATAGGGTTTTCATGTCTATTAACAAGATGTTAGGTTTTAGAGCAATACTGTTTAAATAGCATTAATGAACTAACAAAGCCTTTAAGAGCTACCCATGTATAATGCCCTAAAAAATTTCCCCACAATCATATTGCACGTTCTGATTACAGACAGATGTAGACAGCCACTCTATCAAGAGTCACTCTTAGGCTGAATTTCTTCCCTTATATTTGCTAGTGTGTGTTTTAGTACACATTTGTTTTTACATCTTGGACTTTGATTCCCACTTAAATTTTATAAGTGAGGACAGCAGTAGATTCAGGGAGAGGGTTTCCTACTTTTAATCAAATAAGTGCAGCAAAGGCAGCGAGAATGTCTTGTTCTTTAAACACAGCTGGCTTAAAGGAGCTGTCATTAATAAACATCAGAACAATATGTGCTTGCAATCCACGTGGTCAAGCAGGTCACCTGAAATTGAGTCAAGTCATCTCAACTTTTCCATGTAAACTTACTGTGGTAGACAATAAGGAGTCTAGTTTATACATTTCAACTAATGTGCTCTATATGAACATGCTTTCTACCCTTATTCCCTTCCCCAACTTCCACAAGGACATTACCTTCAGCTGGATTCATTACTGCATCATGGAGTAATGTGGCCATGCTCCCAGCTATGCCTGGGAAACAAGAAAAAAAAAAAAAGTGTCCTTCACAATTCTGTCCTTGACAGGGGACAGAGCCTACCTTAGAACAAAGTTAAACCACAATTTTAAAACAAGTAACAAAGTTCAGCAACAACCTATGCTCTCTCGAGATTTAAAAAAGAAAAAGAGACTGGAAAAGTTTGATAAAATCCTCTGAATCCATCCATAAAATATGCTTGGAGCAATCTTCTGCAACTTAGTGTGTCTATTATTGGATCTCAGAGTTTGGTCAGCCTGGGTACTGCATCCCTCCTCATCTCCCAAAACATTTTTAAACTTCATCCATACTAATGGTTACATCAGTTTAACTAAATCAGCATAAAATATCAGATCCAAACTGATAAAATTGGTTGAATGCACCTATAAATCAGGGTTGGCTCAAGCTTAGCATCAATTTTTCAAAGTAAATAAAGTATTTCTCTATCATAGTTAGTATCTTTCGCTCATCCTTAAACACTAAAGTGAGCATCTCTTCAGTGACAGCCCTCTTCCTTAAGACAGATTTCCACACTCCCCATCCCTGCATCTCTCCATTGCCTGAATGGCGTCTCTAATTATTTCTCCTTACCTGCAACATTTAAGTTTTATTGGCAAAACTATCCCAATCAAAATGTGTTCATTTAAACCAGTCCTCAAGACAATTAAAGCCTTAGTGTGAGCATGATTATACCATGTACAAGTCATGGGGGAAACCAGCAATTAATGTTGTGATATACACACTTTTATACCAGTCTAAAAAACTGCCCAGAGAAGAGGGTTCTGCCTGTATACTCAAATGAACATGGTCAAAAGCCACCTGGTGCAAACAACACCTTGTGCCCAACACAAGAATTTCTACTTCAGGTACTTGTCAGGGACAGGCACCAGGTTAAAGGCACTCAAGGAGGCCTGTGCTGGTTTACCCTAGGGTTCTTTTTCAGGAGCAGA
Organism: Alligator sinensis; assembly: GCF_000455745.1. Lineage (NCBI taxonomy): Eukaryota > Metazoa > Chordata > Crocodylia > Alligatoridae > Alligator > Alligator sinensis. The sequence goes on along the minus strand of NW_005842336.1, from coordinate 98,027 downwards.
GAGAAGGATGAAGAATGTGAAGCAGGTAAGGGATGGGCTGTTAGTTGCAAACTTGTGTGATACCGTTGGCCAGGTGGCTGTTTCCTCCTTGCTGAATAATGTCACTTAAAGTCCTTTTCATTTTTTCATAGCAGGCAAAATACATGGCATGGGCAGGGCCAGCTCCCAGCATGGTGACATTAATTCCGCGTAAAGGCCTCCAGAAGCCCTCGGTGAGTACCATCCTCTTCAGGGCTCCATACACGCTCTTGTACTGGGCTTTGGGATCCGGCTGCAGGCTCTGCATTCTGGTCTGGAAGAGAAAACAGGAGGAATGAGCGTGTCAGTCACCTGGAAAGCAACAGGCACATTGTTCAAGCTCAAGAATGGGAAGGACCCTATAATCCAGCATGTGCTTCCCTGTTTAAAGAGCTGAAGGATTCTATTCCCCAACAGTTGTGCTGGCAGAGGATACAAATAGCCATCACCCTCCAGTTTGCAGAACAATATTAGCATAGGGCAAGAGGCAGAGCTTCTTCATCTCCACCTTTTCTCCCCAGTGTCTTAGGCCATCCAACCAAGCAGCACAGATTCAGACTGAACGCACTTGAGCTGTAGTACATGCCAATGTTGCAGGCGCTCTGGGAGCATGCCACCAGGGGATGCTACAGCCCAAGCTGCTACCTGCTCCCTTTCAAAGCTGCAGAAATCCCTTACACTGGCACAGAATACAAGTGTCAGCATTTCTGCCCAAATTACTGGGCAAAGGAATGCAGACTGCTTGGCCTGCCAGGGCTTGCTGCACTATAAAACGTTATATCTCCATACTTTCACAGTGACATCAAAGCTATTATAATATACTCCCAGCACAGCTGTGGAGCCATGGTAGTAATGTTTTCAGAAGCAAAATATATATCAGTGCAGTCAACTGCATGCCAAATTGGCCATGTTTCTTCACCATGGACAGTAGCTTGAACAAGAAATGCAGAATCAGGGCTTTCATTTCATTCTGCTGCAATGTACTTCTCATTTTCAACTTTATGTCTGAGCCTGACATCCAGTTTACCGAGTCAGTTATAAATCAGAGACTGGTGCAAAGTGAGTCCTCCAGAAGTGGGGTGGCGTCAGCAATAACCATCCAAGTTTACAGAACCAGAAACAAAACTAGCAAATGTATGTTAGAACTACCCAATTGCCTACTTTTGGAAAAAGCAGAAAGGAAAAGCTGCAAGGGGAAGAAAAACAAGTCAGCAATCCATTTCTAAGCCAGGAACAGCTCCTGAATTGTGGGCTTGACTGAAGCCTAGTTTATCTAGATGTTAAGAGACTAATATACAATATTCTTTAAGCTGCCTAGGAAGAGAGGATTATACTTTTGCAGTGACTATTTAATGAGACGTTTCTACAGAGGTTCATGGAAAGCTCATTTTCTAACATGACACAAGTCCTCATCTCTTCATCCACGCAAAAGTTTCTGCTACTGCAGCTCTCCCCTGACTGACGACATTTAATCTGACAAAGGTAGCACGTTAAACATTTTGAACACAATTTATGTCACGGGGCTGCTGAGAAGTGCGTTTAACACAGAACATTACATGAAAAGTGCTGCAGCTATAGGAAATAAGAATGCTGTTAAGTCAGTCTCACAGAAATCATTAAGTATTACCTAAGTTTTTGTCAAAACAGAACACCCACTTGCAAACATACCCAAGTCATTAAGGCCTCATTCCTTCAAGCACATGAAAAACTATGAATTGGAAGGAGGGGGGGAGGAGGAGTGACAGAGACTAGACTGGGTTAGTCTCTTTGGATAAGGCAGGTCTATAAAATGGATTCTGAAGATGCATAGGAAAAAGTCAACTGAATCACCCCATTTTGCTCAAGTCAGTCCTCATGGACACAGGAGACACGAGTTTTCTAACCTCTCCATGCTCTCCTAGTAACGCTAATTATCTTGATAGCCGGTTCACAAAGCAAGCATCTCTGAAGTATATTAATGCTTTCTGCCTTAGATATGCAGTCAGACCACTTTGTTTCACAGACCAGGAATACAGCTTCACTTCTACAATGGTTGTATAAATTATATCCTGGTGTGGGTAAGCTTGCGCTCATTTTAGAAACTTTCCTAAAAGCAAATATGGGACTACAGTGTAATGAAACCTGTATGTCTGTTTTTTTGTTTTTTTTTTGTTTTTTTTTATAAAAAGTCAGGGCCTCAGGGAATACCTACTGTGAGAAACACTGTATCAGGACTTCACTTGCCACAAGCTGTTATACAGTGGAGTCAGTTGAGACTCAAGTTTGACGGTAGTAAAACCCACCTTGCATTACAGCATTAAGGTCCTGTTTGGTCTAAAAGCTTGAACCAGGTGTGTCTTAGGGGTTAAGCTAAAATAAGGAGTGGAAACTTCATTTCTGGCCTGGTTTGGCTTGAAGTAACAGCAAAGCTGTGCTGTCCATCTAATGTGCCCTTCCCTACAGCACCTTCCATGTACAGGTCTGAACACTTTGCAAGTTAACAGATCGTGAAAGTAAACTGATATACAGTTGTAAAGCATTCCCAAATCCAAGTATCCTGCTCCAACCACAGCAAAACACACTTCCTGAGCATAGTCAGAGACCACAGGTTATTAGATCTTAGCTGAAGATGACATTTTTGGTTAAATTACAGGTTGGACCTCATGAGCTATTATAGACCCTTCAGAAATAGACAACACCTTTATGCCGGTGCACTTAACACCCGACCAAGACTGCAAGCTGTAAATCCAGGACTTCTAACTAAGTTAGTACAGCAAACCCCACTTAGACATAACTATTTATTAAAGAGATAAAAAGCTAATCCAAGCAAATTGTTTTATTACAGTAAATCCTCTGAAAACATAGCACAGGAATTACACCCATTAAAGGAGAGAAGCAGATTTGCCAGCTGGCAAATTGCAGTGATTGGGTTTACTAAGAGAAGCCAGAGGTCTATGCAAAGCATGCTAATTAACATGCCATAAACAGACAGCAACACCCCTAGAAGAGGAGCAAATGGAAACAGGAGTGGAGGAATTAACAAACCACAATGACGCTTCTGGTTTTATTCCTCCCAACATCACTTCTGTTCACCACAGATAGCAGGTGCTTTTGGCCTCTATTGATGCAGCCCTCAAATTATCTCTATCATGTTGAAAGTGAGGCCACATGGCCAAAGCCACACATAGGGTGCAGACAGCAGTGACAATTTTCACCTGATCTGCCCACAAAAGCAGTTCATAGCTGGGATGAAACAAGTGCGCGCAGCTGCAAACAGCTTTAAAAATGTCCAACTGAGTCAAAAATTTGACCACTCATTGCATAAGGTATCAGATAAAGATGTTACAAAATGTAGTGTCTTTTGTAACTTGTGTCTGCAGAGCTGCCAGCTTCTCCTGTTTTCAGAATGGGAAGGGGAAATGGGAGCGGAGGGAGTTCAGTCTGGGGGGGTTTTCAGCTCCCTTGGAGAGCAAGGCAGGTGTATTGCAGCTCCCCCCCGCCCCAACCTTCAGTGCCAGGCAGCTTGGCCATACACCCCTCTGGACAGCGTTTCCCAGCCAGTCTAGCCCCATGAGCACAGGCATCAATCCCAGTGCCGTCGGCCTGGCCACAGAGCTCCCCGCCACCCCTAAAGGGCTGCCCTGCCCTCTTCCCATGCTGGAGGGGCAGGGGGCCGACCCCCCCCCCCCTCCCCTGCCACATGGACAGCTTCGGGAGGGGCGGGGCCCTCCCCCCCCCCCCCCTGCCCTGCCACATGGACAGCTTCCCCCACAGTTGGCAGGCACCTACTCCCCTCATACATCCATCCCCTCCACACACCCCTGGTACCCCTCCCAGACCTCTGGACAGTCCCCCAGCCCCAACCCTCCAACCTTCCCCCTCCCAACAGCTAGATGCATGTAAGTCTGCTGGGGCTGCTCCCACTTCCCTGCCTGGCTGCATGTCAGACATGTGTATATGCGCATGCAGTTGCATGTGCACCTGCTGCCTCCAATCACCCTCCCCCAGCTCCCACCAGAGCAGAGCAAAATCCCAGACACTGGTTCAGGTTTAAAAAAAACAAAAAACAAGCAGACCATATGGACGGAGATTGGAAGGTCCAAAAAGAAGACGTGTCTGGGAAAACCCAGATGTATGGTAACCCTACTTCTGTCTGCACCCTTAGTGCCTGTGGCAGAGCCAGGAACTAAGCTCATATCTCTCTATTAAAGAGCTATCCCTTACTTCTGCATATTGTGTGCTCTAGTTTAGAGGGAGGACTAACAACCAAACACTTTCAGAGATTAGGCAGGAAATCCTTGCTGAAGTCAGAGCACATGCTTTTACTATGTAAGTAAACACTGTGCCATGTATGGTCAAACTTAAACTCAACACTTAAGAGGGGGGAAAAGAAGAAACTTAGAAGTGGCTTGTGACAAAGCATGCTGCAACTTCCCTACTCACTGTTCTAGGACCGGGAAGTCAGCTAATCTGTTGCCTATTACAAGGTAGCAGCGCTGTTTACAGTCTCCCTCCTCAAGATTAACTGGATGTGGGGGGTGTTAACTCCATTGAGTGGAAAGTCTACATTCCTGAATCAACTCCAAAACAAAGATGCTGGGGAAAGCGAAAAGTGTACAAACAGAAACAGCAGCAGGAACAACAACAACAAAAATATAGGTGGCAATGTATTAGTTGGCCCCAGAGGATTCAGTGAAGGAGTAATAACCTAAGCATGGTGAAAGGCACACAACCTTCCCCATCTTTAGTTAAACTGTAGTATTAGTCCAAGTCCCTTTAACAAGCAGCAGTGCACCTATTCTAGTTTCAAGCCAATCACTGTCCTCAAATCTGAGAACACAATGCTTCCTCCCCACTCCCTGCCTGCAGGCTGCATTACTGTGTTCAGGAAAAACACAGACACCAATATTAAGAGGTAGTGCAGGGAAGAAGGAAAAAACAAATCTATAAAAGTGGCAAAACAGCCAGCAGGTCTCTTCTAGCCCACGTGCCACCACTAATCTGACGCAACAAGTCACTTGAGGAGACTAGATTCCGGGGGACCTGGCATTTCATTTCAGCTTTTCAACATATGTGCTGAGCAAAGTCACAAATGGCACAACTGTATAAAAGTTAAGAGCTTAATCCTTCCCATGGAGGGCAGACAACCCAAACTGTCCCAGGGGGGCTAGCACACAACTGCCACTAGGTAAGCACTTCTAGGACCACAGCCATGCACTAGGTCCCAGACTTAAAATGTGCAGTCTTTCCAAAGACAGACAGACAAATTAAAAAAAAAAGAAAGCTTTAAGAAGTAAGAGAGAAGGGCTAAACTGGTAAAATGGACTATTTTACAAATTAGCTTTAAGTTTAAGGCAGGGGCAGGCAAAATAGGGCCCCGTGGGCCAAACCATTCTATCCAGCCCGTAAGGCCCCTAAAAAATTTAGAAAAAATTAATGTTTATCTGCTCCTGGCTGCCTGTCAAAGATGACAGGAGTCAGGGGCAGTAGGAGCCAGGGGGGAGGCAGCAGGAGACACCAACAAAGCTGGCCTGGCCCTGCCCCACCTCCAACCGGAAGCCTCTGCCTGCCCTGGCTTTCGCTGCACATCTGCTTCGACACCATGTGGCCCCAGGCTGCGTTGCCAGACCGTGGAAGCATGGGGCCCATGCTGGCAGGGCCAGGAGAGTGTGTGCGCGCGCAACGAGTCAGAGAGAGAAAGTCCAGTCCCGCATGCAGACCCCCACTACCCTCCCCCCACACACTGCTCCCAACAAAACCCATACCCACCCACACCCCACATATCTACACACATACGTTCCCTCACCCCACACACCTTTCCCTCCCCACAGCCCCCCACAAACCTATACCCACTCCCCATGACCTGCCCACAATATACAAGAGTAAGACTTAACTTTAAACTATTGTGCAATCACCTCTGTGTACACTGCACAAATGCATGTCAATCAGGACAAAAAAATTTTTTTTTTTTTTTTTAATCAAATTAATGAATGTTGTACATGTTCGATTTTTAGAATATAAATTTGGTATTTTTCTGTTTCCAAGATGGCAAAACCCCTTGCTGAAGGTAGTATTTCTGGGGGAAGGGGAGGAACTTCTGGTGGCAAAGGTCAAGGGTTAGGGGGTGGAACTTCTGGTCCCAAGATGGTAGGTGACTGGAGAGCAGGGCACCCAGGGGGTGGGGTTACCCATGTGGCCTCAACAGCTTGCCAAAACCCAATAAGCGGCCCTCCACCCGAAATAACTGTCTTCCCCGGTCCAAGGTGTCAAGACGCAAAGGGTTTTATTCAAGAGTTAAAAGCTTTGCCCCCCCAACTGCTCTCCTAGCCAAGTGCATTGTTTCATTCAGGCCAGGTCTACATTTGGACTTCTGCCAGGGCTGTAAGTTGTACTACTTGATACCAGCAAACCATTTTAAAACATTTTAAATATGGAAGCAATAGTAGACTTTTGCCAATGTAATTCCTTCATTCAGGAAACTTGACACCAGCACAGCTCTGCCCATCTAAGCTGCTACTAAAGCACAGGATGACTTGGTGCAACACCACGAGAACCTTTTAATGGTAGACTGGACTTCACATACATGGTCTCAGGTCTATCTGCACAAAGTTGAATGAATAATTACTGCAGGATCAATTTTTCTGCAACAGTTCCTCAGGTTAATACTACTCTGAAATAAGCATTTTGATTCCTATACACCGAGTGCGCTATTCCAAAGTAACACAACTCATTTCAGAAAACTGCAACAAAGGACACTACTGAAGAACAGTTTCTTCCAGGCATTTTTCCCACATCACCAAGACCTCACAGAAGCAAGTGCACAGAGGGGAAGCCTAGATATGTGCAGTCAGGACCCTGGATTGTGCTCCTTTCCATCACTGTCATCACTTGAGCTGTAAAGACAACAGGAAAGGAAAAAGACAGATCACAGTAGATAAAAACTGCCTAATTTAGGTTGTGGACAAAAGCAACTCCAATGAGTTATATTCAACCTGCTGCTGGTTAAGATGCAAACTAACTCTTCTTCACAAGGTTAAACCACTTTGAAAAACCAGAACATGTCCATGCAAATTAATCGTTGTTAAACACATTAAGAACAAAACCTAAAACCACTAACATACCACTAACCTAGAACGTATTAAGTCTTGGCTGAAAAAATCAAGGCAGCCTGATGAGTTCAACTCAGAAGCCAAAGAAATTAAGTTTAAAAATGCAGCTCAGCTTCCCGAGACAACCAGTCATAGTCACCAGTGAAGACATGTGGCCAAAAGCAAGTGGGTCAAAGAATGGAAGTACTTGAGGACTGCACAATTTAGTTACCAACAGTTTTATAAATATTTGGCTTCCAGGTGGTCTTTTGCACAAACTAGGCCACATTTTGGCCCAATCCAAAAGTGCTTAGTTTAGACATGGATATAGAAATATTTTCTTAGCAAAAAATAAAACATCTTATCAGTAATGCTCATGTGTGCCAATAGTGTGCCAATAGGCTGCCCAGCCCAAAGAGAGATCAAACAGTAGAGAAAGGCATTAAAGCCTTGAGCCTGATCCTGGGAAATCTACTCGTGTCCCAGGGGCAAAATAGCCCTACTTCAGATGGTGTTTGACTGTATGGTCCCTTTTAGTTACCTGCAAGAGCAAGGGTGTGGACCCAGGCAGCCTGGTCCAGTGCTAGCAAAAACTGCTCAACAGAACATGTGTACAAGTTATATCCTGAATGGGACTGGGACTTGCATGGGACTGGGACTCAGAAGAAGAAGACTACTCCTAGCAGTGCCACTGATCTGCAGGATAACCTCTAGCAACTCACTGCTCTCTTTACAATTGAGAGGAATGGAGATAATATTGACCTCCTTTGTAAATCACTCCGAAACCTTGCACAGCAATTTAAACTTGAGCAAAGCATTGCCACTAGCAAATTCATAGCTGCACTGGGGCAAAACAGTAGTTATTTCATATTTATAGCTTCATAGTAGGTAGGGTCAGAAGGGACCCGAGCAGATCATCAAGTCCGACCCCCTGCCACGGGCAGGAAAGAAGGGTGGGGTCAAATGACCCCAGCTAGGCGATTATCTAGCCTCCTTTTGAAGACCCCCAGGGCAGGGGCAAGCGCCACTTGGCTTGGAAGTTGGTTCCAGATCCTAGCCCCCCTGACTGTGAAGTAGCGCCTCCTGATAGCTAGCCTGAATCTACTCTCGGTCAGCTTATGGCTGTTATTCCTCATTTCTCCCGGTAGTGCTCGGGGGAACAGGGACTCTCCCACAGCCTGCTGATCCTCCTTGGCCAGCTTGTAGACGGCCACCAGATCCCCTCTCAGCCTTCTCTTGTGGAGGCTGAACAGGTTCAGGTCCCGTAGCCTCCGCTTGTAGGGCCTGCCTTGCTGCCCCCAATCATGCGAGTGGCCCTCCTCTGGACCCTCTCGATGCTGTCCACATTCCTCCTGAAGTGCGGCGCCCAGAACTGGACACAGTACTCCAAAGATTTAAATGTCACATCACTTGGGACTTCTATGTGCAAGTACAGCCTTGCCCAGCCTGCTTTTAATGCAAGGACTGAATGCTTCCCCCATCCCTATGAAAATTTCCTTCACTGCTCTTCTGCGCTGAGCAATGTATTAAAACATCAGCAGCAAACACCCAGGGCCCCTGTGCTGGGTGGTTTACAAGTACTGAGGTCAAAATCCTACCTGCTTCCTGGATCAGGCATAACAAATGGCAGGGAAAAAGACATTTTACAGCTGGAAAAGACTGAGGTGCAGAGAGACACGCTGTATGACCTTGGGAAGTCGGTCAATTTGTGGCAAAGCCAGGAATCTAGCCACAATTTTGAGAGTCTGAGTTGAATGCCCTGTTTGCAAGACGATCCTACATTTCTCCGAAGTTCGTGCTGAATCATGCTGACCGTGGACTCTTGACTGAGCAACTGAGCTTAAGCATACAAGGTGGTGCAAGTTCTGACACTCCCTGCATTTAAAAAACCTAAGCCAGGGTTGACAATAGCTTGGATCCAGGTATGAAATGGCAAAAGACAGGGAATTAGTCTCTAACACCCTTGTCTTTCAGCCTCTCAGACTCCGCCCCACCCCCCCCACCCCCCCCCCCCCCAAGAACCTAAAGCCCTTTATAATCCTGATGCTCATCTTCTACAGTCAAACCCCAGCTAGAGTCCTTTAGAAATAAACATAAACCTGCTCTAATTTGGCATTTGTAGTACTGGTTAAGTAATTATTGCTTTGTTAAGACTATTCAGAGCTATGGGAATAAACTTACAGTACATTTACCTGCAGTGACTATTGCCCAGTATTGCTGACAGACACCTGAATATACTTTTAAAGAGTGACATTTAGAAACTTACAGTGAGGGCGAAAGTTTTTTTAGCAACTGAATTTATAGCCCAGGACCTCAAAGAGGAGCTCCAGAGTGTACTCCATTATCCAAGCGGTGCTTCACTGGCATTTATGTACATGGACTTCTGATAATAATCAGTCCCCTTGTACCAGTGACCAGAACCAGTTTGCATCTTGGATGATACAAATCCAGATACCAGCATGGACAATTCAATTCTTTCAGCTACCCTACCTAGTTAAATCAGTTCTTTCAAAGCCTTCACATGCCTACTGTTTGCAAAGCAATCAAGTAACTTTTATGCCAACTAATTTAAAATAATCCTTATTGTATAAGCAGCAGAGCATCTAGAACAATTAAAGATTACCCAGTAAAGCTGGTTTCAATTTACCTGAGGAAGGCAATGCTTAAGCTGACCCATGGAAATCCTTGCACAAACCAGGATGTGCACTAATTTTTTTGAATGCTCATGTATACAATCTAATTGGATTATCCAACTTTTAATTTGCTGCCTCACTCAGATAAAACCCAATAGATGTGCCTATATAACAATGGCTTGATTGGTACATTTAGCTCCTGACTCTAAGTCCATAGAGCCCGATTGGTTTCTGAGGACAGATCACCAGCGGTACCCAGGACCTCTCCATTTTGCAAGGGCAGCAAGTAAGGGAAATTCCAGATTTATGTTTTTTTAAATCTGGACATTCACTAATACTGTCATAGCTCCAAGCTGACTAATGTAACCCAAGCCTTTAAAGAAAGCAGCTTTCATCCTGCTGTACAGACTGGGGAACAGACACAGATGAAACAAGCTGCCCACAGGCACTCAGCATCTGGTAGAACCAGGAAATTAACTCTGATCTACAGAATCTCAGTCCAGAGGCTTTGTCCTAAGGTAGTCCTTCCTCTTGGCATGGATGGTGACAGACAATCCTGCTTTAACCAGAACAGGGCCGACTGACCTTCCAGGTTGAGTTTTCTATGATCTAAGAGCATATCGGAAAGAAACATAAGTAGTTTGTAGGATCAGACAAAACATGATGCAGAAGCAACAAGTTACATGCTTCAGCGCAGTTTTCCAGATGCCTGAGACTTGATTTAATCTGTTTACAAGAGGCAATTATAGGAAGTCCAAGCAACATCAATTTAAGCTACAACTGGTACCATATCCAGGTAGAGGCATGTGGTATCAGCAGCTGCTACAGTCAAGTTCTGAAGATACAAATGTTCCTTTTTAGAACCAGGAAAATACAACAAAGCATCTTTCAGAGACCAGCTTGATTTTCCTCTAACCAGTAAATCAGATCAAGAATGTGTGTGATGCCAGCCAACCTCCATCCCAGCACAAAACAAGTAATCACACTGTATTCATTTGTATTTTGATGACCTACATTACAAGTAACCCACACTCATATCTAAGCAACTAAAAGCAGCTGCAAATAAATTTCTGTTTGCTTTGTGCAGAGTAGATCACTAGTAAGAAGAGAGTTATACAGTTGCATGGACGGGGTGCAACCTCAGACAATACCACCACACTTTCTCCCACACCCCTGTGTAAGTACTGTGTTTCTCTCCTTCAGGTTTAAAGGCAGATTTCTAGAAGTCCCTTCTCTCTTTCCTCCACTCCCATCCCCAAAAGTAAAACACAGGCTTAATCAGCATACTGGATGGACTTTTTAAAAACCCCTAACAAGTAGAGGTACAACCCCTAGCAGGAACATAAATTATAACCTATGCACAACTTCTGCAGAGATTAGTCATGTGTCTTTTTTTTTTTCCCTAAATCAGGACTACTTGTCACAGATTAACAAAGGAAAAACCGGCAAACATACAACTAACAAATGGTTGTTTCTCGGGTCAGAAGACACCAAATAATACAGTTTCTGAAGTTTCATTCATACAAAAAGTACCAAGAAATCAATTCTGCCTCCTCCTGTCACAATTAGGCACAGCAGTGACACAGCTGTATCAAGAGATCTTTGTATATCACTATGATGGGCAGCACTATCATCAAAAAAAATTATTTTTTTTTTAATTTAAATTAAAAAAAAAAAAAAGTTTCCAAGCTGCTCTTTCAGTGCATATTGTCACACATCCGAGAGCTACACATTGCCCTCAGTAAGAATCATGACTTCACTGCCTGCTTTAAACATAGCTAACCCTTCATTAAGAAAAAAAAAGTCAAAACAAAAAAGTCCAAAAAAGCCAAGGTATAACTGCAACATGGAAAGAGAAACTGCTCTACACATTGCAACATTTTCATTTTCTTTTTACCAGAAAAAGGGATGCTGGAAATCAATCATGTTTCCTTTTAGAGGAAGCCAGCCACTTGCATCACTTCAGGGACACAAATTTATGTAACAAGTCAGGCTATTCCAATCGCTCAGCCCCACAACTGACTGACTAACACAATCGCCACATCACAACTTCCTTTTCAGTTACAAGACACTAAAAAAGGATGGCCAACTTGTCTCAGGAGACCAAAGAAAAATGTCCTATTTCTCTTAAATGACCCACTGAACTTTTGGTAAATTCCTGTCTCTTGGCTAAATTCTGGATTATCCAATCTTCTGCCTGTGCATACGCCTCTATACTTCTCTTATATTTACCCAGCTTTGCTCGAGAAGAACATGTGAAGACTTTCCATGGCAGCGGTAAGAAGTTTATTACATGATGTGGGATTGGGAAACTTGCATTGCAAAATTCAAGTATCATCGATAGCATTCGATAATTTTTGCTAGACTAAAACAGCTAGTCTGATATTTCAGTATTTTCAGCCTTCATTCCTAACGTATCCGATTAGGAAAAGCAGGCTCTGTGTGTGGCATCAGGATTTCATGATCAGGGGACAGAATAAGAAACTTTAGGCCAGGACTGTATTTGCATTTCTGCCACTGATATGGTGGGCCCCTGCAACAAGTTTCCACAGCTATAGCATGGAAAGATTTACCCACCTCTAAGCAGTGACAGGTCTTCTGTAAGTGTAAAGAATCACAATCAAGTTGTCTCCCCACCCACAGGAGAAAAATGTTAGTTAACTGCCATGGATAGCAAATACTGCCAGAGTGTAAAGCAATTTAGGACTTCCACTCCACTGTGCAGTATATCCCACTGTATTTACACGCTGCTACAGAAGGAACTCTAGTTAAAAGAAAAAACCCCAGACACATTACTTTCATTTTCTCTCTATTCCTAGCCATTTCCCAGTCAAGGCAATTCCCTGCTGAATAACACTGGAAAGTCCTGCATGTTGATGAATGACTCCATGACTTAGCAAAATATAAATGTGCTCATTATAACTGTTTGTCTGTTAACACAAAACCCACAGTGGCAATGGGGTTAATGTTAACTATTTACAGCCAGTACTACTAGCTGTAAACAGTTATAGTATGACAAGGTAGGCAAAAATCTTGGCTGGGATGATCTAGTCAGGTATGGTCCTGCCTTTGAGCAGGTGGTTGGACTAGACGACCTCCTGAGGTCCCTTCCAACCCTAATTTTCTATGATTCTGTACTATAAAGCAGAACCCAGATCCAAAGGTAATTGTGTCCCACAGTGACTGTGGATTTTTAAGACAGCACACAATGATTTAAATCTAAGAGCCAAGAGGAACACACGTACGAGATGTTCCTACTAGAAACCAACAAAAGCAGGCACAAACATTCCCTCTTCGCATCTTAGTCTGCCGATGTGCCTAGCTCATCAGCAGTCTGATGATGGAATTTCCTTGTCTTCCATACTCCACTCATCTATCTGTTGTTGTTTCATACGCTCCTGCATGCACCGACAAGGGGATAAATTAAAGCATCTGTTCTCAATTGTTTACATGCCAGGACCCCATAATATTTCCTCCATTTGACAGTACAAGAAGGGTTAGTTTACTGTGATTCCCTACTTAAGAACCTTACAGAAGGAAAGACCCAAGATTACAATGTTTTACAATGTTGAAGAAAAGCAGGTAGGGGTCACCTGCCAAATAAGAGAGAAACCTTGGCAGCATAATATGAAACATTCCACATCCTAAAATTGACAAGCTCTACTATTCTAAGGTACCTCTCAAATAGCGTGTGTTGATACAGAATGGCTACTGTAGTTGATGGGGGGTTCAAGAAAGTGGGGGGGTTGTGGGGGGGGGGGGGGGGGGAGAGGAAACGCACCATACACATAGGAAACAAAGACTACCAGTTTGATTTGCACAATACAATCTGTGTTAGGACAGGTAAGTGCTACTTTTGCAGTTCTCACACATTTACAAATACAACTAATGTCTCAAGCTGTGCATGAGGGGGTATGCCCACTCATCACAGGAGTAACTGAGATACTGGGAAGCAGAGACACTAAGCAAAAGCACAGAAGCAGCCTCCAACAGATTCAGAAACAGGACACAGGAGACCAAACTTCCCACCTTGTTCCCCAATGACAAAGCTGTTCTCTCTCTCAGGCTACTATCTGGAAAGTCAGTCCAGGTACCTTGACAAGAACAAGGTGAGCTCCTAAACTAAGTTTTTACTTTCACACTGGATTTTGCTCATATCATACATAAAGCAGCATTAGATTCTGCTGACTCAGCCTGCAACCCACTATTTCATTTGGCTTTCCAGGTCACAGCACAGGTCTATCTGGTTTCACCACAGGAGGCTAATAAAGTTAGTACCTTCCCACCCCAAATCCCTCTCTTTAATGAGGGAGATGAGGCCGCACTGCTGCTCCTTTTACAAGCAAGCAAGCATTCAGTGAGCTGGGACTGACAGAGAAAAATTAAGCTAGAATTCTGTTTGATGTTGTTACACAGATTTTGTATAGCCCTACTTTCAAGCCTGTCTACTCCCTCAATTGTGTCAGAAAGTCAACAGACCACTTAAAAAGGACGCACCACTCCGTCATGGTGTCTGCGATCTTCGTACATTTTAATGTAAATTTTATCTTACATTCTATCTAAGAAAGGTTGCATAGCTCAAGAACGGTCACAAACAAGCTTTGCCAGGCCAGATCATGACCCTGAGATCCATGCATATTTAGACAAACACTTGAGAGCTTCCATTCATTACGCACGAGTAGTCACATTATCACTGGTGCCCACCTTACACATGATAGCATCAAGTGCCCCAGAAAGGGCTGTTAATATCACAGTACTACATTCAGCAATTTCCCAGAAGACAGGTCTGATAGAGTAGGGGGTGGCAATCCTCAGTGTGCCTGCCAGACTATAAGGCCATTTTGCTTGGCATGCCACAGCTGGCTCAGGCCCACAGCTGGGGCTGGATGTGTCAGACAGCTGGGAGGCTGCAACTAGTGCACCAGGGTCTGAAGCCCCAGCCTGGCAGGGGCTGCACACACGCCTCGAGGCACCCGGCAAAGGGGCCTGGGCATAACCCCAGCCCCTTCCCCTCCATGTACCCCAAAGCGCACGTACAGCTGCCACCACCACAGAGCCCAGGCTGCTCACAGCAGGCAGAGGGCAGGGTGTAAACAGCTGCATCAGGGTACAGAGCCTTGGCCTGGCTCTGTGGCCAGAGGCAGCTGCACACACGTCTCGGGGCACACAGCTGGGAGCAGTGCAGCCACGGCCCATTGCCCACTGTGCCCTGAAGCACATGTGCAGTCACTGCTGGCAGCGAGCCCGGCCAGGGCTCTGGACCCTGGTACAGCCACTTGCAGGCTCGCAGCTGCCTGCTGAGAGCAGCCTGGGCTCTGTGGTGGGTTGCCCAGAGCCTAGGCTGCTCAAAGCGGAAAGCCATGAGGCCACAAGCAGCTGCACCAGGGTCCAGAGCCATGGCCTTGTTTGTTGCTGGCAGCAGCTGCACACATGCCTCAGGGAGCACAGCAGAGAAGGGGCCAAGGCTGCACTACCACAACAAGGATCAGGCCCCTTGTGGCTCCCCCATTGTCTGACCTGGCACACCAACATCTTCCGAGTCCAGGTTGCAAGGGTTTTTAGTGCTCGCCCCAAAAACGTTGCCAACTCTTGTGATACAGCATTGCATGTACCTGAACTAAATGCATGGGGCTGGAATTTCAGGTAAAGGTTTTCTTCTCCTCAACTGAGGAAACACACTAGTGGTCCACTGAAGGCAGTCAATCACCTCCTGCTAAGATAACAGGCAAAGGTGACTGCAGGCTGCCTTTGAAACTGCCACGTGTGCACCCCTAAATGGAAAAAAAAACAAACAAAAAATTCTGCTGCTGGGTCTTTCTGCTCCCCCACTGCTCTCGATCCACACTTGATCCTTCCTGCCACAAGCCACTGAACCTTGAGAGACAGAGGCTTTCAAAGACTCCTTAGCAAGGGGGATTAGGCTCCGCTGCTGCTCCTCTTGCCAGGTTTCCTCCATGCACTGAACAACATGTTGGAACGCCCTCAGAAAGGGATCAAACAGGTTCCACGGACGGGTTCACTGTTGGTTGCACAATTCTGGAGATTATCCTGGCACTTCTTAAAGGCAAACTAGCTCTTCCCCCCCTGCAAGGGAAGCAGCAGCAAGATGACACAAGGTGGACTTTTGCCCAGGCAGCCGGCAGCACTCACCTGCTCCTACAACTTCCTCCTCCCTTTAAACCCCTGCGTCTTCCAGGCCCACTGCCACAGCCTGCACAACCCCAGGGTCCCCTAGTTCTGGGAATCCCAAGTCACCCAAGGGCGCCTGTAGCAATCCTCTCCTTGCTCTCTTCACCCTTCTGCCTGGCTTACTCATGCGTCAAGGGGCATGGGTTTTACACTAAGGGTTTGACACTGGCGGCACCTCCCTGGCATTTTTGTTTTAGCCAACAAACACAGAGCAAGGGGGTGACAGAGGAAGGAGACAGTCCCAGCCCTTGGCCACAAGGCAGGCGGAGGGGGCGGGAAGCCCTGGCAGTCCCGTGCCATACATGCTGCCTGCAGGCAGGAGAGCATCCGAAGCCAGCCCACGCTCCATGAGCCGAGGGAGGAAGCAGCGGGGCTGCATGATGGCAGCAGCAGCATCCCCATCCCCGAACAGGGCAGGGGCAGGAGCCCCTGCTCCCGCCGCCCCGGGCATGCAGCCCCCGGCCCCCTCACCTTCACCGAGTCCACGGGGTACATGACCGTGTGCTCCATGATCCCGGCCTCAGCCCCAGCCACCATGTGGGTGGAGGGGGAGACGCTGGTGGGCAGGCTCTCGTAGTCCTCCCCGCAGCCCTGGCCTTCCATGGCCAGCCCCGGCCCGGCCCCCACGGCCGCCTGGCCCCCGCCGCTGCCCGCCACGCTGCAGCGCAGCTCCATCCGCACGCGCAAGGGCAAGGGCAAGGGCCGGGTGGGAGGGAGCCGCGGCGATGGGGAGGGCGGGAGAAAGTTCACTACTTAAAGTGACACCCTGCCAGCCACGCCCCCGGCTCCCTCTTCCAATGGCAGCCGCCGATTGGCCCAGGCCGTCCCCGCCCATTGTGGCGTCACGCGCGCAATGTTGCACTGTCCCGGCCCGGTGACGTCAAGGTTCCCAAGCAGAGCTCCAGGAGGAGGGGAGGTGTCTCTGCTGTTGGCAGGGGTTGCCCTGGGGCAGGAGCAGGAGGCATCGGTGGGCAAGAGCTCTGCATGAGATGTGAAGGCAGGGCCAGGGTTTCCCTAGGCAAGAGATGCCCCTTGTCAGAGACCCTGGAATGGAAGTCTGGGCCTGGCCCTTCTCAACAAAGACATGAAATTGCCCCTAAAAGTGTCTCTGGGCGCGTCTACACGAGGCTAACTGCACAGTAGCGCATGGGGCAAAAGCCATGCTAATACGCTACTGCGCAGTAGTATTAGGCCACTGTGCACTAAGCATCGCTAAAAAGCCACTGTACTGCCCAGTAGCACAAGTTACTGCGCGTTGATTTTAGTGGTTGGTTAACCAAGTACTAAACTTAATGCGCGTCAATGAATAGGTACACATACCCTCCTTTCCATGGAGAACACCAGCCTTTTATCCACCCACCTCCCATAGGTCCTACCAGTTCTCAGTTTCCACCTGGCACTCAAAATATTTATGGCTTTCAGGCCAAATGTTTGGGGCTTCTGCAGAGAGTCACAATATTGACATTTTCCAAGGAAAAACAAAAATAATTTTGGCAAAACTTTCCTTAGGGAAAACACCAACACATCCACATTTCTGACCTTGCGTGAGGTTTTCAGTGCACTGAATGGGCCTGACTGCCAGTTTTTCATGTGAGATTTGAAGCCACTTGGTAGGCAGATCTCAATTCCAAATGTGCATGTAGGTCATTTAAGGATACAAGCAGAGAGACACCTTTAACAAACTGGAATGCATTGGCTTAGCAGAGGTTACTGACAGGCAGAAGGTCCACTGCTGTTGAGTGAAGAAGAGAATGAGGCTTTGGAAAGTCTTTTGGGTAAAGTCCAGGACTGGGAGTTTGGAGATGGAGGTTTCTTTACCAAGTCTGCCTTAGTCTATGTGTGCAGCCACATCCCCTCTGTGTGCTCCAGTTTCCCTAGCTGGAAATAGGACCCATTTCATAAAGATGCTGCAAGGATTCATTCCTCAAAGGCAACACCACAAGCTTCCACTGGGGCTGTGCATCCCTGAACCCGCTCCACGTGTTGGGGCCCTGATCATGCCCTGTCTTGCATCTCACTCCACACACCTGTGCAGGGGGAGCGGAGAGCAATACCTGTGTATTTGACAATACTTTGGACAGGCAAACATAAGACAGAAGTCACGAGAGGATCAGATGCTCAAAAAACCTAAAAATGCACTGGGAGAGACACACCAGCTACTGATCTCTTCATCCTAACCCATGAAAAATTCCACTGCTTGAAAGAAGACCTCTTGACAGAGAGCAAAAAGTGGAGATAATGCCAAAGAAATACACTGGGGAATGACAGGTGTGTAGAAATACAAAAGGGGAATCACATAAATAGTTTGCTAAAAAAAGGGGGGGGCTCTTGGGAGGAAAAAGGGACACTGTGCCAAGTTCTCTGCTGCTGTCTATGGGAGCAGTGCCTTCAAATTTGCCTGCTGGTACCATAGAATTTGCCCCTCTGTAATCTGGGTTTTTACAAGCTTCCTCAATAGCTTGTTGGGACCATTTATATCATTAAATCATATGCAATCTGCTCCTCTTTAGTTATTCCTTGCAATCCAGGAACTGAAATACCCAACATCATCACAAATCACATTATGTGACTAACTGGCTCCTTAAGCAACATGCAGAGGGGGGAAGCAAATATAAAGATCAATAAACAAACACAAGGACAAATACAGAGCTAGATGGCTTAGCAGTAGGGCACAGATTTCCTAATAATTCACACTGAAATCCTTGGATAACTATCGGCAGTTCATCCAAATTCTGTGTGCAAGGACAGGAAGGTGGCCCACACCATTTTGATAAGAATAAGGCCTTAATTTCCCCTGGCAGCATGCCAGTCACTTGTCAAACTCTATCTCAGAGGTGCCTGCATCTCAGCTGTGTTGCCATGTATGAATTATTTGTGGAGAACCTTAGGACTATGGCTTTCTTGGACCTAACAAACACAGTGTTTTGTGTATATCAAAACCACTTGAGGGGCCAATAAGGCAGTCCTGACTTTACAAAAAAAACCCCATTGTTCTTCATGGGTGTTTTCTTGATTCAGGGTTGAATAGGGGCATGACGTTTAGCCCATGTTAAAATGGTTTTCTTTGTATTCCAGGCAAAAGTCACGCAGAGCACAGCTACCACAGGTAGTCATTTTACTAGTTAAACCTCCCTAACAGCTAGCTGAGGTAACTAAGATGTTCAGGTCTTTTGCACCAAGATGAATGTTACCTTGTAACTAGAGGTTATTCATAATCAAGAACTGTGATTATTGTATTGCAGGCTATTGAGATCTTTTGTGCCTTTCCTTCCACTTGGCTGCAGGGTGTCTAGTCAACTTCATTACCATGAAGGGACTCCTTTTTACTGTACCTCACCAAAACTTGAACAAGGGGTTGTGTATGGACTATGAATTGTGAAGCACAGGAACAAATATCCCATCACTGGGCGTGAGTGTGATCTCTCTTGCTTGTCTATAAAGCAAGAATAGCATTTGATTTACTGTGGGTTCAACCTGGATACAGGAGAAGGCAATTCACTCCTTTAATTTCAGCAGCACTTTTTCACACAAACTGGTATTATATAACCCCCAAAGCATACCCTCCTCCAGTTATATTTTTCCTTTCTCTCCTTCCACCCATGCTTTCTTTATTGCTTCTTCTCCCCACCATCTCTCTCCCGTTCTTCTTCTCTTGCCAATCCATTCTCACTCTCCTTTCCAACCCCAATCCTCCACCCTTTCATTCTCTGCCTAGCAGTTGAGGAAAGACAGTTCTGTACCACTAAGCCATTTCCCTCCTCTCCCTATTCAGCTTTGTAGCCTTGTACACAATTTTGTTCAGAAAAAAATGGGAAATCATAAAGAATCAGAAAATCAGGATGATTGCTTGCACCACAAAAGTGGTTGGTGGCAACAACATACTAGGTGCTGTACATCTATTGCAGACCTCACAACATAGTGAGGGACAGACAGTTCCTGCCCCAAAGATTTATATACTGAAAAGGGAAAGGAAGGGAAAGCAGAGACCTCGAGACTTGACAATACTCATGCTTCATGTAGAGCACAATATGAAACTCCAGCCTCTGGGTTCCCATTCCAGTGCCCTAATTCCTTAGGCCACGCACAGATGAGCTGCTCATTTTGGACTGTGTGGATGAACAGAGAAAACTGCATAACTTCAGAAAAGTTGTAAGGTTTCCATCCAGAGCAGGAGAGCCATTTTATAGACTTCAGGAGAGGATACCAATTATCTGCAAGGTTCCTGAACACGGAAGCAAGAAGTACAATACAAAATATACTTCCCCACTTTCTGGGCTCAGTGAGGAAACTCAGCATGATTTGCCAATTTGCTGCGAAACTTAGGCAAAGCCCTTACGCTTGAGAAGTTACTTATGACGTCATTTGGAAAATTGTAATGTCCTTCCTAAGTATGGTCTTTCCCCTTTTTCTCCAGTGCCTCCTTTTCTCACTACATCTGGTGTGAACATAACTCCTATAAATGTGACTCATCAATCCCTATTTTATAGATGTAAACTACAGCTCTGCCGATTAGAACAGTATCAGGCATTGTGTATTCACATACAGACACCCTGAATAATTCAGTTTTCCTGTGCATATTCATAAAGTCCCTTTGTACTACCATGAAATCAGCCCAGATCAACTGAGGCCTCTTGGCTGATAGGCCTTTGCTATATTCTTCTGAAGGCAGAACATTCCAGGTACGTAGTTCTCAAGCAGGGAGCATATTGGCATATCATTTTTATCTAGCACTTATTTGACTCTAAAACCTGGGTGATTTCCTTAAGGCAGTGGTGAGGTGGTGCAAGGGAGAAAGGCTTTCCATGTAGAGTGTTTTGACCAGAGTAATTTCATGTCTTGTTTTATGCCAGGTAGTGAGATGAAGGCTTAAAATCAATCAGGAAAATATAAAACACGATGACATGCCTAGAAAGTAATTTACAATATTCTTCAGCCTTAGAGACTGGATTAAAAAAAACCCATTGTGAAACACTCTTCTGAAGATATAAACATGCAGTAAAGAAAAAGGAGTGGCTTTCATGCTAACTAAAGTGAAGAAGTCCAACATTTTCCATAGTGGCTTTGGAAACAATAACACTTTCCACAGTGGCATGGGTACTCCATGCCAATTCAGACTGAGCCATGATCTCTCCTGACAGACACTCCAAAATATTAGGTACAAACAACTGGTATCCATGTTAAAAACCTTGAACCTAAATCAAGCCCTGTGCAAAAATATATGTGATTTTATTTGAAAGAATTAACCTGGAAACTAGGTAGCTAGTTCTGGGTATTTTGCTATCACATTCAAGGGAGGTTACATCACATGAAGAGTCACAGTGTTTTGTAGACTGCCAGCCAACGAACTACCACAGAAGGGAATGTCTTTTCTTACACAAAACCGGGTTTGCCCAGTGTTGCAAAAAACTCACAGGCAGACCCACAAATACACGTATCACCCCTTCCCCACTTCGGAGTTAATCACTTTGGCTTGAGTTGAAAAACAGCCTTTGTGGTTAGAGCGTAAGCTACCTGTGGCAGGGACTGGCTTTTCTGTTCTGTGTTTGTACAGCATCTACCATACAAGAGTCCTGGCCCATACCTGGGATCTTTGGTTTTACTGGAATAAAATAATAACAATCACAATGTAACATCTGCCACATATGCAGTTCACCAGTGAAAACAAACTTAAGTTGATTTGGGGTCTGGAATAGTAATTCAGTACCAAGTCATGCAAGTCCTCGAACAGGGGACTTAAAAGTGCATGCACCCCAAAAGATTAGTATGTTGGTTCATGTTGTCGCCTACAGAGAGAGGGCAAAAGTGCTGAGATGCTACTGCAAGATACAAGCAAAATGGATTTGCAACATGCTCTTGAGTCATTCTACATGTGCACATGAGAGAGATGCCATGGGGCCACACAACTCTCAGACTTAATGCCCCAGGCCATTATTACTATGCCTGCCTATTGTGTGCCATTATGAAGTTTTGTGCCATGGAGATAAAAGGGAGGAGTTATCTGGGGAAGTGCCTCTATCAACTGGGCACCAGCTGGTTCTGCTGCGTTCTGGGACTTCTATGAACCTCAGTCCTCCAGATACACAGGGCTTGTCTACATCTCATCCTTGGTGTGTCCAGGGAGAGCTGTTCTTGTTGGACACAACAAACCTGTGAACATGAAGGTAAAGTCATTCCAGGGCGGTCCATTAATCCATATTTTATGGATGTAGACTACCGCTCTAAAGCAGAACAGTTTCCAGTGTATTTGAGAGCAGGCTATATCGCCAGAGTAGCATCATTGCTGCATTTCCAAGTTTGATCTGGGAGGGCAGGAGTGGATGGGTAGGGTGTTCTGGGAAGCATCTTTCTTCAGGACATAATGCAGACATATCCCCTGAGATAGTCACGCCTCAGCTCACTCATCCAGGGCCCAGTGAGTCACAGACCAAGCTGAGAAGGGAACTCATTTTTTCCAAGTGCCATTCCAGTGACCCTGTGTGACCTGGTACAAGGCAGAGCTCTTGTTAGCCTTCCCTCCCTGTATTTTTTTCCTGCTGCAGGGCATAAGTGGAATTACCTCCAGGTTGGCCAGTATTTGTTAATGGGTGGAGCCCCACTACCAGCAGAAGATGAAAGTACCAGGAAGTAATGTCTGCCATGTCATTGCTCAAAAGCTGCTCCTCAGACTTGTAAACAGAAGTTAGTGCTCTCCTCCAACTACTGAGGCAATTTTACCTTCTTGCAGCTACAAGCATCATAACCAGAGTAAAGCAAATTTGATTTTTTAAAAAACAAAAGCAAAAAAAAGAGAGAGAAAATCTAGCACTCGAACATACCTTGCTCCTGGCCAAGATTATTTTCCAAAAAGGATCTCAACATGTTTTGTCTCTGCAGCTGGAATTCCAGAGGTGAGCTTCTCTGTTCCACTTTGCATCTGTCTGACAGCAAAGAGGTGACAGAATCTCACCCTATCTCCCCTGCTGGGGATTCCTCTGATCCAGAGAAGCAATACTACTCTGCTCACAGCTTCTGTCCTGGAAAAGGAGGAAGGTGGTCCTAGAGAGGTCCCACAATGGTCAGAACATGTTGCATTTTGGCTATTCTAAAATGCAGGGCAGTCCTCTGAGGACCAAAGTCAGACAGAATATGGTAGAAGAACCCCAGATCACACTCCTGTTCCTGAGTTAGGACAAAGCCTGACAAGCCAGGTCTCCTGTCTTCTTCCCCACTTTTCTATATTGAGCAAAATCTGTTCCTACATTTAGAATTACTAGACCTAATATAATACCACAATTTCAAATCCTAATGGCATCAGTTCAGCTCTCTAAGCTATCACCATATTAATAGCATTGTATTAAGCGTTTGACTTCTAATGAGACCTTAAAAACCCTGGTGGTCTCTGTGGATATTACAAATCTCATGACACTTCCATGCCTTTGCAGTGGGAAATAGCTACAACAATACACATCTTAAAGAAAATTACTCAGCATCTGTTTTACCTTTCTGGCATTTTCTCATGGCTTCACAGCCTACTTCCTACTCACCCCCACTATGGGCCTGAGATTGTAACATGAGATTGTATTTTTCTTTTACAAGACTAAAGAAAACATAGGCTGTTACAATTTGGCATAGTGCCTCCAGCTCCAGGAACATTTAAGACTCTGAAAGCAGTAACATATGTTTAAGTTTCAAGAAACAAGTCAATGTTACCTGGTTTGCAAAGTTAAGTATGCACATAAATTTCAGTGCCTAAAATGTCCCTTTTCTTAAGATTAAATAGTCCTCTGAATTAAATTTGCTGAATTAAAAAGATCAGCTTCCTATGCTGCTCCCATTAGTTTATCTTGAGTTTCTATTCTATTGATAATGGTTGATAATTACTGTTTTCTTTCCAATTTATTTGGCAGACTCTGAGAAGGTAGAGAAATTACAGCATCATTGACCTTAATGAGCCCTTTCTCTTCCAGACTAAGGCTTTGCTTCTGGATAACTTGCAGCATGAATCCATTTGAAATCTATTGAGACTTCTATGCAGGAGATGCTTATAATCTAACCCCAAGCAGTTGATGTAGAAGAGTCCTTTCCCTGGTTCACTTGCTCTTTGTGACAGAAAATCAGAGATGACCCTGCTAAACCATGCAACCAAAAATGAATAAAAATCCTTTATCTCTGGAATAAGTGAACTTAATGCAGTCACACAACTCTAACTACCTATGGAACAATACTATATAAGGGCAGTAGTGATTTGTGCCCACATTTCACTAATGCAAATGATCAAACAAAGTGCCAGACAATGACAAATCAGGCCTGAATTCTCATTTATACTAAGGCTTCTTTACCCGACTCTAGCAGTATAATAAGGCTGTTAGGTGTGTTGTGAGTGATACACTGTCATACTGCTCTAAACTGACCTTCATGTAAATGGGAAACAAGGCCATTATAGCTGCACTTGTACATTTTATTCTGGTACATTTTATACTCCAAACAAAATATTGCTTTACTGGCTTGCAGAAACTTCTGAGCAACGGGTAAGGTATCCTCCATAAGCCCAAGGCTTCTGCTCAGCTCTTCTCAGCTGATTAGAAAGACTTATTCTTATCGTAAGTCACTCTCCTCTAATGGGAGGCATGCAAGACGCCTGCGACAGATGAGGGCTGTGCATACAATGAGATAATGTGGGAGTGGTTGGCTCAAAGCAGAAAGGGAAGTCACCCTTCTCAGAACCAAGGACAGTCTTGCTTATCTACAAGATCCAGTGGGATTTTTTTCTTCATAAGCTATATACTTTCTGCCCAAAGAGCAATACATTGCACTGGAGGCCATTTTCCCTTCCTTCTCTCACTATCATGCCCTCTCTCTTTCCAAACCTGCAAAGGCTGCACCAGTATAACTGGGCTGAAGCCATCATAACAGAGAAAAGAATTCAGCTCATTATGTTTAATAAGGGTGACCTATCCAGCTGCACATCAATCTGCTCTTCAGAGGCATTATGTCAGCTAAAAACAAATTACAGAACTTCTCCTTTTCATGGGTTTTACAGAATATAATTATATTAAATATTAGTGGCTGAAAGCCACTCATATGGTTTTGAGTATGTTGAGGCATTCACTACAAAGGAAGGAATAAAGTGAATGGGCTGCATGTAGTTTAAGGAACATGTCTGATATCTTTGGTAATGATATTATGCAGTTAAGCTGAATTTTATATCTAAAGCTGAACAACTGAGAAATACGCAAAGCATACTCTTGTCAACTTGCATTTCAGGTTCACACCCCTTAAGAAGGAATAATGGGTTACTGTTGTTACTATTTTATAATCCTTACCTCTCCTAAGGCTTGATTTGGGAGGTGCTCAGCAACTATAGCCCCCAGTCAGTTACACTCAGAAAAGATTTGGCCTCCAAGTGCCACAGTGGGGTGAATCTTGGCAGGTGCAGTTCACAACCAAGCATGTGAGCCTTTCCTTCCATCTCATCGAATAGAGGTTTACACCCTCAGAGTTAGAATTTGAGCTGCAAGCCTGAACTAACTTCTTCTCTGCCCCCCACCTGTCCTCCATCCTAGCTCTGAAGTTTGTCAGAAACCACATAATGTCATCAGGTTGAACTTATGCTCAAGGTGCAACTTTCCTTTGGCTTCTGCTCCAGGTCCAGACTGGTCCTAGGCTTTCTGTGAAAGGTCAGGATGCTTTAGATAAGACTTGAAATTTGAAATAGAAACAAGCCAGTGGAGATTTACCCAGTCTGGGACAGAACAGAGAATGCTGATCCAGCTCTGCACTTTATGTGCTGCCTTTGATTTGAGGCAAAGACCTTCTCTTTCTTTTCTCAGCATCTACACAAGGCAAGCTATTGTAATAAACAACAGGCAATTACAGGAGAAGGGAGGTAATGAACAAGCCACACACACATAAGCAGTCTGTGGCAAAGTGGGGCTCCCCACCTAGCCACAGTACTAGATTCCCCACTTGCCTTTGGGCACGCCTCCCACCTGACTCGCCTGCCATGCCTTGTCCTTATTAATTCGGAAGTTAATTAAGCGGGGGGCTGCCCATTTTATGCCCCGATGCCAGGGGGTGCTATCTGCAGCTCCAAACCTCCCCTACACCACAGCTCATGCCTCACAGATGACATCCAGCTGTTAGTCACACCAGCCCCACACTGGGCTTCAGAATCCTCCTATCACAACCCGCCTTCGATCACTCCGCTCAGGTGGCCTACTCCGCCATCATTCAGGCTGCTGAGCCCCCTGTAGCTATCTCCCCTCTCAGGCATGGCCCCCCTGGGACCTTCGGCCACACAGGCCCTGGCCTCATCTCCAAGGCCAGGTGGGACCCCAGGCCCCCTGCTCTGGGTGTCTCTCGTGGTGGGCCCCTGGCCCTTTTGACCTTCCTGGTCCTGACCCTTCTCTCTCAGGTCCACCTTCCTGGATGTGGGAGCTGGGGTACCTCACACCACAACTGGTGCTCCAGGGTCTCACAGGGGACTCTCACTCCCCCCCCTGGAGCAGCAGGTCATGGTGCTACTTAAGATCCTACTTTTGACCCACACTCGGCCTCCCAGCAGTGGAGGACTTACCCGGGTCAGAACTCGCCCCTCTCTTTCTTAAGCTGAGCCCCCTTTACTTGGCCTCTGGCCCAAACTTCAGCCTCAGGCATCTGGAGACTTACCTGGGCCTACTCCCCTCACTCAGGGCTCCACACTGCCCCCTCGCTTGGGTCTACTCATCTCTGCCCCCTTCACTTGGGGCTCCACACCGCCCCCTCGCTTGGGGCTCCAAACTGCCCCCTCGCTTGTGGGCCTTGGCGCCATGGGGCTTTGCTCTCTGGTGGCCGCAGCTGTGCCTGGCCCCCGCTCTCCCTCCTCGGGGTCTTGCACCCCACAGGGCTCAGGTGGCTGTAGCCGTGCCTGGCCCCAACTACCTCTGGTGTTACAAGACCTACCCGAAGGTGAGGGCTAGGGTTAAGGTGCCCCTACTCGCCCTTCACCGGGGTGGTAACTGACCTGGTATTTCCTGGGGGCTCCCATATCACTGAGAGCCCCACCAGGCCACCCACTCCCAGCAGGTGCAGTTTTAGGTCATGCCCAGGACGAGGAACCTCCTAGCCATCCCCTACAGCTCCTCCCTTACCTCCAGGATGGTACCAGCAGCCTTGCAGCCAGGTGAAGTTGCTGCCAGCAGCAAACTACCCTGTTTATATGGGTAGCCAGAGCTCTAAAATGGTTGCCGCAATGAAGCACCTGCTGGCTGCTTGGCCCCAGTCTTAAAGTGGCAGTCACCAACAGTGCCCTGCCACACACCTTCCCCCTTTAAATGGTACATGGGGGATGTTTCCCCTGCTGCTCCTCCAAGCAGGCTCCCCTCAGAGCCTGTGAGAGCCCTAAAGTGGCAAGCACCCCAAAGGTGCTTTGCCACACAGTCCTTGCTCTGTTAGGTGCTGTCTACTGACTTCCAGGAATCGATACCCATGAGCCAGGCTTACTTCTGCAGGTATATTTTGAGATCTGCCACAGGAGCACCTGAGAAACGTTTGATTAAGATGATCGATGCGCTGGCAAGAAAAATAAGCAAGGGGAGAGCTCACTCCTACCTTCTGTGTCCTAGTTCTTTTGTATAGTGTTGGCAAACCCCTTGTGAAAATGAACAAAGGTGTCTTGTGTTTCTTCAGCATGGCCTACTCCATTGCCTTGCAGCGCAGTGTAAGGCAACTTCATGTTTGCTCCCCTTCTCTAAACTGCTTCTCCTGGTTAGATCAGCAATAGAAAAACAGCAGCCCCAAACAGCTCCCTTAAAGCAGCAAAGCCTGATGCATAAAAATACAGAGAACTGCCATTCACATCGCTGCATGCCACAACTCAGATTTCCAAGTTATTTGCACCAGTATGCATCCAGAGTAATTCTTCTGGATTTCACTTACCTTACCAGTGGATTCTCCAGACTTAGACCCCAGTAACAGGTTTGTAGAGCCTACCTATGTGTAACAGGTGTCTAAGAGATTCATTGCAGAGTAACAGATTCCTACCTGACTCTGAAATCAGTCGAGTTACAGCAGTGTCAATCTCAAGTCTCCCAGAGGAAATCAGACTTACTGAATTTAGCAGTGACTCTCTGAATTTATAGGAGTGTAACCAAAATCAGAACATGGCCCTCTTGTGAAAGCCAAGGAAGGGACCTGCATGATGCAGCTCAATTAAGCTATGCAGGCCAATTCTGTGCTCATTTGCTATTATCTAGTGCAGTGGATTAATGTAACAGGGAAAAGGTGATATGGAACTACATAATTATGCCTGCCTTTTATATTGCTACCTTGACCAAATCGCTTCATCAGCTTGCCTTTCTGATTTGAAGCCCTCAGAAAACAACGGGAAAGGTGCAGCTGTCCCAAGTGTTGCTAGTGACTCCAGGACTAACTGGCTCTAAGGGAAACCACCTAGACTATAACTTTCCTGGAATAAATTACATAGCTTATTCTGGCCCTTCCTTTCCACAGTTAGTGGAGCTACAGCTATAAGAATCCCCAGAATGACATAGAGTATAGGAAAAAAAGGATTATCCTTTGTTTCTGGTGATGCATTAGGATTCGGAAAACTAGAGCTAGATTTCTGGCTCACCACAAGCTTCCTGCATGGCCTAGGGCTCAATTGCAAAATGAAGACAATAAATCAGACCTATCTCTAAAGGAATAATTAATTAATAGATTGAAAGATGCTGACATTGTTTTTGCAATAGGGAAGCCAGGAAAGATCCTTCATTGATAGAATGGAAACCCAGTAAACTTGCGAGAGGGAGGACGGCCTTGATGCTAATACCCAGGGGCGTGCATAGATGACACAGGAGTTAATGTAGACATGAACAATTTTAATGCAGCTTTTTTTTGGTGTGGTGCCTTTTTGTTTGCATGACATGGCATTTGTGTTTGCATGAACGGCAGTTTCGAGCAAGTTAAGCCCCCATGTGTCATTCCCCTCAGATTTCAGTGGTGGGGGGGTCAAATAATATCAATTTACCCCCTAAAATGTCTTTCCTAATGTATTACAGCAGGAGGTGCATGTGAACCATCCAGGCTCCCCAGTACCCACCCCCGGACTCTCACTGGGCAGTCTCCCCTGGGCACGGCCATGGTCACCCCAAAATCCTTGTCACTTGCACCCACCTATGCTCAGTTGGTCTGGTCTCTCTCTGTCAGTACACACTCCCAAAGACGCCATCCCAATCCCAAAGACCAGCTGCTTGAATCCTCCCCTCCCATTCCTTTCCCTTCCCATCCTACCATGCTACAAATATATGGGGTGGGGTGGGGTGGGGTGGGGTTCATTAACTATAGCTGCCTAATAACTGCTTTATCATAAGAGTAGCAGGTGGGACTATGATATCATAAGAGTAGCGGGTGGGTGGGTGGATGTTTGTTGCCGCCCAGTTGATTGGCGATTGCTGTTGATGGTGGTGGTGGTGAGGTCTTTTGGCTTGTTTTTTTGTTCAGTTTTTCTGGACTACATTTCCCAACTTAAACTTTATACTTGGTTATACTTCCAACCTTTGTGGCCCAAATTACTTTGCTTTCCCATTTCTCAGTTTCCCATCTTTAGATAGGATCTAACAGCACCTACCAGGAAGCCTGGCTACAAGGCCCATTTAAAAAACAATAAGGTGGTCACAAAACAGGACCCAATTTTCACCAAAATGTCACCTCTATTTCCATGAAAATTTGAACAAAAAGCTTCATTTGCCACTGTATTTTGAAAGCTTGCAATCAGCTCCAACCATAAGACTCTTTTGCAGCCTTGAATGCAAGATGCTGTATCATTATCAAAGCAACATCATTATTAGAATGCTTCCAAGTTGTGGGGCAGGGAGAAATGAAAATACACAATGAGAATTTGGATGTCTTGTTCTAAAAGCTATGGTCTAGCTCAACCCGTTACAGCCTGGATGTAAGCATCTCTCAGACCAACTATTCATAGTATTCTCTTCTGGCATTAAAACTCCTGGACCAAAGGTTGTCTTTAGGGCTAAGGAGAGAAATTACAAATAAACTCTTATAAGCAATCAGCAACTGGTTCAAATCTGTAACACAACAAAAGTTCAGTGCACAGAAACCGCTTTCAAAGTGGCCAAAACTGGTTTAAGATGAACTTGAATGGATGGATGTAGTATCAGACTTAACTGATTTAGGTTAAATTGGTTTATTGAACTTCTGCTCCAGATCCCTTCCAGATTCAAGTTAACTCACAGCCCCCCCAGCATCCCAGGGTGCTTTGCACCTCCCTTGCAAAGCCCGCCTTGCAGGGTGTGTGGGTTAGTCTTGACCTAATCTGCTCCAGCCAAGAAGGGAGGCATGCTTTAGCACCCCATCCCCCGCTCTGGCCTGATTCACTGCAGGATGTGACTGCATTTCCAGAATCAAAAGTGAATGTCTGTTCACTTGCTTAGTCGTTCAATCTACACAGATTAGACTAACCTGCGAAGATTGAACTGATTCAGCCTCAGGCTTTTTGACTGTCTGTACTTAGTATTTTCTGTTTGTGTAGCTCACACAAAAAGTGTCCTGGACTATGACTGGTGCTCCTAGCCATTATGCTAATGTGTGTAAACAAAGAATATTAATAATAATGGACAAAGCTAAGAGTGCCTGACTGCAGGGGCAAGTAAGGGTAAGAGGTGCCCATCTGCTTTTTGAACCAGAACACAAAGGAGGTTAAAAACTATGCAAAAAAGTGTGGGAAGAGAAGATAAATGAAAGTACACATCCCCCCAAAACACAAATGTATGCAGAGCCAGTCCTCAGTTTGTATCTGCCTGCTACCATCCATTCAGTAGCCAGATATTCAGGATAGTATTGGCAGGAGACTGGCTTATCTGTCGATGTGTTATGGACAGAGAGGTTCCCACCCATGATGCACACACACACACAGCCTCCCCAAAGGACAGCACTAACAAGGGGGACTTTGGAAGACAGCTCCTTTTTTAACACAAAAATAAAGGTTGGTTCTGTTGAGTGCCAGGGGTCCAGTAGCAAAGTGCACAAGAGGTGAGGATCTGGGCCATGAGTCTCCTTTCAATTACAGTGATGCAAGCCAGCAGTAAATGCACTGGAATTTCACCAGTATGAGAGGAAAACCACACCCCCAAGGCCTTTCTCTTTTTCCTGCTTGAATAATAGATATGCCTATGAGGTTGAGGCCTTTTGTGTAATAAGGGGATGATCTAATTACCCACAGAAGTCTCTGAGAGCTGGTTTGGAGAGAGGGGCAGTCAGATGTCCTGCAACAATAACACTGAAAGCTTCTGGGTGTGCAAGTCCTTTACTCTGTCCTGCTGTCTTCTTTCAGGGAGAACTGCCAATTTACATCAGCAGAAAATCATGGGGAGTTCTGACTTGAATTGGACCCTTAGGGCCAGTTTCTACTCTTGGTTATGCTGATGCGCATCTAGAGTTACTCCACTGGCTCTAGAGGTTTTATGCCAGTTAAACCAGCATATATGAGAACAGAAATTGGTGGGCAAGGTCAGTTATTCCACCTAGCATACATCAACGTTGTTTTTCTGGCTTTGACACAGAGGTATCAATTTACAGCCTCTGAAGGCCTGGCCCTTGGAGCTCCGCCAGTGCCATGTCTGCCAGAGCTGGTTTCACCCCTGAGAGCAGCATCTCACAGCTTCAAAAGAGAAAAACAGGAATTTTCTCAACACATCTCAAAAATCACCCTCACAAGGACAAATACATTCTTCTCCTGGGACCATCTTCAGGCTGGATCATACCAGGGACAACAAGTATCACCTCCCAGGGGTAGCTACACCACCATTGTGCTTTTCTGTTCTACTCATCTCTTAACTCTCTCTGGGCCTAGTTCTTGACAGCCCTGCACCGATGCCAAGTGTCACACGTTGCTATCTCAGAGGCAAGGCATTTCACGCACACATTATACTGGTGTGAATGACTGCTCAATACAGACTCAGGCCCTACTTTTCTATCTCAGCTGAGCCTCTGCTCCTCTTCTCTCTTTTTCTTGCCTTTCAACTACTTCACTTCCTTTAGCTACCCATTTAAGTAACCAAAATGGGGAGCAATAATGAACAGAGTCAATAAGGTCGCACTTAATCACATTGTCCATTGCGTCAGTGCCTGTTTATCTTTTAGTGATGTAGCTGGTATTAGTGAGCCTTCCTGTTTGCTGAGACGAGAGGCTAAAACAATGCCTTCCATCTTTCTCTTAAGTAGGAGTCAGGAAAGAATATTATTAAGTGATGATAACTCGAGCTGCTCCCACTGATGATGCCAAAATGAAGCACCATTCCCTAGCTGCTGCAGATCTTTACAACCTGATGTTCAGCTACTCTAATTGCTGGTATGCCATGATTAGGAGTTTAAAAATTAAAGGGTCCTCAAGATTCAGAGTTGAAAAGCCTTGAAATTAATCTGACATTTAACCATAATGGATTTATAACTGTAAACAGAAGAGGAATGATGGTCTTGTGTGTACTGCAGCAGGCCAGGAATCAGGAGATTCCCTGTTTGGTTACAGATTTCCCTTGTGACCTTGGGCAAGTCACTTCATTTTGTGACTCAGTTCTCCATCTATGAAACGCTGCTGCTTCTTTCCTTCCAGCTTTTGTCAGTCTTGTCTCTTTAGACTACAATGCTCTTTGGGGCAGGCATTGCATCTCAATTACATTACAACTGAAAATATGCCAGTAAAAGAAACCTGTTTGCTCCTGGATGTGCAGGTATTGTTTGTGCCACTGTATCTACACAGCATTTAGCATATAGCTGGGCACTACCATACAAACATGTCGTTCGTTCCTTTTATTACTAGGCTTCAGACTGTTGGCAAACTCAGGCATACATGTTTGGATTAGTTTTCTTCATAATCTCAAATATTACAGACTTAACTTTTTTTAGACAAACGCTTAGCTTCTGGAGTAACTAATTCATCAGCTCACCCAGATGTGACCAACAGGACCAGTTTAAACTCTGGTCAAGAGGTGTGGTCAAAGCTAAAGCTACATTCTAGTTCCCAACCAATGTGCCTGAAGCAGGGCTTTTATTTTTGGATGGTGTCATGGTGGCTCTGCTGTTTTCTCTACATGGCCTCAGCAATTATTAACACACACTCTTGCTTGTCCCTTGGTCTCTGAAGAGGATGGGTGCACCAGGGGACTGTGCTCCTTTGGAGGTTTTCCCCAGAGCTAATAGTTACAGTAACTGCTTTCCTGTCAGGCTCAGTTAGGAAACAGCTGCAAAGCAGATGCAGGAGGAGGGCTGCACAGCAAGTGGCCTCTGGGATTATTGGTGATCCTCAGCTTGCTTCTCTTATGTAGCATCTGATGGCTTGGCATGATGCAGAGTAAGAAATCACCACCTTGGTCACACACCATCTAGCAAATAGCCTCTATCCCACCGGCATAAAATCCTGTGCATGCTACAGCCACCAATCTCCTGTTCCTGCAGTCACATAGCTGCAGTAACTAACCTCACCCCTACTGTCAGCCACCAGTTTCACACATCATATGAACCTCTCCCTCATGTGTTTGGTAAAATAAGCCTTTCTTACCTTAACACATGTACCACAGGAGGTCCTCTTCCATGAACAGAGGCCAGAACAACATCATTTTTGCCTTTGCTTCCTAGTAAATTCCTTAGAATTTAACAGGGACAAAACTTATAGGTTCCTATAGCAATTCCTCCCAGAAACTACATAATCTAATAAAAGAGGACATCTTTGGAACAAGCTGTATTAACCAGCCCTCAGTCAAGAACAGATTCTCTATTGAATTCTATAGGATGGCTGAGAAAACCCACAGAAAGGAGATCACTCTCAATTAAAGTTCAGAGGACTTGTCTTTGGAGACATGGACTTTCCCTAAGTTCAGATTCCACACCTCAGGCCCAGGAGACTGAAATTCTGAATCCTTATCAAGACACTCTGAGCATGTCTGCTTTGGACCTGGGTCTATGTCTGAAATATAAAGGAGCCTCCTCTCTCTGCAGTTTGTGAAAGGCAATTGGGAGCGAGGGGCTAGGAAACAGAAGGGACCAGTCCTCATGCTTGTAAAGGGGCTTAGCCAAAAGGACTGCCCAGTTCCTGGTTATCATCAGTTTTTTAGCTCCTGGCATAGCAACACTGGTGGAACCCTCCAGGTTAGACATGATTTGCTACTGCGCAGCAGTATCTGCAATAATGCAGATACTGCACCACTACACATCATGCTACACTGGTGCAGATGGGGGTAGCTACTCTGCCGGCAAACATGGTAGTGTCTGTGAGACATTGTAGGGAAGGAAAGAAGTTTCACGGCATTAGTTATTGCTGGTTCATCTAGAAACCACTGTTCCACATCCCTGTCAGATGATTCCTGAATGAAAACATGGTCCTTATGGCCTCAATAGAATCACATGCTGTTCATGCCCATCTGAAGCCCTGCTCACACATGTTAAAATCCATGGGTCATCACAGACAAGAGTAACTGTTACTGCTGTTGCTCGTAAATCACTGGAAAGCAAGAACAAGTGTACTAAAGCCAGTGTCCCACAGGGCACTATCATTATCTTTGCTGAATTGCTGATTCATGAGCACCTGCTATCTTGCCCCAACTGCCAACATCTCGGCTCAGCAAAGCACTCCCCATATTTCTGGGTATCTTTCACCTTTGCCGGCACATAATGCTCTGTCAGTGCCAACGGGATGCCCTGAACTCTGGAATTTTGTCAAGACCCACGCGCTTTCCAGACATAAAAAATAACTGGCCCCATCCTGGCAGTCCCAATAGGCAGAACATGGAATGAAGACAGATGAGCTTTTCTCTTAGCCCCTGATGCAATCACCCCTGATCTAAAGCCTCTTAACTATGATGAGACTCTTCTCTTCTCCTTTCATGGGCTTTGGACCAGAACCAGGATCAGAGGCTAGGGTTCACTGGCAGGTGCAGTACAGTAATGGGAGGAAGCTTGTACTGATGCTGCTTTCTAGACATGAACAGGGGATGTTGGTGTGCCCAGATGTCACTGCAACTTCTTTTATCAGCACTTGCATTCACTGAAGCAAGACCATGAACAGTCTGAAACCCGATTTTCTTTTTGCTATAATTCTTCTGTCCTAGAATTCCCAAGATCTGTGCCACTGGGTTGTCTGCAGACTGAGCTTATATAGTTCAAATGGCTAACTATCTCTCTCAGCTTTAGGGAAGAGTGGCTTCCACTGAGAAATGCCTATCAAGGCAGAGCCTGTGCTGGAGAATATTGAGCCATCCGCACTTGACAGAAACTAAAATACATTCCCTACTAAATTGATCTCATCCCAACTCCCGGTCCATCATGACATACTAGCTGCATAATGGCTCCACACTGTGACTGCTCTCATCCCCACACTAGGTTAACCCAGCATTCACAGCTAGATGCCAATCACCCAAGCTATAGTAAAGACAAGTTCCCTAAAGTAAAAGTAAGTTCCTGCGATTACATCCCCAATTCCACTTCTGCTCAAAAGCAGCAAGCTCAGCAATTTCTGGTGGCTAATATGATAAAAAGTACTACATGCAAGTTACTAACTAATAGGCTTTCCTGGCCACTAACACAAGGTGAAAGGAGTTGCTCTAGCTGCCAGTCAAGATACACTTGCGTACAAGAGAGAGAGACAGATGGAGGCTTTTTCTTCACTGCTAAGAAAAGTTCGGTTTTTACCACAGAGCAATTAATCCACATTCGTGACCCCGTACAAACATAGAGGGGGAAAAAAGCACTTTAGTTTTACTGGGAGGCCTAGTAGGTGAGGCCAACCATGGGTAGGAGGTCATAGTGCTTTCCTCATTTTGCTCACCTAGAGGTACATCTAAAGTGCCTAGACTCTATGTTTATGCATAATGTGTGCCAGTCACCCAACAGGGAAAACCTGCCTTTTTGCAAGAGTGAAAACATAGTCAAAGCCTGTGAGAGTTACAGATGCAGAGTCTTGAGTCTGTGCAAGAGTGAGAATGAACTGTGAGTGCATGCTTGTGTGAGTGTGACAGGGAAAGGAAAAAGGAGAAGAAGCACACATTTGTAAGAGCATATGTGTAAAAAGCCCACTGACTGCAGAACTTTACCTCATTTCATGGACTACCTACGTTATCTTTGCAGCTCTGGCCTGATGTAGAGCAAGTCTGTTTAAAAAATGGCTGGCTTCTCAGAGTCACATCTGGTTTCCATAAAGAAATGAGAGACACAGTCCCATTCCTTACCTGTTTCATACCAGACTTGACCCTTTCTTCTTGATTGTTTAACATGTCCAAGATCTTTGAGGAAGGTTGAAAGGACCCAGTTTTCCAGATCACGTGCATGCTTTCTCCACTGTCTGCCAATGAGGGCTTTATAAGGTGTCTCTAGCTGGGTGCCTTAAAATTGGAGTAGTTAAAATATCTAGTCACTTTTGAAAATCTTGGACTATTATAATAGAGGAAGGAAGGAAGGAATGAACATCTAATAAACCACTGAGTGCTGGATTATCACAGTTTTAATTCACACTGACAAGACTTCCTTATATTAAAGTTTAACTTTGTTCTCAAAACCAAACTAAGGCCCTGGTCCTATGACCTGAATCAATGACAACAGTGTGGTTCTGCCTGGGTGTGAGGGTCATTTATAGGATAATGGTCTATGGGAGAAGCTGCTGACTGCTCACATGTGTCAGCCACTGGGAACACCAACTCCACAATCTGATTCTCTGAGGTACGTTTTCAATCTAAGTGAAATGAAATGAGTTTAGCAAGGGACACAACTGCTGCCTGTACCAGAAGGGAAAAGAGTTAAGCTAATGCTGTACAGATGTATGCAATATGATAAAATGAGGGTAGACAGTGTAGGAAAGGATATAAAACACCCAGTGGAAGCTTTTTTCAGGGTTGGGTAGCAAGTCAGGCTAGTTTTGTGCATAGCCTCAAGGGTATTAAAGTCACTTTAATAAAGGTACAAGTTATTGCTAAATATTGGCCCTGATTCTTGACTGCCTTGTGCAGTCACTGACACCTGTGAGAGTAAAGCATTACCATGCTGATCTGGCAGTATTTTGCATTGAATATCGAGAGCAATGAAGAAGCACAGTGAACCTTGGAAATGGCCATCTGAGAGAAGAGTGGAGAGCCAGCTCTGAGCCTGTTTCCTCATCCATAAAATAGAGGTAATAAAATTCCTCCACCTTTGTCAACTGCTTAGAGATCACTGAATGAAAAACGTCTACACAAAGGATATGTAACTGTGGCGTCACACTCTGCATAGCAACAGGTGGCCATCTCTTAAGTGAAAAAATCCCATCCCCCCCGCCATGTACAATTTATTCTCCTGCCCTCAAAATAATTTTTTGCAAGCACATGCAGTTTGACCCACATAACATTCTCCAACCCCTGCTGTCTGGACAGATTCAAACGATCAAGTATACACATCCACTCACATGCCCACATTTAATATCCCCTAGGCAACTGGGATACAGTATGAAGTTCATTCCTGAAAAATTCCTCCCCAATCCATGGAAAGGTGGGCTTAATACCGTGCATTTCCTATGGCAATCCAGAAAATGGGGCTTGATTTGGGCATCATCTGAGCTGAACACGCAAAATGATCTCTGCTGATGAGTATAAACAGGTAAATAATCTTCCCAAATGAGTGTAGAGAACAAAGGCTGTCTATTATGATGAGCGAGCAAGTTTGAATAAGTGCTTTAATGCCTTGGCAAGTCAGTTAAGGCATAACTGGTTTGAACTGGCAGTCCCACCATTTCGAGTGTTCCCTGTCTGCAGTCGTGCCTCATTCAAAATTCTTGCCCGCCTTTAAAAACATCAAAAGGAAAAAGCTTTCCAGCCTCATCCTGATGCTTGGACATTCTCATCTGTGGGCAAAGGCCTCAGGACATAGACTAAAGGAGAGCAAGTTCTGATACCCTGAAGAAATACTTATAAAAAGAAAAGCAAGCAAAATTTCCTGGACTCATACTTGTACATTGCAGCATTATTATAGGCATGTTCAGAGCAGTGTTTGAGCTTTGTCTTCATGTTTTCCTTGCCACACCCTTCTACAGTGGGACTATCACTAGGAACCAGGCAGGGAGCCAAGGCCCAGGCAAAGTTTTGTCATCAGAAGTTGCCTTTCATGGCCACAGGTCTGCATGAGTCCTCACTCCAATTTGAAACCAAGCCTTTCCATCTGTTCCATGAACAGAACCAGCTTCCCGGAGGACACACGCCTTCAGTGAACAACAGAGTGCTACCGGCAAAATGCCAGTGTGGACATGCTCCAGTGACATAGCAATGTCAGCAGCTGCAAGCCCTGGGCTCCTACCCAGAGTGCACTGGGTCTTCTGCCAACACAACCTCTCATAGTGGATATGCATGGCACAGTCAAGTGTGCACATGTTCTGGTGACATCGCCGCATTGGCAGCTATGAGCCAAACAAACTCCTGGCAGCAAAACTTTCTAAAGTAAAAAATGTCTGGAGGAGCAGAGGTAGATGGATGTTTTGGTGACCAGCTGTATAGGTTTGATTCTGTTCTCCTTTATACTAGGACTTAAGAGAAACTCCACCAGCGTTAGACCTCAATTCAGGCATGCAATTTGGGGTATGATTAACTTTACGTTCGAGTAATCCAGCCTAACTCAGCAAAACACTTAACAAATTTAAGCCTGTGCTTATAGTTAAATACGTGCCACATGTTTTGCTAAATGCAACTACCCTGGTATAAAACCAGTGTAAGGGGAAGGAGAATCCATCCTGTGTTTGAGTGAGTATCTCAGTAATGTGCAGTATTTATTATATGTTAACTATAGAGGGTCAAGCACTCTGTAGTTCGTGTGGACTAAACTTACTGCATTCCTCCATGTCATCAAGGACTCCATGAATTTCCACATCACCAAGCCTCTGTGTGCCACTATTCCATTCTCCTCTCTTCCTGAGTTTCCCTGAAACTCCCCCAAATCTTATCCCCGGCAGAGGTTCTTCATGCCCTGCATTCTCCACTCTTCCCCTATTCGGGTCTCCCATTCTCTCCCTATATCAGAAACAGGATGCCCGTTGCCTCCTTTCCTTCCCACCAGATCCTCTGATTCCCGCCGTATTCAATTTGGTTTGGGACAGAGAAATTATTTAAGTTGTCAACATGTTAAACATTGCTAAACAAGGGCACTGTTATATTGGAAGGTATTAACTGGAGATATCAAACATTTTCTTTTCATTTGTAGACAATTGTAGACATTTCGTGTATCTCCTTATTTCCTTCCTTATGATTTTCTGATTTCCCCAAATACCAGTAGGGTTTTGGACACTGATGCGTAAAACATTCCTGAAAATTTTGGAATGGATCAGATATGGTATCCAAAACTTGCCAGGGTATGCACATACACACAGACAGATACAGAAAGTTGAGTGTACAGGCTTGGCCAATAATTTATAATAAGCAATTTTATTCATACAGACTGAAGGCTCCTGTATGCCACATGCTATGTAACTAAGCACACAGAACCAAAAGGAACGGCAAGTGGTCTAATAAATGAATTTCACAGCTCAAGTCTCATCCAACTTTCACTAAAATTCACAGAACAATTCCTATTGATTTGAAAGCACTTTTGAACCAGGCCAAATTAAAGCAGACAAATAAATTTTCCCAAACAATACAATATAATGAGACTCCAAGCATAAAATAACAGGGAAAGTGTAATGATAATGAAAGCAAGTTGTATTTTCAGTGATGTAAGAATTAATTACAGACTACAAGACTATAAAATGAATGAGTCATTACATTAATTACTGTAAATGTAGACACAGGAAGATTAATACATCAACTGAAAAAGAGCGAGAAGAGAAGAAACAAGATAAAATACAAACATAGCCTCCTGTCCCAAACTTCTGATTAACAGGGTTTAAGCTAAAAGATGTTCAAGTAACCCTATGGTGTTGTAAGCCAACAGGAGAGTTGTTTGCTTAGTTTCAGTGGTGCCTATAGGATTTAGGCACCTGTCTCCCATTAATTTTAGGATTCTCTATTTCAGGAAGTTTAAAAAATGTCTGCATACGTTCCTGTACAAAGAGTTTGTGAAGAAAAAATGCTTGCTGTATGCTATGCTTTGTATGCAATTTCAGTACTCTGACTGGGTACATTTAAATCAACAGAGGTGTAAAAACAGAAGTAGTTTCTGAGTAATCAAAGAGAAAAATATTAGCATCTGGACATTTTTTCAAGCATAATAAAACCCTTTGTTTCAAATTCTAAGATGGCTCAAAAACTTGACAAGTTTTGAATTTTACCAATTTTTTCGCTGCTATGAAATACACATCTTCCAGCTGAGGACAAAGCTGGTAATTTGTATGAACAATTATTATTTATTAATGATGAGTTATAAAATTAATTAGTATGTATTTACTCACCTTATCACAAACATACCAATCTATACATTAAATGGCAAAATCATGGAGAAGACAACATTGCCCCAGCATATACCTTCTTAGCAATCATATTTTCCTCTCTATACCACACCTGTGTGCATAAGGAATTTAACACACATTCATGTAACTATCTAAAGGTGATTTTAGCTCTGAAGAAAATATTTCCTCCAGCAGATACTACACAACTAC
Organism: Alligator sinensis; assembly: GCF_000455745.1. NCBI lineage: Eukaryota > Metazoa > Chordata > Crocodylia > Alligatoridae > Alligator > Alligator sinensis. The sequence goes on along the minus strand of NW_005842336.1, from coordinate 57,552 downwards.
TTTAAAGCTTTACTGCCACTTAGTGGTAACACAAAGCAGTACTTTCTTTCCTAGATTATTTTTGGGTTGAGTGTTAATGGCTCTGCTTCTAAAGAGATTGTCCCTGGATTCAGGTAACACCCATATATTTTAGAAGCAGAGGAGCTGGGGCACTGTCCTAACAAACTAAAATCTGGACTAAGCAGTGATGCTTCAATGACTCTATGATGGGGCTGTTTTCCAATCTCTGAACATGTTTATCCTTCAGGGCAGGTGAAGAAATCCAGTTGGCAAAGTCCCATTTATTACTACAGATGCTCCAAGCACATGTTCACATTTGAGAAAGGAAAGTAGGTCTCACAGCTTGGCTGGGAGAAGGGGAGTCTATGCCTGTGTGTTCTTTTCTTCATTGACACTTGACTGTCTGTATGATTGGGAGTAAATCATGACAGCTCTATTTACCTCTTGTAAATGGGGATAAAAACACCTCTGGACTGCACAAGTAGGTCATATAGGGCAATTTCTCCAACTCAGAGGCCTAAAGTTAAGTGTCTGCATTCATATTAAGATATCAAAGGTAATGGTTAGGACCTGTTGTGCAACCTTAGGCAAATCACTTCATTTCTCTGGGCTTGTGATTTCCTTCCCACTCTTTGTCTCCTCTATTTAGACGGCAAGTTCTTTGGAGCAGGCATTGCCACTTATTACATGTATATACAGCATATAGTACAATGGCCCCCTGACCTTGACTAGTACCTGCAGCCCCTATGGTAATAAAATCTCATGGTGTTCAGATGTGCTAAATATCTTCAGTTCTCACTGAAACCCAAGTTCAGTTTCCACTTACACTGCTGTAAATCCAGAATGATGGAATGCTCAGTTACGAGTGGGAGAGCAGTAGTTGGCCTACAATATATGATAACATTCTCAAACCAAATTAAGGCACATTTTGATGTGGTGAAGCTAGGACCTGAGGGCTGATAGTTTGGGACAAAGCTTGCCTATTACTGAATCGGAATAAAATCAGAACTCTTTATCTGGACACCTACCTGCTTTGGGCTTGCAAATTCAAAATCCAGACTCCTAAGCCCATCTTGGTATTGTTTCGGTTAGTTTCTTACTATAGACAAGCAGAGAAAAAAGATGGTTTGAGCCAACATTACAGTTTTGTAATGGTTTTAGGTGGCAAACAACCTTGGCCATTCCTTCTAGTGTCACAGCTTTTGTTCTAGCAAAGATTTATGATAAAAGTCATCAGAAAGTTGCTAGCATCTGTTTTGTTGTCATCTGGTACCGGCTAGGTTAATTTATCACTGATGACTTCAGGGCCTGGAGAGAAATGACAGCTCTTGACAGACAGACAAAGCCCCTGGGGATGCTGGGAAGAAGAGCACCCAGACCACTAGACCCCTAGCTGTAATACCTAATCTAGGAAACACTGCTAATGAAGGATGTATCCTTCCTACTAGCATGCATCAGAGGAGAGAAACGTTATCTTGATAACTTGAGGCTACCTGATTAACCTCAGACCCCTTTTTCCTGTGTGCATATCAAAAGTGAGGTTCAAAATCACACTTGCAGATCCAGAGGAAGCCCCCTTAACTGCTCTGCCAAAATGCCCCCCAAAACACTGGTGCTGGAGGAAAACATAAGCCAAGTAGCCAAGACAGCATGCTAGATCAGGGCAATCAAAAGAAAAAAAACAGGGGCCAGTGCTAAGAACACAAGTGCTTAAATAAACCTACTGTTGTTTCTTCTTGAAAGGACCCTACACTCTGGGCTTCACGTAGCCAGGAGGACGTGTGTTTGTTGAACACATACAAGCACCTTTAGACTATAACGGGTGTTGATTCCCTGTTGAAAAGACATTATCCAGATGACTGATCTGGAAGAATTTCAGATATGAAGTTTAACAAAGCCCGTACATGCTAAAGCCTTCTAGGGAAATATTGCTTTACAAAGCCCTATATCAACCCACCACTGCTTGGCACCTGTTAGTGCTGCATATAACAAGCTACAGTGCCTTCTATGGGGAAGATGCTGTATGTAGCTACAATATAGCACATGTCATGCTTCACGCAACAGATTCAGGGAAACATTGTAAAGTTCTTTGTGACTACATGGCTTCAAACAGGCCACCTCTTCTTGTGTATATAGTCCATGGTAAATATTTGCCACTGCTCCATAAGTAAAGTCATAGCTGCTACCACCTGATGTTTATGTTGGTTGGGTATAAATTAGAGAAGGGATTCAACCTCCAGGTTATTGGGTCAATCCTGCCCATGCCAGTAGCACCAATATTGTTACCATTTGATGTTTGTCCAGCAGTCCATAAAATGTGGTGGGTCTCAGTCTATTTCCTTCTGGATAGGTGTCTAAATTAATATAAATAACACCTAACTCTGATGTAGAGCACTTCATCAATGGATCTCCACGTTATTTTCAGTGGAAGGTAAATACAGTTATCCCTATTTTACAAATGGGCAAACTGAGGCTTAATTAGGGAGAGTGACTTGGCAAAGGTAACTTGGCAGGTTTAATGTTGAGCAAACAGAAGTGAGGAATCCTGACAGGAATTAATTCCAGCGTGTAAGAGAGTTTGCCATACTGTTTCCAAGAGGGTTAAAGTGTTGAGATGTCATGTTTAGAGACACCACAGAAAAAACAGAGGGAGGTCACTGTGTCAATTTCTAGCCCAGGGAAGGTAACAAAGCAGCTGAATACACAGACCTACTCCAAGCAGTGATGCAAATGGGTAAGAATGCAAACACTGTTTGACTGAAAACATCACCCTCCCCTCAAAAAAAAAACTTTCACTATTCTGAAACTGCTAGTATTGGGCTAGTTTATGTTGACTATACATTTTAAAACTCAATTAGTGTTCTCCTTACAGAATCATAGAAAATTAGGGTTGGAAGGGACCTCAGGAGCTCATCTAGTGCAACCCACTGCTCAAAGCAGGCCCAGCCCCAACTAGATCATCCTACTCAAGGCTCTGTCAAGCTGGGTCTTAAAAACCATCAAGGATGGAGATTCCACACCCTCCCTCTTCCAGGGCTTTACTATCCACCTCATGAGAAAATTCTTCCTAATAACTAATCTAAACCTCCCTGGCTGCAACTTGAGACCATTGCTCCTTGTTCTGTCACCAGCCACCACTGAGAACAGTGGCATCCTTTTTGGGGCCACCCTTCAGGTAGCTGAAGGCTACTATTAAATCCCCCCCACAGTCTTCTCTTCTGCAGACTAAATAAGTCCAGTTCCCTCAGCCTCTGCTCTGAAGTCATGTGTCCCAGCCCCCTCACCATTTTTGTTGCCTTATGCTGGACTCTCTCCAATTTGTCTACATTCTTTCTGTAGTGGAGGGCCCAAAACTGGACACGGTACTGTAGATGTGGCCTCACTGGTGCTGCATAGAGGGGAAGAATCATTTCCCTTTGATTTGCTGGCAACACTCCTGCTAATGCAGCTCCGTATGCCATTAGCCTTCTTTGCAACAAGGGCACACTGCTGGCTCATATTCAGCTTATTGTCCTTTGTAACCCCCAGGTCCTTGTCTGCAGAGCTGCTGCTTAGCCAGTCAGTCCCCAGCCTGTACCAATGCATGTGAATGTTTCACCTTAAGTGCAGGACTTTACACTTCTCCTTATTGGACCTTATGACCATGTCCAGATGAGCATGGCCATGCGGTATGTGGCACGGCAGACTCGTCTGTGGCACCACACACCTCACATTCAGGTGTTCTCCATGTTGCAAGGTAGCAGTGCAGGGGGGGTGAGTGGTTTTGACCCCAGGAGAGGGTCTGGCTCCTGGCCAGCTGGCAGGATCATTAAGACTGCAACCTGAGAAGCCCCCAGGACCCCAGGTAAGGCTGCTGAGGCCAGCACAGTTGCTGATACCAGCCTCCACTACCCCACCCAGGGAACCTGCTGTACGTCAGAGGGCACGTGGCACAGGTGTTCCCCAGCGACAAGTATCAGCGGCACAAAGTGTACCACTGCTTCTTGTCTCTGGGTAAAAAAATGTCCACACTTGTGTGGATGCAGCCCATGAGATTTCTTTTGGTCCAATTTCCCAATTTGTCAAGGTCTCTCTGAATCCTAGCCCTACCCTCCAGTGTATCCATTACTCCTCCTAGCATGGTGTCATCTGCAAACTTTCTGAGGGTGCACTCCATCCTGTATTCCAGGTAATTGATGAAAATACTGAACAAAGCCAGCCTCAGGACCAACCCCTGGGGCACACCACTTGACACCAGCTGCCAACTAGACATTGATTACTACCCTCTGAGCCCAATGATTCAGCCAGTTTTGCACTCACTTTCCAGTCCATTCATCCAACCTGTACTTTCTTAGCTTGCTTGCTCCTTCTATAGTGCCTTCCATCTGAGAAACTCAAAGTGCTCTGGGAACATTAATTAATCAAATATCACAAATTGCAATGTGGAATAGAATGTGGAACACTTTTGGTTTTGTAGTTCAATGGGTTTGTAACTGGACTGACACCCCCACAGATTATAGGTTAGGCTTCTGGATAGATCTAGTGTTAATACCAGCACCTTGTCCATATTAGAAAGTCCATTGCTCCTACCGCTACTCGGCCTTTCTCAACAGAAGTGCAATAGTGGGAGTTAAAACAGAAGTCTAGTGTAGATTCTAATGCAGTCCTCCATGGTTAGCTGAAAAATCTATCTCTGGGGCTCGTTTCACAGTGAGTCCTCCAGCAAAAAACAGAGTAGGTACATTTACTTAAATGCAGAGTCCCATTGAATTTGGCAGCTGATGAGCGAAAAGATTTTTGCATGAGATCTAAGCTCAGAATAAAATTACTCCAGGCCTTGAGTTGAGCATGCATGCACTATGACTTGTTTTATAACTGTTCTTAGAAACCATATTCTATAATTCCCGTTAGGAATTACCTATTATATTGTCCATGTCAGCGATAGAGTGCCCAAGACGTGTTTTATACAAAACTGACCTCAGATATTTCCTTGTAAAAATAAGTCAAAGGCAACTCCATTTAATCTTAAATGAAATGTACAAAACCTTTAGTTGTCTGCTAATTAGCAGGCTCCCCAACTTACACCTTCTGGCATTCCCAGTTAATAGATATGAAGAAAAACAAAAATACCTTATCAAATGCAGTCCAGCCAGGAGTGTAAACGTTATGCAGTTATCAGGTCCAGCATGCACAAAAGGTCCATTGTTGATAGAAAGACTCACAGACAGCATTGACCCAGGAAATGTGGTCAAACACCTGAAATATTGAAATTGCATGATTGAAAAGCTAACATTACTGCCAGTCTTTGTCTTCAATAATTTCTTCCTTGGTTCCATTTTAATGGTCTCTTCAACTGCGGAATAGAACAGAGTTGCACTCACTGACATTTACATGGGTGCCTTCTGCATGTTAGTTGGGTTAATGTGTATACTTCAGGTGGACTGGCAGATAAAAACTGAGGAATAAAACTTTGTAGAGTGGTATTTGGGAGGACAACATCTTTGTTAAGTTGCACTTGAATTTGTAACTGAAAGGTTCTCCTGGTATGTTAAGTCAAATCAATCCAGTTTGAGCTTCAAAACTTTGGGTCTAATCCTACAAGTGCTTCTATATACAAGCATCTCAAGCATGGAAATGTTGTCAGGATATGGTCTGAACAGCGCACAACAAAATCCTCTGAAGCCAATATGTTATTGAGTTTGATGGGGCTAGAATTTCACTTATATTGCTTTCAAAATATGCAACATTGTCCATACGAAAGTTGCAAGAGGGGTCTGACCTTTTTGGAACGTTTGTGTGTGGCACTGCCATCTTGATACACATACACACACATACACATTTGCATGTGTATGTATATGTAAACACATAACACTGCAAATCATATATACATACACATATACAAATCAATAAATGTGTATGTATATGTATATAGTGTATATACACACACACTGAAGATCATTTATATATAAAGTGTAACATTCATATATATTTATACATGTACATACATATGTATATATACACATGCATGTATGTACACTTGCATGTGTGTGTGTATATATACATACATATGTATGTATATATATAAACACAGCATATCTTCAAAAGCTGGGACTTGAAGAAAAAACACCCAACAGGCAAATATTTGTGATACTGTTGGTTCACTTACAAAATTATGTTTCCAGCCTCTCTCTCGGTGGAGAAAAGCATGAAAAATAAATTCAAGGGGACTCCATAGGCTCAGAAAACAAACAAGCAAACAAAAATGAAAGAAACCCATCACTGATGATTTTAAAAGAAACCAGCCCCTGACTTACTGAGCCCTCATCCGCCCACACCTCCGGGCAGTTTCACTGGGCACCATCCACTGGCTCTTTGGACTCATTTGAGGGCCAGTGGCTGGCAGGACCTGCCCAGTGTCCCCACCTCGTTATGAACCATTGACCCGTGCTCCTGGGCCTGTGTCGGCCTCAACTATCCCAGGGAATGAACGGCTGTGCCTGTACTGGCCTCCCCGATTAAAGGAAGGGTTAACCGTTCCCTCAGTGGCTCCAGGCCCACACAACAACAGGCCTGAGCAGCACTGCATGCCCTGGCACTGGTGTGATTAGTACACAGGGCCTCTGCTGAGCATGCAGCCATGGCCCCCAGAGTGGCACAGAGCAAGGAGAGGCTGCAGAGCCAGTGCCCGTGCACAAGGCTTGGCTGTGCTAGGGGGAATGGCAGCCACAGGTCACCTGCCTGGACGGAGCTGCGCCTGCGCAGCCTGCACTAGGGCCCCAAGGCCAAGCCCTTGCCCTTGCCCTACCAGCGCTAGCCCCCCGCGCATGCGCTCTGCCGCCCCGCCTTCCCCAGGCTCGCCCACCTCAGCGTGCGGTGTTCTCCTTCCGGCGCGTTTACGTCACCTCCGGCAGAGGACCCGGAAGTTGGAATGGTTGAGGTGTCGCTATGCGCTCGGGCGGCGTCGGGCCCAGGCCGAGCCGGGCCAGGACCCGTAGGTGAGCGCGGGCGGCGCGGTGTTGGGCTCGGACTCCTGGGTTCCCTGCGGGGCCTTGAACGTCAGCCCACGTGGCTTCCCCCGCCATGCCCTGGCAGGGCTGCAAGGAAGGCAGCGGAGCGGTGCCTGGCCCAGGCAGCCCTGAGCGGCCCGCAGAGCCCTTCGGTCGGGGGCGACGGGGAGTAAGTTGGGGCTGGTGGGCTGAGTTACGGTTTTGGTTGTAGCCATGATGGCCAAAGGACACCGGCAGGCAGGCAAGAGCCCTTGGGTAGATGTGAGCTTTTTTATTTGATCAAGGGAGTAGCTGGTTAAAAGTTTGGGCGCAGTCGCCCTTCTTCAGGCAGAGGGGGTCGCATAACTTGCAGGCTACATGAGTTACACGCTCCTCTGACCTGCCTGCGGGCGCATGCCTGCCTTCTGTGGAAGGAACGGGAAAACGTGTTCAAGTCAGCACCCACGCTCTCTGCCGTGGGCTCTGCCAGCTTTGAGAAATTGGCCGTCCCCGAGTCTCGTGCCCTGGGATGCTGCGCTGAAAGCAGACTGAGAAAAAAGAGTATGAGTAGTATTTTGCAGTTGCTCTTGCTCAGTGGCTTTGGGGTAGCGCAGATACCTTCTCATGGCCAAGGCAGGTGAGATGGTAACTACGTCGATGAGGTGTTGGAAGTGGTTAGAGGTTCGGGGCGGTGCTAGTTGGTGCAGTGTCTTTTGACGGCTCTTTGGTTTTTTGAGCCCAAGAGGGGGAAACCTAATACGGGTATGAGCATGTTAAAATACCACAAGAGTAATTCCTTGCTCCAGAGTCTCTCGGAGCTTGAAGGTATTTGGATTTACAAATTCTTATTGGTGGCTGAATTGGAAAAAGAGGCCTGGAAGGACCTTGGGAGGTCATTTAGCCTAACTCTTGCTCAAAGCAGGAACATTATTGCCCTGTGTCTAAACCTCCCAGTTGCGTGTCTGTCTAACCAGCACTTAAACCTCTACTGAAAGGGATTCAACATCCTGGCACCTGGTAATCTGGTAATTGGGTGACCTGGTCCAGGGCTTAACCACTCCTATAGCTAAAACGTTTTTGCTGACATTTAATTTTCTTTGTTGCAGTTCAAGCCCGTTACTACTTGTCCTATCCCCTTCCTTGTCCGTGTAATGATGGCTGAGGTCAAGTTGGGCACGTGTGGCTATAAACACGAGTTAAAAATTCAAGTTGATTTATTAAATGAGTGTAAATTTATCATTTCAGAAACTTGACCTCTAGGTACATCTAATGTTGCACCCCCACTCCAAAAAAGAAAACCCCAAAACCTGGAAGTCATTTGAGGTATAGCCTCTGATTACTTGTTCTTATACCAATTTTTGTGGCTTCAAAATAATATTTAAAAGTTAAAGTCCTCTATGTGGATGTAAATCTATACAAACAGGCAAAGTGATATAAAAGATGATGTCAAATGCACAAAAGAGTATCTTTTCTTCCTGTTGTAAGTGGTGTTTGTTTGTAGCAGGATTAATAAAAAAGATTTTGCTGATGGGCAGTTTGCTTTTATTAAAGTGTTAACTAAGGTAGCCAGATCAAATTCCAGTTTTGCCTCCCTCAATTCTCCCTGCAGTTATAACTTGATTCGCAGTCGTTCGGCACTTCCTCTTCTGAGTTTTTCATGTGGTGTTGCTGTGCAGTGTTACAGCTGCTGTGTTCCATCCCAGAGACAGCTGCATTTCGATGGTAAGTGTTCCTTGCCCATAATTTGTACAGTATATGTTTCTGGCTCTAATCCTTCAGGGACATCAGTGTGGGCATAACTTCCAGCCCTGCAGATCCTGGGGGAGGATTGGAGAGTAAGGTTTCTAAAGCTCTTTGGGATCAGTTGTGAAGAAATCTTTATGCAAAAACTGTTGCTCATACACTAAGCCTATGGAGACAGCAGTTTATTTGAAATGTTGATGTTATTATAATAGTTCCAAGCTAACGTAGTCAAAACTTACTTGTTTGGGAGGCTACCACTGCTGCTGGAGAAATGCTACTGCCAAAGATTTGCTGTGAAAAATGAGCTTATCGTGCAGATGCATTGCAAGGTGTGCATGAAGGCCAGTTCAATAAATATCTGGCTGTATTTGGGCTCTTGCAAGGAAAACTACAAGACTAGTCTCTGACAGGAATGTCCCTTTAATATCTCTAGCATTTTTGTCGCACAGGAATGGAGGAAGAGTGGCTCTGCCGAGGATCTATGTGCCTTATAAATCTGGCATATCTGGCTGATATTGGAACACCAGTAAATTCTGCTTTCTGTCTGTCCTGATTTGGATTTTCCCAACATGGGGAGGTGAGAATCGGAACAAATCGTCCAATAACAAATCAAGTAGAGGTACAGTTTGAGCCCAGGGTCCAAGAAATCTTAAACTCACCCTGGTATTAGAAAGTTTAGTGCTTCTAACTGTGGAGATGAAATGAACCTCTTGTTTTTTCCTTATTTTTTCCATTGAGGACAATACCAACCACCTCATGGGTGGATTAGTTAATTTAGCTAATATTTCTCTCTGTGTTTCAGGATCAGCATCTCATGTTTGTTTCCTGCTTCCTGGCACTTCAGCATCTCCCCAGTGGGATGTCCTCGCATATTGAACACCACTTTACGACAGATTGTTGTTATTGGTATACTCGCTGCTGCTGTCTCCTTGCTGTATTACTCCCTTGTTGTTCTCCGGAATAAATATGGGCGTGCATACCGGGATAAGAAGTTTCACAGGTGAGAACTGAGCATAGTCTTGAGGGCAGGAGAGGAACGTGATCTAGAGACCCCAATTTTATTTCAAACGATGTAAGCCATTGGATGAAGGTTGGGTTCGTTGGACCATATGTAGTAGCTTGGAAAAACAGATCAGAGATTTAAGATGTTCCCAACTGAAAACATCTTGGAAGAGTTATCACTAAAACTTACTAATATGAGGTGACCTGTCACACATGGAGAGTAACAGTGATAACTCATAAGTTGTCTTATAAGCAAGATTTCTGAGGGTTTTTTTATTTTTGGGGATGGGTAGGCAATAGGGCTGTGCGAAACAGCTATGTTTTGTTTCAGTTTTGGATTCGGCCGTTTCGGAGGACAGTGAGTTGCTTCGGTGTTTCGGATCACTGGTCCGTTTTGATTCAACCATATCTGTTTCGGAGTTTGAATGCTGATTTTGGAGATTCGAATCAGCTGGGGAGAGACGGGCACAACTGGACGGCTGCAGGTTCTCCCATGGCTCCTCCAGCTGTGCCTGCCTCTCCCTGGACTGGGGAGCTGTGGGAGAAGCCCCCATGGCTGACCTGCCCAGCCCCATCCCCCGCCAGGCCTCAGCCTCCCGGCACTTTAAAAAAAAAAAAAAAAGGAAAAAAACCCCATATTCACCAGCTACAGCAGTGGCAATCAGGGCCTCTGGCGGCTTGTGGCAGAGCTCCCTCGTGGGGCAGCAGGGATCGCCCCTCGCCCTGCTTGGCACCCGCACTGCAGCTGTCACATTGTGCAGGTGCAGCGTAGCTTGGCAGGATGGTGTGCGCTGTTTGGGCAGCTCCAGCAGTCAATGGGAGCCCGGCACCCCTCGGCCCCAGTGGTCCCAGCTCCCAGACAATGCACAGCACCCTGCCGAGCTGTGCTGCCCCCCCACTGCTTTGTGCTGCATGGGGGGCTCTGCCATGAGCCCTCAGAGGTCCTGGTCACTGCTGCTACAGCCGGTGAGTGCAGGGCTCTTTTATGCTAAAGTGCTGGAAGACTGGAGCCAGACGGGGGCCGGGCAGGGCAGGGCAGCCGTGGGGGTTTCTCCCAAGGCTCCTCTGGCTGTGCCTGCCTCTGCCTTGGTGGGAGGGAGCCAGGGGAGAAGCCTCTATGGCTGACCTGCCTGGCTCCATCCCCCAGCCTCCTGGCACTTCAAAAGGAGAGTTGTGGGGCTACACCGAACTATAGTCCCAGGGGCATTTCCAAAACATTTCAGATTGTTTCGTTTAGTTTCTGAGATGGTTTGGAGCGTTTCATTTTGGATTTGGTGTTTAGGGTGCTGAAACAAACGAAACGCCTGCCAAAGTTTCGCACAGCCCCTAGTAGGCAAACTGCTTACTGAGAGTTAAAGGGAGAGAACAAGGGTTTA
>NW_005842336.1:37379-46435 GCF_000455745.1 Alligator sinensis | reverse complement strand
CAGCAGGTGAGTAGCAGCTTGCCTATGTGTCTGCTATGCTGTGGTAAATGAAAGCTCATTCATACCATCTTACCCACTTTTAATGAGTGCAGTGTAACAGTGTCCACATCCTCAGTTATTGAGGACCAGCTGACATTTCCCCCTGCACGTAATGTTAAATAATTGCTTCTTGAATTTGAGCCACATTGTTTGCATGCGTAGATCTCTCAATTATTCAGAGTTTGTGTGTGTCCATAAACAAAGCCTTAATCACAAAATAACACAGATGTTTTTTTCCTAGGTATCTTGCTCGAGTAACAGACACTGAAGCTACCGATATCAGCAACCCCAATCTGAACTATGGCATTGTGGTAGACTGTGGCAGCAGCGGATCTAGAATTTTTGTGTACTGTTGGCCAAGACACAATGGCAACCCTCATGATTTGCTGGATATCAAACAAATGAGGGACAAAGACAGAAAACCAGTGGTTATGAAAATTAAACCAGGTATTGGAGTGAAAACATCTGAGATTCAGTCACAGTTCCCCAGCCAGCTGTCTACCCAACTCAATTCATATTAAGGATTCACTTACTCGGCTATTAAGGTTTCACTTTTCAAAAGAGGTCTGATCTGGTTTTTCCTAGATTTTGGTGTTCTGTAGACACAGCAAGTACATGTACTTGAATAATTTGGCTTATTTAACAGGATAGTACTTCTTAGCAGGCCCAAAATAGCCCAATATAGCAATTTTGGGCTTTCTTATTAAGCCCAAAATAGCAATTTTTTGTTGAAACATTGCTTCCAAGACTAAGTTCTTGGTGCTTTTTTTGAAGCGTCAACATGAATACTGTGTTTCAGTTGTGTTAAGGTATTATGGCGGTGGTTTTAGATGAGCAAAGAGGGTCATTAACTACAAAATAGAAACTGTTTCCTGTTACAGTTCCAAATATGTGTTTACTTTTTGTTTGCTTTGTAAATAGCTTAAATGTAAGTTGCAAATGGGTAACTGAATATTTTGGCTTAGTGCTAAAATTTTTTGCTGTCATTTACTTAAAATTGTTACTGATTGAATCCACTTCATTACAGAACTGTTGGTAATTGCAGATTGCTGACTTTATGTAATGAATTGGTTCTAGAGCATAGCTTAACTTTAAAGCATCTAGTTTGCTTTTAACTAGTCAGAAACCAATATTTCACCTTACACTTAGCAGTTGCCTACTTATTCATCTATTTCTCTAGGCATTTCAGAGTTTGCTAACTCTCCGGAAAAAGTCAGTGATTATATTTCTCCGCTTCTGAGCTTTGCTGCAGAACACGTACCCTGGGCAAAACACAAAGAGACTCCTCTCTATATCCTCTGTACCGCAGGAATGAGAATCCTGCCAGAAAGGTGATTGGCTATCTTATTTCTTAAAAACTTGAACCTACATACTTAAGTGCATTTTAACCACAGTTCTATTTTTTTCTAGTCAGCAAAAGGCAATACTAGAAGATCTGCTCACTGATATTCCTGTGCGTTTTGATTTTCTGTTTTCGGACTCGCATGCAGAAGTTATATCTGGGAAACAGGAAGGTGAGTTAATGCTCTTGGAAAAAATGAAACACTCCATTGCAGTTTTTGTCATACTTTTCTTACTGCTTTTTCAAATAGTTGTTTGGTTAAGCTGTTTTAAACTGCATGCAATTCTTTGTTGTTCTTATCTGACAAAAAAAAAAAAAAAAAGGTTCTACTCTAGTTTGTTTCCTAAAATTACTAAAAATTAAGTGTCCTGATTTTGCAATGAAACGTAGGTTCGTTTTTGGTTGTTTCTGGCATAGCTGAGAACTGAAGACTTCAAAGTGGGGCTCATTTTTTTCTTTAAGGGAGATGGATTATATTGTTTCCTTACAGAGGATGAATAGTTCCCAAATGACTGACTTCTGGATGGCAGACTATTTTCAAAGCATATGGGGGGTGGGAAGTATCTTAGTAAAAGCTTATAGAATCAAATGTCTTGAATAATAATACTTAAACTAGCGAGTCAGGATTTTATCAGAAAAGTTTAAATGTTTTAGGGGAAATTATTTGGGTTAATTTGGTAGGAATGTGTTTCTGCACATCATGTAGTTGATACAATGTGGTTTGTTTGTTTGTTTGTTTGTTTTGTTTTGTTTTTTTAAGTGATGGTTATAAAGATGACTGAGAGAAGTTTAATTTTTTTTTTTAATAAGGTACAGCCAAGTGGCATAAACATCTATAAGTTAGTCTGCAAGGTACAGATATACCCTGCTTTCTGCTTGATTTCAGACTAAAACAGCTAAAAAGCTATTTGACTGAAAAGATGCCTTTTTCTCTGGTAAACCTTCTGTACACCGTCCTTTTTTTCCTGCTTTTAGGTGTATATGCATGGATTGGCATCAATTTTGTCCTTGGACGATTTGAGCATATTGATGATGGTAAGTGCTGTAACACTGTCCTAAAAAGGTCAATAAGAATTGTGAACACTAGAGCCAGGGGGGTAGTGTGCTTCTTGCAGTATGCGTGGCTCACACATTGAAATGCAGCAGTTATGCATTTCAGAAGCATGATGATGCTTTGAGTGCAAATAAATTCTAATTGACAAACAAGGCAGTTGGATGGTATTGGCTTTTTCTGCAGTGTGGTACTGCTTAAGCAATGTCCTGGATTCATTTCTTAATAGTGCCACTTCTCTATTTTGTTTCATAGAGGATGATGCAGTTGTAGAGGTGCATATCCCTGGCAGTGAAAACAAGGAAGCCATCATTCGTAAGAGGACAGTGGGTATTCTCGATATGGGTGGAGTGTCGACCCAGATAGCATACGAAGTTCCTAAAACTGTAAGCTTTGCCTCTTCACAGCAGGTTATTATCTGTACAACTTTCCTTCTTTTCCTTTTGTTTAATTTATGATTTTAACCCGTTTCCATTTGTCGTTTTGTTTTCATTTTGTTTTTTGAGTCGTATGATTCATTACATCACATCCAAAGCCAGTGGGAGAGAAGACAGGTGAACACAATTCCTTGATCAGCTAAGCAATTCATTTGTCTTTGCTTTTTTTCATTTAGAGGGTTGATTTCTATTAGTACAGCTTCAGCTGTTGGCAAGCATGGCAGAATATTCTTTCATTTAATATGTAATCCTAGTTAGATTTTTTTTTTCCTCCCTCCCCCCCTGCTAAGCAGATCAGTGTACTTGAGTTTAGCTCCTGAAAGCTGTGTAGTTCCTTCATAAGAATCTAGGTTGTGTACATTGTTTTTTTTCTGTGCACTGCATAGTATGTATATTTCTTTTAGAAAGAAAACTGTGTTTAAGTTTGAGGTGGAATCATATGGCTTTACCTGAATCTCAGTCTATTGATTAACAACAAAAACACTTGCCCTATAATCGGGCAAATTCCTCATTGACTTCAATGGGAATCTCCTGTTGTAAGGATTGGATAATTCTTGGGCATTGGCTAATAATGCCACGTTTAATAAAAATTGTGTATTTTCTTGTTGATGAGTTTTATTAACACATGTTGTTTCTTCAGTTGGAGAGTACAACTGACTGCTAGTGGAGTTTTAAAAATAACCAAGTGTTCAGATTCAGAGCAATTTGTCCTCTTGAGCAAATGTGACTTTGCTACAGAAAGGGTTGCAAAGAATTGGTTACCAGCGTGTAATTCTAGAAGGTGGAATTACCTGTCATTGCAGTTAAACATTAGACCTAAAAACATTCTTTAGATGCCCTGGTTTTCCTTCTGCCCTCCTGAAAGAGGCACAACAAAACTGTTTTGTAAAATTCCTTCTTTAATTTGCTTGTGTGGTGGAGAAGCCAGCTAACATGCATGATGCAGAAGAGCCCACTGCTGCTGCTTGTTTACATCACTCAGCAGAAGCCCCACACACAATTATGCACTCCCTCCTGGCACCTTCTACCAGTGTCTTCACGAAATGCTTTAGAAACTGGGTCGTGTGTGGCGGGAGCTTAATGAGTGGCTGAATCCAGGGTTGTGAAAAGCTTTGAGGATCTGCAATCTGAAAAGATGCCTTAATGCTCATAGGCTTATGAATACCTCCAGGTGATATTGCATATCTCTCTTTAATCTTGTCTCACTTGGGTTCTTGCAGGAGGAAGTAGCCAAAAACTTACTTGCGGAATTTAACTTGGGATGTGATGCTCATCAGACTGAGCATGTCTACAGAGTTTATGTTGCGACATTCCTTGGCTTTGGTGGAAATGCTGCACGACAGAGATATGAGGACAGCATATTTACCAACACAGTCTTCAGAAACAAGTAATATGTGATTGGGTTTTTTTCTATTCCTTCCTCTTCCCCCCCCCCCCCGATTTATAAATGTTGAACTGTTGTCCTAGAAATTCCAGCAAAACGTAGACTCTTAGGAGGTACGCTCAAAATAGCTGAGCCGTAGACTGTTGCAGATGCAATTTTTAGTTGTTTCATAATGTTTGTAATAGAACTGTGAAGAACTGAAACAGGATTTTTACTTTCATAGGGGCTTGAGATGCATAAAATTCTAAGATTGACAAGCTCAAGAGGACTTCTCTGCTTTCAGCTCTGAGGTTCAGCTTTACTCATAGTGTTGCTGTGTTCTAGGAAGCAGAATCAAATTCTAAATTATTTAAATAGCTGCCAAGATAGCTGGTAAAAGAATTTTAGTTTTTCAGCTTCAGGGTGGCTTAAGGGAGCTCAAACGCTGCCATGTAAAACTGACTCCTTCACTGTGTTGAGCAGTCTGCTCTAACTTGTTTATAGGTGACCTGCAGGTGTCGGCTGTTTCAGCTGAGCCTAGAGAGCTTGATGTAGCATCTTGCTTAGCTCCATCAGCCAGAAAAGTTCTTTTTCTGGTAATTGTCACAACAGCATGATGGGCTTCTAATGTGATGTCATGCTTCCGTGACAATTATGCTTGAGCCTGAAAGTTCTCTTGACTATGTCTGGATCTATGCTTAACTTCCATTATAGAACTCTTTAAAAAGCCATTTTAGTGGTGGCTATATAACTTGTAGCAGATGAGTGGGGGTTTCTCCCCACCCTTAATTAAATAATTAGAAATGCTTTGCATCTGGTATCCGAATTTTACCTCTCCTTTAGTTGCAACTCTTGGGATTTCTATAGCTTCAGTGTCAGATAAAGCCTGCTGTGCACAATGGCATTTTCTATTGCTGCTTCACGGAGTTAATCTAAAATCTGGAGATAGTTGCTTGGATTCAGGTGTTCTGCATTTCCAGGCCAAATAGTTTGTATAGGCTGTGTGTGGTATGCCTGTTGTGGTGTATGCCACATGATCTCTGTATGAAATATAACCTGTTGAAGTGTGTTCAGACAAAAGTGATTTGGTTTATTCACTTTAGCTGTTTTGATGCTGTAACTTTGTTCTGAATAACATTTTGAATATGCCCTACTTGTGGTGGTTATAACTATGTTCAATCTTGTTTGTAGGCTTCTGGGCAAACAAACGAGTATGACTTCTGAGTCACCCTACCTGGATCCTTGTCTACCTCTAGATGCTGAGGATAAAATCCAGCAGAATGGGCAGACACTGTATTTGCGAGGGACAGGAAATTTTAATCTGTGTCGAGAAATTATTCAGCCTTTCATGAATAAGACCAATGAAACTCAGACTTCTTTAAATGGTGTCTATCAGCCTGCAGTGCACTTTCAGAACAGTGAATTCTATGGCTTCTCCGAGTTCTATTACTGTACTGAGGATGTTTTACGCATGGGAGGAGACTACAGTGCTGCAAGATTCATTAAAGCTGCAAAGGTAAAGCACTTTTGGGGTGGAATCTTGTTTCCTAGCTTTGAAATGGCCAGTAATCCAAAAACATAACTGTTTTGGATGCTTTGGGGTTTCCTTTTAAAAACCGTTAAACTAGACACTACTGTTAAGTGACTCCAGGGTAAATGAGATCCATCCTAAAATGAATCAAGCATCGGAGGCACTATAGGGACATAGAATAGAATTCTTCCACTTGAAAGTACACCTATTCTTGTTCTGTTGGGTGGTTTGCTTGTTTTTTAAGAAAGGATTTAATTATGCTGGGAATGGGGAAGAAAAATTAATGCCTGTTTTGATAAGGTAAAAACTTAGCAGATGTTATGGGTTTTCCATTAGGTGAGATTGCTATCAGTCATGTGCATTTTACAAAACAAGGTAAAACTGGACAATACACTAGAAAGTACTAGGTAACTGCTCCATCTAGGGATTGAATAACAGTCTTCAGAAATAAATTGTAGGATTGAAAAGTTCAACATGCAGATGCCAGATAATTTTAACCAACAGCGCTGCTTAGTTTTTAGGTTGTGTTAAAAAAATAAAAGGTTTGCCTACTGCAGCATGCACTGACTCCCTGACATTTTCTTATCAGCCATTTCTCTCCTTATTTCTCTGTGTTAAATTTACAGCCATATTTATTATTTGGAAATGAGCTTCTCCATTGACCAAGTGTCTTGCATAATGTAGTAGGTAAATGAAATTTTAAAAAGTCTGTTTTTACCCTTCCCCAGGATTATTGTGCCACTAAGTGGTCTGTCCTACGAGAACGTTTTGACCGTGGTCTTTATGCGTCACATGCTGATCTTCATAGATTGAAGTGAGTATTCATGTTTGCACAGTGCAAGTCATTCATGCAGAGTTGCCAGAGAAGGGTCATGTTCAAGTGACTCATTTTAAAAAGGAGTTGGATATCTGAATGTAAGCCATACCGAACCTTAAGTATTGCATCAGATATAAAAATGACTGCAAACCAAGGCTATTCTGGAGATGGAATGCCACAAACCAACTTTCTATGCATTTTTGTGGGGCTTTTTTTGCTATCTCCAAAATCTTTTAATGGAAAGTGAGTTTTTTCAGATGTCATTGCTTAACAAGACAGATATAGTAATCTCCGTATTTATGGCTGAAGGGTAGTCTCCTGATTCAGGCAGGTAATTAATCAAATACCTTAGTTCTGTTTTGGTTCCACTGAGCACTGATGCCTTTCCTTTTTACTAAAACATACAATTCCAATGAGAGCCAAAATCATTTACATTCATTTTAATTATGGGTCTGAGGAAAGGAGGAAGTTTAAATAAGATCCTGCTAGTCTGTTACACATACACCCTTAGTTTTCTCAATCCCTGTCTTGAAATGCATATTCTTGTGGCCAGTCTCTTGCATTCCTGTGTTCCTGCAGTAAAAGGTAAGCCCATCAATGTAGGAACCTGAATTTGCTGGGCTAATTGTGATGTGTGGCCTTACAGGACTGTGTGGGGAAAAAGCATGAGAAATCAAATAGCCAATTGGTTTTTCCTGTCTTCTGTAGGTATCAGTGTTTTAAATCTGCCTGGATGTATGAAGTCTTTCACAGTGGCTTCTCTTTTCCTGTGAACTACAGCAATTTAAAAACTGCTCTGCAGGTGTATGATAAGGAGGTGCAATGGACATTAGGAGCCATTCTTTACCGAACAAGGTTTTTACCTCTGAGGTACTGGTTATTTCTGTACTTGTCCCATTGTGTAGTTTGGGTGGAATGGGCATTATATGATGTCAGAAGACAATTTTGTTGTCAAAGCAAATAGCCAGATAGGAGCTAAAAATTTTGGTTCAAGTTCAGCATACTAGAGCACAAGGTCAGGGTGCTTATTTTAAAACAACAGCCTATCCAGTTAATGACTGAAACCCAAATGTGAGCAATCCAGCTGGATGGATCAGCAGCATAACTGTAAGTGACGGCTGTTCAAGGTAGCCACCTTCAGTTACTGTAGTAAGGTCAAGAGGCTATCTTTTTGTCTCATTAAAGGATAAAAGTCCCATTTTTTCCCCCCCTCCCTCTCTTTCTCAGAGACATCCAACAAGAAACCTTCCGAGGAAATCACTCCCACTGGAGGAGCTTCTCCTTTGTTTACAATCACTATTTGTTCTTCGCCTGTTTCCTGATTGTGCTGCTGTCTATCCTGCTCTACGTACTGAGGCTGAGACGGATTCACTGGAGAATGCTGCGTAATGGCTCATCTGCTTCCCTCTGGATTGAAGAAGGCCTCCCACCACAGAAGATCCCAGGAGCCTTATGAGATCGTGCAATGAAGAGCCTCCTATCAGACTATTTAAAGAAAAAAGCCATTTTTGCCTCAGGGTTTCTCCGTTTTGTCTCTAAGAAACCATTCGAGAAACAGATCTCCTAACGGTGAATTCAGCAAGACAATTTTTGAAAGGGACTTAACTGCTGGAAAGGAGGAGTCAACTTGGCTTAGTTTGACTAGAGAGCATCTGCCAAAAATACTTTTTAAAATTTTTCATTTTAAAAGTAAATGCACTTTCATGTTAAGTGAGAGGAGTGAAGACTTAATGCCAGTAAACGGACAGAGGCAGCTTAAGCTATATGTATGGTAACAGAATGATTGCGGGTTCCTATTTCAGTAAGACTGTGAAATATTGCTAGTTAGGATGAATGGAGATTATATACATTTTCTTTGTTCAGGTCCATGATTGATATTTCACCAGGCTTCCAAATTCCAAGCCTCTTCAGTAAAGGAAAAGGAAGGGTAGGGTCTTTTAAAAGCAGTAACAAAGTGACCTGCTAAAACATCAGCTTTTCACACTTTATATTTTTAAGTACTTCAATGGAAGAAAAAGCCGTTGTGACTAATGCTGTGTTTCTGCAGATCACCAGTAAATTCATTGTTCCGTGTGTCCTTGACAATCTTCTTAATGTCTTGGAAGCTGTAATCTTGAAGTGGCAGAAGTCACTGCTTGTAGCCTTTCACTTGACAGTGTTTTGGTCATGGTTCAGAAATCTCCTCAAAACTCTCTAAAGGTAGAAAAAGCTGGAAAAATGTCCAGATTTCAGCTACCAATAGAGCAAACACGTGCACATTGTCTTTTGTTGTTTTTTCTGGGTTTTCTTACTTGTTAATTTATATTTTATTTAAAAAAAAAGGTAGTTTTACTTGAAAGCCAACTTGTTCCTGATTAAAAGTGGCATTTATATGAATTTTGGGTGGATGAAAAGTTTATTATACCGACTAAAGACTACTGGTCATTGTTGGCATAATCCTCATCAGACACATGCCATAGTCATTCTAAATCTTGTG
>NW_005842336.1:32796-37348 GCF_000455745.1 Alligator sinensis | reverse complement strand
TTCCCTACAAACTTTTAAGGAAATAGTTTTGGTCCTTTTTAAACTGAAGGGAAAAATCTCTCTGGATTTCTTGGTTTGCTTTCGGATGACCTTTTTATTTTTTGCTTGTTCCTGTCATTCCCATATTTCTCTGAACGGATTCTGGCAATCATGTTTTGCCTATGCTAATGGTACATGTTCATTTTATACAGTTACCTTGTGTTATTCTCCACTTCAGATGGTAGTGTATTTCATTAGCAAACAAAGAGATTTTCTGTATGAGCCATGAAGAGTAACATCAGGGTTAATGTGGAAATTTTAAAAATCACAATAGCTTTTTTTTTATAGGCCTGTTGTCAAGCATTACTAATTTTGGCAAAATCTCTGATTTTTCATGTCTTTGAGTTAAAGATACAAAATACTTGAGTTAAGGCCAGCTGCTGCCATGTGTGCATTTATAACACACTTGCTTCTTGAAATGTGGCCTCTTGGCATGTTGATTAAAGCTTAATTTTTCTGAAACAAACGTTAGCTTTTCAGCCTAACGGCTTTCCAAAGAATAATGACCTAATGCGGTAAGAGTATTGTAACAGCTGAAATACTAAATAATCTGGCTGCTCTAAAGGAGGAATTGATTCGTGATGGCAATGAGCTGGATCATTGTTGTGACCTCATACAACTAACGCAATCATATAAACTTTTACAAACGCAGCTCCACTTTGTGCAATGGGACTACTTCAGGTTTGATTCTGTAAATGGTGATTAAAACCTGGCATGCATAAGCATTCTGTGGAAAATCTTGTATACAGCTGCTACAACTTGGAGTATAAAAACGACAATAAATGGGCAAAAAAGGGCCGGTGTTCCTTAACATAGGCATTAAGGAAACTATTAGAAACAAAAGGACACCATTCAAAAAATGGAAGTTGTGCCCAAATGAGGAAAATAGGAAAGTACACAAACTCTAGTAATTTACATGTAAATCACAGTAGGGTGGGTTGAAACACAAATGGAGGAGTGTTTTGCTAGGCTTTTCTACAGATCAAAAAATGGTTAAAAACAGGAGCCAAAAGTATGTCAGCTTGGCGTGTATTTTTCAACGTAATCAAAATGATCTGGAAAAAGAAGGCATACATAGTGCGCTGGCAAGATTTGTGGATAATATAAGGCTATTCTGCATAGTCAAATCCAAAGCCAATGATGAAGAATTATGGAAAGATCTCATAAAACTGAATGAGCGGACAATGAAGTGACAAATGAAATTCAGCATTGCTAAGTGAAAATGATGCAGCTGTGAAAAAGTAAAACTATACATACACCGTATTGGGCTCTGAATTAGCCATTATCACATAAGACAGATATTTGAAACAGTGTGGGTAGACCTGAAAAAGATTGGCTTAAAATGCAGCAGTCAACAAGACAGATGAAATGTTATGAATTATTAGCAAAGGAGTTGAAAGCAAGACAAAAAACATCATTATGCTCTGTGTTTCTGATCGCCCCATCTCAAAAGGGATATCGCAAAACTAGAAAAAGTACAGAAAAGGGCAACAAAAAAGAGCACAGGTGCTTGTTCTCAGGAGAGACTAAGAAAGCTATTACTATTTTGCTTGGAGAAAAGAAAGCCAAGGGCGAATGTAATGCAGGTCTGTAAAATAATGAAAAGTGTGGAAAAAACGGAGAGGGAACCATTATTCACAGCACCTCAGAAAACGTGAATGAAGGGACATCCAGTGAAATGATCAGACAGTGCATCTAAACCCTAAAAGGAGTAGCATTGGCCTATGCAATACACAATCAGCTTGTGGAACTCATGGCCACAGGAAGTGGTAGAGGCCAATTGGAAAACCAGTTTGTATGTTTGTGCAGTGCTAACTCTATTGTATTGGACAGGTAGGGAGGATGTTTAAAAGAAATCCCTGAACACATGATGGGATGACTGCTGGTATGGTAAAGAAGTCTTCAGCTGAACCCCTGGTAAGAACAAATACCATAGAAAAATGGAATAGCTACTTTCCATGAGAGAAAAGTGTGTATTTAACTGGTGTCTTTGGCATTCTGGTATTTTTGTGTCTGCCAGCTAAATGAATGTATAAGATAGCATGCCTCCGTGGTTGCAAGGGGTTTAATCATTCAGTTTTGCTGTCTGGAGCACTGCTATGAATTTATAGCACTCATTAACTGATAATACTTATCAGAAAACTGACACACGTGATTATTGCAAAGCATGTGCTTCCTGCTCTTGAGATGCCTAGAACTGAGCAAGCACAGAGTCTCTTATGCTCTGAGCAAGCACTGATAAAGCGCTCCCTCCGGATGTGGGTAGGGATTAGTAGTCAAGTGGAGAAAGAAATTGTCACTGTGCCTGTAGAGGATCTGACTAGTGTGGAAAATGGCAAACTTCTCATAGCAGAATGGACAGCGTCTCAAGCTCAATATGCAATAAATATCTACTCAAAAGATGATTTTCACTTGTGAAAAAAACCTGTATATGCTGTGAAAAGATAGTCTCTGATCTAAACAGAGGGAACTTTAAAAATGAACCATAAGTACTCTGGCCAAGGTTAAACAATACATCATTTCAGTAAGAAAGGAAACTTGAGAGTTCTTGGCTCATAGTACATAAAAAGATGGGGTGTTTCAGCTTTTATATGTGTGACTTGTAGTTCAAGCCATTATTGCGGGCTATACTGCTTCAGCACCATTGGTTGTACCGTTGTGATGGTGCTCAAGGGCTCTAGTTAGGTGTTGTGCAGTGTGGTTCTGGGTGCTTAATACACAGCAGGGGAACGATAGTAAACTTGATTGCTGTAAATCAAGTTTCAAGAACAGACGACAAATGGTGGGCATACTCAAATTAAGCATAGGCAGAGAGGTCAGATAAAGGACACTGGCTTACATGCTTGTATCAAAAAGAATGTGACAACTGATGTTTCAAATTCCTGTTCAAAAATGTGTATGGAAGGGCAATGCTATGTAGGTGTTGGGAGTGAGCTTACTTCACAATCTACAGGTCCCTTAATTCAGCTGTTGGACAGTAGACGGCTTGATTAAAAAGTTGAACAAATGATGGGTTGCAACAAGTCTCAATGAATTTGATGGAAGATGCTAATGCTCAGCATCTTTGAAAATCAGGTACATTGCCTTGCTTGATTAAGGATTATTACCATCCTGTTTCTTGTGCCGTGTAGGACTAAACATAGGTTTGCGTTATAATGGCTATAAAAGCAAACACGGTGAGGATCAAAAAAACTTTAGATTTGCCAAATTATTTCTAGGCCATGTGCTCTCTTTTTACTACATCCATTCTTTATGCTTCATTGATAAAATCTGTAAAACTTGTGTTACTAGCTGGAAGAATTTGGGGTGTGCTACTTTTAAGCCAGAGGGTTTAGTAACAAATTCCATGTAGTACTAGGAGCATGGGAGACAACTGCTATATTAAACTGTGTGGCACGCCACTTCAGTGGGTGTATGGGTTTTCTTTTTTTCCAGCAAGCAAAACATTGTCCTGTTTGCTCAAAACTTATTCAGGCTTAGAAAGTGCAGAGAGAGAGCAGGTTGGCTGGGTCCAGTCAGGTTCTGTCTGGCTGCAGGGGACAGTGACTTGAGTAATTTAGAATAGGATGCACCTGTGGGGGAGAGAGCAGCTGTATTCTGGAAGGAGAGTGTGTCAGTCTGGAAAGTTTTCTCTCCCCCTTGTGTGACTTAGAGAATTCCCAAGCTGAGGCACTTCATGCAGGAGTCTGGGTGAGGGAGAACGAGTTGGTTTTTTGCTGCAGAGCCAATAGATACGCTCTTTCTCCTTACTCTTCCTGTTAATATTTGTTTGAAGCACATTCTGCTGGATGTTGCAGAAGGAAGCTTCCAATATTGGGTTTGCAGTGAGGAGTCTGGTAAAGGGAGCCAAACAGGAACTTAATTTAACACCTACCTAGAAGCAAACTGCTATTGCAGACACAGGAACAAATGCATAAGGATTCCAATTCTGGACCAGCATTACAGGTCTGGACTCTAGAAAAATAAATTGGGTTTGATTAAGGTTTGCTCCTATGCTTATGGGATTAAACAGAAAATGCATGCAAAGGCTCTGACCCTAAAATCAGATCTTTGTGAGCTGACTTTGAAGCTCCATGGAACCCTCTGCAGCTCAGACTGCCTTAGGACAACAGATTTGGTTTTGCTAGGGCTTGAACTGTTGTCTTTGGTCCTTGCAATGCCAATAATGGTATTCTATACGTTCCTTAAAATGCGCTCCTTTTCCATTTTTATACTATTTGTAAAAAGCTTATGTGGTCAGTGAGACTTTTTTTTGCATCTTTTCTGGAACATAGCAGCATTCCTTTATCACAAACTAATTGCATGAGTTTCCTTCTGTAACCACTTACATATATGTTTTGCATGTTGGTCTTTGTTGTAGTACCGATGACGGATGTGTGCTTTAAATGGTTTATCCCAAATGGCATAGGCCCATAGGCCAGATTTTCATACATACTCGGGTAAGCATCAAAGTATATGGATAGATCTACCACAGAGCTCTGCAACTTGAGCTAGTTTGAAAAGAGCTGCTGAA
>NW_005842336.1:4787-32784 GCF_000455745.1 Alligator sinensis | reverse complement strand
TGCTGAACCCTGACGCTTCTTGCAACTCTTGCCCTGGTTTTAGTGCCTAAATGGGAGAGCTGAATGCTTGCAAATCCAGCCCTGAGCTTTTTTTAAAAAAAAATCTGGCCATGTGATCCCCATAGTCTTTTTTTTTTTTTATTAGAACATCATTTTTGTTTCTGTTTTATACTGTGCATGTTGTGACCCTCCCTCTGGGAGAGAGAGACAAAAACAACGAGTTTGTGCAGATCCAGAAAGCCAGGCAATAAAAGGAAAGAGAACCTTCCTAATCTCTCTGCCACCCCCATTCCTCCCAAACAACCTGTAATGCTCCCTACAAACTAGCCCTAAGCAATAATTCCTGAGTGAAACACAACACCGTTAAGAGACTTACCCATGTCAGTTTTCACTTGATTCCTAAGCTTGTGATCAGATGGCCCAGTGACAAAGGCAGTGTTTATCTGTTTGTGTGTGTTTCAGCATTAACAAGGTTTGCTTTCTTTCTCTTGCTCCCCCATTCACCCTTTCCTTTCCCCAGGTCCATTAAGGATGGGGAAGGCATGCAGGAAGAACGCAAAGAAGAGGCTGGGGCATTGCTCTTTGACCTTCATTGGTGACCTGGATGGGCAGGTGAGTGACACTTCAGCTTTTGGCTTCATGGCCACTTAAGTGTATCACTCATCTTTTCTTTAGGAAGCTGGACTAGAGAAAAATGCACTGAGCAAACAAGGGGTACAGAAAGGGGCAGCTAAATGTGTCTCCTTAATGGCAGAAGTGCTTGGAAGACTAAAATGTTTCCATCTGAGATGCAACCTGTGGAGTGGGGAAGCCCACAGCTTTTAGAACAGCACCATCCATTTTACCTCCTCTGATGGGCAGGGTCCATCTTTTGGAGGCAAAAGAGCTTGCTTAAGTATGCACATATCTGTGGCACTTAGGGAAAAGGCTGGTCAATAGCTATAACCTGCTTGATGGCAAGCTTGATCTGGGGCACCTTGTCCCTCCTTGCTGCATTGTTCCTACCATTGTTGCTATTAAATAATGCATGAAACTCAGCAGAGGCTGAAATGTACCTAGCAGTGACTTGCTATGTTCCTCCAGTCAGGGGCCAGCCTTGCCTGCCTGTGGTCAATGCAGGAGCCCTGTTCTTGAGAGCTTTTGCTTTTCAGGTCCCTTCTCTTTTGATTAAAGAATAGGAGAGCAGCAGAAGCTCTCTCACACCGTTGTTCTGGAAAATGTTCCACCCAGACATCCTCCCATCAGTTCTTAGTAGTGTCTGCCACTGCTTGGGGCTGGTTTATTGGCCTACATTTCCAGTGCATTGGGTACCCAGTCTAAGATGATTTACAGGGTCCTGATTTTTTTCACAGGGCAGGTCCCCAGCACTATCTGACAAGTAAGCCTCTTTAACGTGCCTCAAGTCATGCACTCAGAATTCCTGGACCTTTACAAAGTTTGGAGGCCCTTTCTCTCATGAATGAGACCAGACAAAGGAGTTTATCCTTATGTAAAAGTCTTAAATATTTACAGTTTTGCTTGAGCATTCACTGGAAGTTTATTTGCCCCTTCTCTTCATTGGTTCCCTTTGGGATTTTATCATGTATTGCTTGCAGTACAGTACTGTCTAGGAGTCTCAGTATCATACTGGGGCCCCACTGTGCTAGAAGCTGGACAGACATATAACATTACCTTGTGAAAAGGAAGAATTTGGTCATCGCAGGCAGTCCGTGCACTTGCTAACAGAGTTCTAGATGCTAACAGCTCTTGGATGTGCATTGTGCTTTGTATTTCAAATTCCCTACCCAGAGTTAGCTTGAGAAGTGCAGGTTGATATCAGCTTACTGAGAACAGTTTTCACTTTTCTACAAACTCACGTGTGCAAAGTGCTGATTGATCTCCATTCCTAAATTTTGCCATTATGAGCCTTTTTCCCCCTCAGAAGTTCCCTGCTGTTAATAACACTGGTACAATTCCACCCCAGTGGGAATGATGACATAAATTAATTTCCAGCAGCAGCGGGCACTGTATCTTCATGTCATCTAAACTCAGTCTGAGCAAGCTTACATTATGGTATTGGTTTCTGACAGCCATAGGCAATTTGCCTAAACTGGTGTTATTTCTGTTTGGAAATTTATCAGGGAGGGAAGAGTAGAGACCAGCTCTGGAGAAGTCAGTGAGAGATCAGGGGGCTGAGCATCTGTCTGCTGTCAGTAGGAGTTAAGGATGCTCAACAATTGGCAGGACTGGGCCCAAAGACGCTTCTCATTGCTTCTTAACCTGTTTGTTTCTCATGTGCATCCCGTATCCTACATCTGTGTTATCAGTAGCTTCTTGATGTAAATGGAGAGGAGCATCTTCCAATCCTTTTAGTAGGTCTTGAACTACTTACAGGTTGAAGCCCCTGTACAAAGGCAGAACAGCTAGCAGAGACCATGATAGCTTCAGGGCATCCTCTGCATTGTTATAGTCAATCAGCAACAAGTTCCTTAGCCCAGAGATTTGCCTAACTCCTTTCTGGAAGGAAGAGGAAATTCACTGTGTCCCAGACATCCCATATCTACACTTATCTCTGGGTGAGAGTGCATTATCCTTTCTGCTGGGAATAAATGGTCTTGTTGTCCCTGAACCACATTCAGCAGCCACTGGGTGTAGATTGCAGATTAAAATAACTTGCACCAATTTTCTCTGGGTGTGGCAAAATGAGTGTGGCTTACACAACCTTGGGGATGAGGAGTAGGGATGGGGGGCAAAGAGAGGTTGTGGCTCAAAAAACCTGACTTGTAAGTAAGGTCAGGGTGAAGCTGCCTGCGTCATTTTACTTCATGCTGTATCATCCCCTGTGCTGCTGACATCAAGTTCATCACTGTGACTGGTGTAGCTACATAGATTACAGTAGAACAATAGATCCTCTTTCTCAGCAGAGTAGGTGGGATGACTATCAAGTCCCATATGCTACTTTCACTGGCATATATCTGCTGAATTTAGCCCAATAGGTATAAGCCAGCTTCTAATTTTGGCTCAGTTTGTGTTTAAATATGCAGACTCCACTTACAAAGGGGTGATGCGTGATGTAAGGAGAAGTGTTTCCATCTAGTGGCAACAAGCTTCTTTACAAAAATGAATTTGTTCTTGTTTTGTTGTTTTCTGGAAAGGGAAATATAACAATCGGAAAAATATACAGTCCTGAAATTTGACATTTGAAAACTAAACGCGTGCGCTCGCACACACCCTCTCAGTAGTTATCTTCATGTAACAAAGTAATCTCTGATCATTTATAATCTTATTTATTGCAGGTATCATTAAGTATCTCTGTCATGAAGCTGACCTCTTTCTATGCATGCGTGTGTCGACAACTGTGAGAGAGAGAAACAGCTCAGTCACAACTTAGGACTGTACAATCCAGGAGGTGGATCCTGCAAGTTACCAGTTTTCTACTATACCTTGCAAAGTTGTACCCTAAATTACCCCCTGATGTGTTTCCCATCTCTGATGGAAACAGCAGGCTTAATTGGTGACATGTATCATGATCATAGCAGTTAACATTTCCCAGTGTTGCCAGCAATTTTGTGATCACAATAAAACCACAATATTTAATCATACTAAACTCCCAGATCCTGCAGTCAAGTGATGATATGAGTTCCAGCTTTATTTAAAATAAAGGTAATAATATTTAGCTTTCATAGTTTCAAAGAGAGGCTTGAACAGATGACCGACTAAAACCAGGCCAAACCAGAAGACGCACAAAAAGCTTTCAAAGTTTGTTATATTTAAAATCTTTTTCTCTTAACCAGTTTTATAAGTCAGAACCAAAACTTGATTTTTGAACAGTAATGGTTGGCAATGCAACACTTAGCTGGTTTTTAATTTTCCCCACAGCCCTTTTGAGTTGCTGTCCTTTGTTTTACAAGCTTCTCCATGGGCAGTCCACTGTTTTGATATCAATAGCAGCAAGAAACTCTCTTTTCCACTAGTGCTTATTTCTCTCTGGAAAGGCCCAGAAGCAAATATCTCTTCCACTGAACCCATTTCACTGAACATGAATAAAGACCTTGATATTTCAGAGGCTTGGACTTAGAAGGAATTAATGTTTCATTTGTAGACGATGTGCGTTCATAACATCGTGCAAGTGTTCTTTAACTGAGCCTGTTGAGGTACTCTGGAGGTATGTAATAGGGGTATATGAGGGTCAGTAAATGGGAGTTAGACATTTTGTGAATATTACCTTGGAATATAAGGGTGACAGCTTTTATTGTACTGATTTTTATTAGTTTAGCACATATTTACTGTCTATATTATTGTTATTACTGTAATTCCCATGACGCGTGGTTTCAGTTTCTGGCTGATTCTTTTCTGCAATTGATTGAGTGCACTGTCCAGAAGGACGTTAAAAAAAAAAAATAGCACCATTGGGAGACTAAATGGCAGCCGGAGCTGTATGCAACATTTTTAGTTTTTTAAAGTTGCCCAGTACAAATAATAAATATTTATTCTCCTTGTGGTCCCCAGTGGAGTGGAGAATTACTTGCAAACAATATTTTTTTTATTGCTTGCATGGCACAAGCCATGAGCTGTTAGAAATGGAGCTTATAAAGTTACATTTCCTTGGAAAATAATGGCTTGATATAAGGGAAATAATATTTTTGGAACCAGGAAGTTCTATCAAGCTCCGAACTTTAATTAAAAAAGACAAATTTTGCACTAAATGTCACAATGTTGCTTTTTCTGCCTTTGCTTTTTTTAAGCAAATAAAATAAGAGGCCAGGTAATACTGAAATATTCCAACTGAAATGGAAACTTCCTGCTTTTTGCAGACCATGGGGGATGACAACTTGAGAGGTCATAACCCTGTTTTATATTCAGTCCCAAAGAACAATTCATAGATTCGTAAGAGGACTGACTCAAGCACTCGGCATTTGGCAACCAGTTTTCCCAAGGAATGTCCTGACAAAAGGACCTCTCTTCCCAATATATAGACTCTGTTCAATCACATAGGAAAAACTGGCACAATCCATGGAAAATGTATAAGGGATGAGAAAGAAGTATTAAAAACTAAAGCCTACACCTAATATGGAAGCAGAAGAGGAGATGTCCTGGATCCTTCTTTATGAGAGAAAAATGTTGTTGAGCTTTCCTTTTGTCAGGACATGCCTTGGGAATTGCCATCAGTTTGTTTCTCTGTAATAAAGCATCTTTATGTATATTAGATGTAGGCTTTAGTTTGTAATACCTCATTTTCATCCCTTACACATTTTTCTTGGGTTGTGCCAGTTCTTCTCATGTGATTGAGCGGACTCTATATATTGGGAAGAGATGTCCTGTTTCTGTGTTAGGTGCACTGCAGAGAAGTATGCCAGTGCCAGGACTGTTGACTTTGGTGGTTCACAGACTTACAGATTTTGTTCCTGCTCTGCTGTGCTTTTTGTGGCCAAATATGATTTTAGATAATTGAATAGAGAGCTCATTTTAAACTGGATTGAGAGTCAAAAGACCCAGGTTCTGCCACTGACATCTAGTCAGCGTCCTCTGGCAAGTCACTTTGATCTGTACACCCGCCCTTATGTCTGTTCTGCTTACTTAGATTCTACTTTCTCAAACGAGCTGTCTTTTATTACGTAATTTGTACAGCACCTAGCTTTGATCTCAGCTGTCTTTTGGATATTGTTGTAATTGAGAAGTTCGGGCATGGCAATGATTTTTATAAGGAAAACATAAAACTGTCAATTAGTAGATGGGTTCCTCTTTCTGTTAGTCAGCTAGTGGATCAGAATTAAAAGTTAAATGAAGTAAAATGTCTGCACAGTGGAAACTTTAATCCTCAGAGAGCTTTCTTTACCAGATGGAAAAGGTGTAACTTAGCTTTCCAGCCTCTTCACCTTTGTTTCTAGTGAAAGGACCTCTGTGTGCCAGATGATCTGTGTCCTTCTCCTTCCTTCTGGGAGGGCCCACGATGTTTTGTGTTTATAGTTCCTTGAATCCCACCCACCATTTTCATGTGGTCTGATGAAATGCATCCACTTCTGGGGTGGAGGGAGCAGCTGGCTATGCCTTAAGGGGAAAATGGCTCAAAACTATCTTCTTTCATTTTTGTTAAGGGGCTAAGAGAATTGAATGGGAAGTAAAAATGTACAGTGAAGCACTGAGGCTTAAATGGGATGCAAGCGATGCATAAACTGTTAAAAGGTTCTCTGCACAGGGTTTTTTAGCACCTATTACGTTCTGCTTGGACTGTTATAAACCAGGGGGCTAAAAAACCCAACTCTCTAAAATCACTTGCATTTATTAGAGAACAGGGCTTCTCGAACAACCCCACGTGGATATATTCCTCAAATTAAACTTTATAGCAATATTCCACAAGACCCAGCTTTTTTCTGAAAAGCTCCATGGCATCATTAGTGCTCCTGCAGAGCCAACAGGTCCTTCTGTTCTTAAGGTATCATCTCAGCAATCTCTGCACAGAGCAACCTGCACAGAGGTCAGTTGATCTGCTTTGTGAATATGAAAGGCCGAGTCGACCTAGATGAAATTCGGACCTGTGGCTCCAGAGAGTCTAGCTGAGGAGAACACGGGGCTCAGACCACTCAATGGTTCCTCGCAGGGCTTTCAAATGTGCTGAAGATTGGACAAGCAAGATCAATGGACTAATCATGAAAGATAAGAGAACTAATGGTGCGTACCTAATTTCTGCAAGCACAGACCGTGACTGCTTGTGCAAATTGGAGTTCTGCTTGTCCACGTGGCAAGTCGTACGTTGCGTGTCAATTGGTTTTCCCAGCTACAAAAATCAGGCTCCAAGTGCATGTTGGCTTAGACCTTCCATTAATAATAGGCAAAGCTCAAAAAGGGGTCTTTCCATTGACTCGAATGGGCTTTGGTTCAGGCCCTTAAATAATGTCATTTTACAGATCCCTAAACTGTATGGGCAGTTACTGCGTACTGCATATAACCTTTAGTTGGTGATATTTTAAGATAAATGCGATTTATATTCACTTTGATATTCATTTGACTGTCACTAAAGGGTCACTTCTACAGGGAACCAGTTCTATTAGCTAGACTGAAAGCACATTTGGGATATCCTCATGCTGCTGGATATAAACCACTTATAAATAGAAGGGAGAAATTTCTTTCTTTCCCCTCAGAAAAAGATTATCATACTCTAAGGGGACATATTACTGATCCCTGTGCAGAGGCTGGTAGTGATCACTGCTGGGGAAAATTTGCCAGTTTGGTGAGACCCACAAGTCTGGGAGATGCCCGTGTTCATAAGAATTTTACATGGGGAATTTTCCCCTTAGCCACTAAACAGGCTTTGCTCTGCTTTTTATAATGTGGACAATTTTAAAGCTGCATTTTTTTTTTTTTTCCCTGACCAGGGATGTCATGTAGGTAGGAAGTGACTTCCCATTTGCTGAAGATTACCTCTATTTCAGGCCTTGACCAGATACAGGAAGGAAGGGGGGGAAACTCCAACAAGTGTCTATGAGTTTGTGTCCAGGGTGCTGCCGCGAGTGTCTTGCCTTTTATGTGAAAAGCAGGTATTGGCATGGGTGCTTGCATGGCTCTTCTCTCTTCTATCCTTGCCTGACCTCTTGGTAGCTGGGCATGCTATGAGCATTCCTGCATCCCTGCTGTGGACTGTCATAGGGCTCAGTGCCTAGACAAGCAGATGTTCATGCATTTTTCTCTGGCCAATCTGACTTCATTTTCCTGACAGTCTGCAACAGATCTGTTATTCAGGGCTTCTGTCGTGACACATTTTTGCTTCCATATTCCCATCTCGGGGAGTGTTGCTAAGTTACCAGTTTAAGCTTCACACCACGAGGTGGCACTGGTTGCCAGTGACTTTGAAATGCCCATTTATAGCAATTTTTTGTTTCTTGACTACTGGTTCCCTGTTCTAAAAGGATGAAAATGATTGAGGTGGAAATCAGAAGCCTCAAGGATGCCCTGGAGCAGTCTTTCAGTTGTTTTGCTCACATGTCCGCCTTTCCTACTATTGTTTGAAGGAAAGCGGAATTGAGAGTGCATCAGTCCAGAGGTTTACATCTAAGAGGTTGGATACGGGGAGTGTTACCGTAAAGGCTTAGTGTGCTTAGTGTGGGTTTACCTTGGTACATGACAGTGAAACATCTTACCTTTGAAGCACCTTTTATTGTTGAAACCAAAATTACATACAAAAGACTATGCTATCAGACTCCATATGGATTTATTGGTTCATAGCATCATCCTGAGTTCTTGAACTGGTTCTGTTCCTACCTTGATTTGAGATCTAAGCATTTGCTCCTCACTTGGAGCAGAATAGGTAAAGCTTTGGTACAACGTTTACAGAATTTACTGAGCGATGGACAGGGTAGCTGTTGGTGTACAAGGCAGGAGAGGAGTGGATGAAACAAAAGCATTAGCCTAGGTGAAGACTAAGGACTTGCTTTGGGCAGTGAGGTCTCCACATAGCAGTGGATGAATAGTGGCTGGAGTGGATACTTATGAATCTGGCTGTAATTTCTCCCCATGCAATTCTGTCATCATTTGCTCTGGTACATCTCTCTCAGACAGTTTGCCTGCACTCTTTTTCCATATTTTGCTTTTTTTTTCACAGCCGTTGAGCCAAATTTACCCTTATTCCCTTGAGTCTGTTAAAGTCTGAGTAAGTAACTCCATCAGAAAAAAAATTCCTCTTAAACTCATTTATATTGGAAAACTTGCCACTCTAAAGACAGGGCTTTCCACCTGAGCTTGGAGGTATCCTTCTTAATCACATCAAATTGCTGTTCTTGGCCCTTTGTATGAAATGAGGTGGTGCTGTTGGGTCCAGCTGGGGCTACCTCAGAAATTCAGGGCCCTAGTATTATTCTGTCTTTATTTCAATAAAAAACAAAAGGTCCCAGTCCCAGACCAGAACTCTGTTGTGTCAAGGACTTCGTACAAGAAAAGGTCTTTGCCCTAAAGAGCCATAGGCCCTGCTGTTCCATTATCTCTGCAGAGAAGCCACAAATAAAATGGGCCACAGAAAGTGAATCTGTCTGTTGACCTTCCCAGAATAAATTTAAGGCTTGTTAACCCAACATGGTCAGGGAAACTTGCCTGGTGGGTATCAATACAATATTTGTTTACAGTGGTGTATAGACACAATGTCAATTCCCAAGCTAGTAGAGTTGTGCTGTTAATATCTACTATCTTCTGGTGACGCGACTTCTCAGTAGAAATGGGAAATAAGTTGTCTTTGCTCCGAGTGAGTTTGTTTAGATGCTTGCTCTAGAGGCAGAATCAGAGACTGATGAGGCTTTGCATATTGACCTGAGACCAGAGTTGGGACTGATTGTTTCATACTGCTCTTCCTGATTAAGGATTAGGATTTGCCAATTTCTAGGTCAATTTCTGAACCCACTAGTAGTGCTCTCTCAGTGAGGAATTGGGATCAATCACTATAAAATAAATCACATTTTAGAAATTAAAGCACTCCACAAATTAACCAGAAGCAGGAGAGACGGAAGCAATCAGACAAGGGAACCTCTCCTCATATAATTTGCAGCCTAGCTCATGCTATTGTGTCTAGAGGTTTGGATAAACCATTTTGAGCTTTTCAGAATAATTGAGTTTGAAATTGGTTGTAAAGCCAGGAGAGAATGAATCGCTGGAATGCTCTGAGGAGAGCAATCCTGTGCTGGCCAAGGTGAGGGGGCCGGGTTGCCAGCTGGTCTGTCACAGTACTGGGTCTTGATCCCAGATGCACTGAAGTAAATAGAAAGGTTCTCACTGACTTTGGCCAGCTTTGGCATCACGCTCTTAGTTTTTACTTTCTATCCCTTTTCTCGAGGTTACCCATGTTTAGATTGGGATTTTCAGTGGAGCCTAATGGAGTCAGTCCCTCAGCTCATGATTTCATTGAGGTTGAGTGCCGGGTCCTTTGAAAATCCCAGCGGTGGAGCTGATCAGAAAACAAACCTCCGTTCCAGGGGAAATGCTGACATTTCAAAACTTTTTTTTTCTAAACTGGAACAGCAAACTAAAATGTCAAGATTGCCTCTGGAATGGGAATACCAGCCACTTTCATTTGGATAATATAATAAAATATCATACTGTTATCATCAAAATCAGAACGAAGTAAAGCCAAATGAGAGGTGAAATGAAACACTTCAGCTTTGTTGAAGCATATTTACTTTCTTGTGTCAAAATGGTATAGGAATGAACATCTCCCCCAAAACGTTTCAGTTTTGAAGAAACCAGGTTTTCTCTTTGGAAAGTAGTCTGCTCTACACAGCATCATTCTTCAGAGGCTTAGGGCTGGATGCTTTTCACGCTAGAGATGATCTGGATTTCTGTGTCCCCCAGGGTTAGGGTCCATTCACATCTGACCTGACCCTTTGCATATCTTTTTCCCCTCTTCTTTCCCCCCCCCCGGTTGCATTCCTATTTCAAACACCCCTAATGTCAGGTATGTTTGCATCCAGAGTGTGAGTCTGGGGTTCGTTATGAATTAAATCTTTGTAGTTCCTGTCAGTGTGTTGATGAAAAAGAGGTATAGATAAAATGGAAGTTGGCCAATTGCTGGGGTAGCCTGTGGTGTATATCTAGACTTTGGATATACTTGAATACTTCTGAGGCTCAGCTGTCCTTTTTTGACTTAAATTAGGGTACCAAGTAGGGAAAAACAGTATGTAGGTTTCAGGGAGAGGATGAATATAATGCCAAAGGGGTTAAAGGGGAGATGAAACCTAGAAAAAACAGCCTTGGAGAAGGAAAACTGCAAAAGTATGCAAAAGCCCTAGAAATGGAGGCAATTATAAAAAGATCCCATGTTAGAAGACCTTGTTTCCGTGTGTTGGTGCAACGCTCACCAGCAGGACCCCTTCAATCTGATTGGTGTTGTTAGGCACTATTGCAAAATAGATATTAAGAGGAATAACACACAGTGAAGAGATCCCAAATGCTTTCTTGTTTAGGGGCCTCCTGGGAAGAAGTTCACTTTCCCTGCTCACCTCCTTGCTTGCAAATCCCACTAGCTTTTTCCAGTGCAGTGCTCCAGGAATGACACAGCTCTCGGATTACAACAAAAGCCCATGATATCACCCGTTAGCCGAGGTGGTGTGGCTGAGGTTGAAGGGGGTGGGCCTTGGGAGGGGTTTGTGTGGATAACTCCAGTGAAATTTGCCGGGGGGGAAGCAGCAGCACCAGGGTTTCTGCAGCTCATTTCTGTGGCTGCAGGATATTTTATAAAGCGGAGGGGACCACTTAGAGGCACTCTTAGCCCAGGAGAGGAACTTCAGTACAAAGAGCAAAGGAACAGAGGTCACCCCCAAATCATCCTACCACTAACTTTGAGGTAAGGGCAGTCCTGTACACTGCAGTGCAGCCTTATGGCCATAGAGGAGCATCAGACTGATTTGCATGGGGATTTATTTAGCAAGCAACTTAAACCAACTCCCTCTCTTCCTTTAAGGCAGAAAGTTGAACTTGCTTGTCACTTTTTTGGGGGGGAGGGACATTTTTATTTCTGCATCATCAGTTATTCAGCGACTAAATTTAGAGAAGGGAGTAGGAGAAGGAGGGAAGCTGGTAAAAGCAGCTTTCTTGCAGTCCTTTGGAAACTTGATTAGGGGGGAAATAAGTGCTTCAGAAGTTTTCTATTTTGCCGCGATGTTTCTGGCTAGGTTAAAGTTGTTATTTGTTTGTTTTTTCACCCCTTGCTTATAAGAATGAACTGGGAAAGAACTTAATGAAGTTGGTGAGACATGTTGCTAATTTGCCTGCAAGTTGAGGCAGTGTATATTGTGCAATGTTGTTATCACAGGCTTGATTTAGAAAAGAAGCCAGATCGCGGGTAACAAGGCATGTAAATCTTCCCAATCTAACACTTCAGAAGTAGTTTGAATTCTCTTGCCTGAATACATGCCTCTCAGGAGAAACTATCAAAGCAGATGCTCCCTATCTGTAAATGGTATGACAAATAAAAAGCTGATTTTTTTCATACAGGGCAGCTTCTTTCTCTGGGTGTCCTAAAATTCTGGTGAATTCAAAGTTACACTCTGTTCTTTGCAGAAAGACCTTACATTGAATAGAAATTCTGTCTTAGAGGATCTTTAAACCATCTTACCTTGAGCTCACATATGACTTTCAGCAGCAGCAGAATGACTTTCAGCTTGTGATTATCATGAGATCGAGATGTGCAGGCTACTTGGGTAGGATACCAGATGTGCCATTGGTCTGGGAGTATGAGTCTGCAGCATTACAACTTGAGACAGGCTCTTTGTGAAATCATTGCAGCTCTCTTGTGGACTCTGAGGATGTTAGAGAAGCAGAGTGCTTTTCTTCTTTTTTCAGACTGAACAACTCCTCAGTCTCAAACAGGTGTCACTGTCTGCAGCTCTGGAGGGGAACTTGAGACCAAGGGCTTCAGAAAGGTGCGCTTAGATTAGGAAAACACTCCTTGATTATCTGCGAGTATAGAGGGGAAAAAGCAATTAACCTCCCAGTCAGCAATCAGTTCATCAAGAGGATGCTGCACTGTTTTCAAATGTCTGCTTGATAGAGACTGAAAGTACTTTGCTTTAGGCTTTCCATATTATACCACCCACATAGACTCTTCCACCTGCAAGCTCTAGTTCTGCTGCAAAATGTACAATGCAAATGTTAGCAAGAGCTACTGTACTAGTAGAAATCAGAC
Source organism: Alligator sinensis (assembly GCF_000455745.1). Classification (NCBI taxonomy): domain Eukaryota; kingdom Metazoa; phylum Chordata; order Crocodylia; family Alligatoridae; genus Alligator; species Alligator sinensis. Next base: position 20,144 of record NW_005842336.1, on the reverse strand, counting down.
TGCAATTACATCACTTGACTTAATAAGATTGTTGGTCACCACCGCATAAATGAATCTCATATGAGCTTTCTGAATGGTTCTTGTGTGCTTTCCATGTGCACAATAAAGGTGGTAGGTTTTTCAGCATTAGGCTTAATATTTGAGGCAGTTCTTACTTTTGAGAAGATAAGGATGTGATTGCATGGAGTCAGCTATAACACTGACCCTTTCAGTCATTATCACATAATTGCCAGCCAAAAGAAGAGAATTTTACAAAGGCAGTTTCCAACCCCATGCTGTGGTCAAAATCTCACAAGCTAAACAGGTTCAGTTCAGGTCAGTGTTAAGATATGAGACCTCAAGGAAATCCATGTGTTACCAAAAGGCATTTTAGTGTATATTTTTCCTCTTGGGGAGCAATGCTACCACAGAGAGCTGGAAGTGCTTTCTTTTGCCCTATGAATAAAATTGTCCATCAAATCCTTGTGGTCAAAGTTGCCTGAATATTTTTGCAAGATGTTAACCTTCAGGGTGTCTTTCCTTCTTCCTGTGTCTACATTCCAGTTTCATTTTCTGTCCTAAACCATCATCTAGTGACACTGTCATTTAAACAGCTGCCACATTCCACCCTAGAAATGGTTGCTCTTTTGTGGTAAATGGAATAATTGCACAGTTCACAGAGCTGCGTGTTTGTAAAGCACTTTGGGATGAATGATTCTACTGTATAGAAGTCTGAAATACTTGTTTTTTATTGTCAAGCCAAATCTTGACAATAAAAATAAATAGGGATGTGTGGGTAGAGGCAGTATATCCTGTGAATGTGTGTAAATATACAGCATAGTGGGTGAATTTGAGGCTCTGTATAAGCCCTTTGAAATCAATAAGATTACACCTGGGATGAATTTGATCTAGTATTTGAGGTTGTAGATACCTTCCTGTACATACACTGTCTGTAAAAGTTAATGGTAGAATAAATATGGAAAGTATTAAATCAAACTTGGATCGCAGCCCAGACAGAAAACTAGTGGATTTTGGAGAGTGCGACATTGAATGAAATATGGAAGTATTCCATATCTTGCATCCAGAAGCTAAAATGTCTTGCACATCACCCTATATATGATGCCTGGGTTCCTTTTCCTCCCTGAAATGAGTAGATTCCCATTTTGTGGAGGAGCTGATAAGGTGGGCATTTCAGAAGAGCTTTCAGAGAATGAGGTGTTCAACTCTGAGTGAATTTCAATAGCACTTGGGCTCATAATGGAGATCCTGAGAAGCCAAGTGGAATTAACATTAATGGAAGTTCTGTGTTATATAGAAAGCAGAATGGAGCCAAAAGGTGACATCAGAGTTAATATCTGAATAATGGAAATCCAGAAAGCATGTTCATTCCAATACATAAAGCTGCTGGGTTATGAGTTGTAGCCGTGTTGGTCTAAGGACATAGGCAGGTAAAGTTCTTTGGGTAGACGTGATATCTTTTATTAGACCAACTAAATAGTTGGAAAAATATTCTTGGCAAGAAAGGGCCTGAAGAAGGGTGACTGTGCCCAAAAGCTTGCCAAGGTAATACATAAAGCTGCCATTTCTGCCTTGTGAATGCCGGCTAAATCTGTGCTATGGCAGGGATTTTCCCTGTTTAGTTGACTTAGATATTTGCTAGGGTTCCCCGCTTCCTGGTGCACAGAGTGTCTACATGCACATGTGTTCTCTTGCTACGAGTCCTGCATAGTTGTGGCTTTTACTGTGTTGTTCTTTTATAAGCTCTCCTTTCCTTCAAGAGCATATTATTTTCTCTTGATGAAGCAGAACTGTAACTTTTGAGGTTCTAGTTGCTGCTGCTTCTTTTGAGAGAATTGGGAATGGAGGCAGATGATTGGTCCTAGAGTTTGATTTATCGCAAGTCCGCTCGACTTTCTAAAGCTAAAAAAAAAAGTAAGGGAGTAAGATTAGATTTGGAAATTCATGTCTGTTTAATTGCTTTGTATCCTACCCTTAATTCACATCCAGGTGTTACATCTGTTCCTGGAGGCTTTCCTATTAAGATCATAATCCATTTAGTTCCTAAGATGTGAACAACAGCCAAGAGTCTACTTTGGCCAGGAGCCTGAGAAATTCAGTCGTGCTGCAACCAGGAAGATAGTGTGCTCCATTCATCTTTCTCCATTATTGCTGAAAAGTAGTGGGGGAAGAGAGAAATTAAAACCTGTTGCCAAAATAAAATGCAGTTGAGACAGGGCAGAGGCTGAATCTGTCTGGATCCCTGGACATAAATTGTTTCTACCTAGTTTTGAGGTAGATTGAAAAATCGAACAAGAGCTATGGTTGGGATTGAACGCAAGTGATTTCAGTGGGAGAAGCAGGTGTGTGAGTTTGCAGCCATTCTTTTCCCCTTTCATAGATTTCATAGACATCAGGGCTGGAAGGGACCTCGGAAGATCATCGAGTCCAGCCCCCCGCCCAAAGGGCAGGAAGTCAGCTGGGGTCATAGGATCCCAGCAAGATAAGCATCCAGTTTCATCTTGAAGGTGTTCAATGAAGGCGCTTGAACCACCTCCGGTGGCAGGCTGTTCCAGACCTTGGGGGCTCGGACAGTAAAGAAGTTCTTCCTTATGTCCAGCCTGAAACGATCTTGAAGTAGTTTGTGACCATTCGACCTCGTCATCCCTTGGGGCGCTCTGGTGAACAAACGTTCCCCGAGATGCTGGTGGTCACCCCTGCATTCCCTTATTCCATTTGAGTGTGTTTTGATATCTTTGTGCTTTCCAACCCTTTTCTCTGGCTTTTTAATGATATGAAGGTGGCACTATTGCAGTGTATAACAGGGACCTGCTGGAATTCATCGGCCTCTAGAATTCACTTGAGTGATAGAACTAATAGTAGTGGGTTAATGTTGAAGATGTGGGCAGGCAAAACACTGATGTAAGAAAAGTGGGGAACCAGTTACCAAAAGCTGAACCCTGATTTCATTCAGGGGCAAATTACTGTGGCTTAGCTCCATTTAGTGCAGGGTGGACCACTGACCAGGTGATCTGCCCTTCTGAGAGGCAAGTTCCCATATGTCTCTTGCAGTGTTATCGCTGTACATCTGTCCATTCCCTGGGTTGTGTGGCCAGACTTATAGCTCTGTCAAAATCTAGTTAGCATGTTTTTGCCAGGTGAGTTTCACTCTTCATATTTAGATTATTTAATGACACCAAGTACAGTAAATTCCCAGGATTAAGATGATGTTTGTTTCTTAGTCATTAAAATGTTGCTATGTGTAAATACATTTATCCTCCCTATTCATCTTTTGCAGCAATGTGGTCTGTATTGTTTCTTGAGTTCTGTCCCCTGCTGTGAATCTTTCAGCAAGTCTGTGAGGTTTTTCTTATATCACCCCACAATCTGAATGTGGAGGGAGAGACCAGGAAGCCCTGGGTAATTATTTCACAAAATCATTGTTTTTTATTGTCAAGCCAAATCTTGTGGTGTGTAGGATGGCGCTTGGGCCGCAAGTCATTATGATGGCAATTTGTTACTTTGTTCCAGCTGAAGTATGAGAGGCTCCCCCATACTTTCCCTGCACCTCGTACTTGCCAGTTCTTCCCTATGAATGAGTGGTGTTATAATGAATTAATCTTATACTTTTTTCAAGTGTTACTAGCACTTGAGCCTTGCTTATCGTGCAGGAGACTGATGAGATGCTGCGTTCCCAAAGCAGGTATCAACTCACCACTGGCAGCCACACCTACTAGCAGCCAGCCACTGTTTTCTGTCTCAACTGATTTTATGAAAATCCCATGCTAACTGGATAGCGCCAGTGCAACTGAATGGTTGCGGTTGCAAATGAAAACCTCCTGCTGCTACTTGCTAACATATGTTGGCTTTTCCCTTGATGTGTATGAATATCACTCTCATCCAGAAAATGGTTATGCAACAGTTTAGGTGATATCTCTCTAAAGACATCTGAGACATCACCTATTGACTGGTGTATGAGGGTGGACTTGGAATTTGTTGCAAAACCAGGGCACCAATCCTGTACTGAACTGTAGTTTTAAGTCTTGTCTTGAGCATAGGTTGTACCATTGACTTCAGTGGGATGTAGACTGGCCCCTGTAGGAGATAGTGACTGCAAGTGTTTCAGTAGCAAGGGATTTATATCACTTAAATAACTGTTTTCAGCCAGAAACTGGTTCAGCTTTTTGTTAACCAGGCAGTCATTTTAGATAGCTTCATTTAAAAAAGGAATCCAATCAAAAAAAAATCTGTTTGGAGATAAATTGCAGGCATGTGGCAGAGAGAGTCTGCATATACACAGGTAAGTGCTTCAAATGAGAATTATCTAGGGAGAGATCCCAAATTATGAGTTTGCTTGTCTCGTGCAGTTGGCAAAGGGCTAAGAAAATCTCTGCAGTTTCAACAGTTTTCATTTGGCTTCCTGTGAAGCTGTAATTAGAACCTGTATGAATGGCATGTAATGTCTTGGGGAAGTGCTGCTTTCGGAAGCCCTGTCCATTCTTGACCTCATACTATAGTTTGGATTAAAGCCGCAGCAGGGGTGATATCTGCAGAATACCTGTTTCTACATTACCTGGAGGTAGGGAATTTCCATGAGTTGCTGGTGCCTAATGGCATATGCTTTGTATTGTTTCAGGTAGAGCATCAAGTATGGCTCATACAATTTCCTTCTATTTGTACACTTCTCAGATGCCTTTGCAGAGGGACTTTTCTGTGGAGAGTGTGCAGTGGTACTGAGATTAAAAAGGGAACATTCAAGAACTCTTGTGTAGCCTTCAAGTCGTCATCCTTGAGAAGACTGTTCTGCTGTAGCAGAATGTGTTAGACCATTTATATTGTTCAACTCAAATGAATTTGAACGCCAGGGATTTTGATGTTGGTATCTTCTGGATTATCAGTTTGCTGTTTATGAACAATTTGAAGATTCTCTAGAACTGTCCAGGGACCTAGAAACCTTGGTTCATAAATCGATTACATGTTTCTGCTCTCATCATTTTAGAAAAGTGAAAGGAAGAGTTGGATTTTCTAGTCCAACAAGACACTGTTTCCCTACCTAGTGGCACTTCCACAATTGCACAAATACTTAAAGAGCCTTGTCAGGGTTTGAAGTAATCATGAGAATCTCGGTCATGTAATGGGCTTGGTGATCTGTTGCAAATAGATGGCCCTTTCTAGCATTTTGCTAGCAATTGGTATAACTGTTAACTCTCAGTCAAGTTAAGCCTCTAGCTGAAGTGGCAAGGGCTTTGCCATTGCTGTTCAGTGTTACCAGTTCACTTCTTACCGATAAACTGATGTCTTGGTGTGTGGGTATATTTTGCCATCTTGAAAACCCTGGAGTAGTGCTTACTCCAGCCAATTGTGCCCTTTAAAGCCAATTACTCAAGTAGGCTCTTAGTCCCAATGCAGGCCAGGAACAATTGAGGATCAACATGGTTTTTATGTGCCATAAGGGCCTAATCTTCCCCCTATTATGAAACTGGCTTCATTAGACTGCAGGTTGCAGCTTCATGTGCCTCCGAGTAGCAAGAAGTATATGGCCCTGCTGTCGCTCCTATTCAAGTTAATGATGAAACCTTCCTCTAACTTTCTTGGTGCTGTCAGGCTCTGTATGGGAGTACTGTGTCTTTCATTGGGTCAGAGAAGATGACTTGAACCTTTTACATACAAGTGAGATGGTGGAAAGGTACTATATGTAGTACTTCCTTCCATTCCGCTGGAGCATTGTACTTGAGGAACTTGATTTATATGGAACTGAATAAAAATCTCAGCATGCACCGTTAATGTGGTACCATTCTGAGCCAGTAAATAGTAACTACTTGACAATCCCTGCTATGAAATAGCCATGAAAATATAGCTTCTGGTTACAGTCAGAGTGCCAGTTATTCCTCCTCTTTGAATGTATAACCCATTTCATACAAGCCAAATGGAGCAGTACTGGCACCATTAACACAAAGACCCAAAGAACTCAAGTTCACTGTTCAAGTTGTTCTCTTTTTTTTTTCTTCTGCCAGAAATGAGATGAAAAGGTGATATTTGTGTAGAGCAAGGAGGCTGCTACTTCTGGTCACGTTTGAGCTGATCTATTGTTTGTCTGATCCAGCAACATTAAAAAGGAATCCTTGCTGGCAGCCAGCAAGCTCTGCAGAGCTCATGGCAGGGCTTTTTGGGGTGGAAAATGGTGTATTAGTTTCAACTATTGAATTCTCTAAAGAGTAATGGTGCAACCTAATCCTGAAGGGAAATAGCTCTGTATTTGCTCCTGGCCTAGTGCATTTGTCTGTCTCTCTGATTAGCAAGACTCTACCCTTGCAAAGGGCTCTGTCAGCAATTTGTAGGACCAAGCCTTAAAAACTGAGTTAGTTCAGAGATGGAGCATAGTCTTATGGCTTAAAGCCCAGGATAGGGAGCCAGGAAATCTCGGTTTTTCCACTGATTTGGTCATCTGTGGATGTGATTTATTTTCTGTTCAGTGAGGAGGTCTGCTGAAATTGTGAGAGATGGAGACTTACATCATTAACATAGTTATTGAGGCCTTGGAAGGGAGCTGCGAGACAAAGGGCAATTTAACAAGGTCTGTCAACCTGCAGTGGTCAATCTGGTTTATTAATTAACACGTCAGCTAGTAAGTACCCAGCTCTGACCCTTAATTGTTTCTCCAAATAGTTGCTTTCTTTGGGTGCAGTCTTTCTGCTAAAGAAATCAAGGACCTCTTTATAAATGTGAAAGAAAAAACAAAAGACCCAAGCTAAAACACATCCAGATTTAGTTTGGTATGATAAGCACTCACCTTGAGGGTAACAGTTGTTTTCCTTAAAGCTGAAGGTTAGGGGGATCTGTAACAGTCCAGAATAGAAATTGAATTGGAGACTTCCAAAACTTAAAAGCACAAGGCTTTGCATTTTGAGCACAGGAGCCAGACTCTTTGGTTGACAACTCTGACATCCACATCCTCTGTAGGTTATTCACAGGGTAGGGGCATGGGACATGCTGGCCAGGAAGTAAAATAACCCAACCCAACTCCACAGTCTTTCCCCACAGCAAGTGTTTGTACTTAGTTTAATCTTGAGCCCAACTGATCACCGGTATAATGCCAATGAAACTTCAGCCGGGGATAAATTTGGCCCATTATATTGGGATTAATGTCATGCCTCTTGCCTCTACTTCTCAAGTTCCTTTATGGACCTGATAATAAATTCATCATATATTGTTTTTGGCTTTGTCTGACTGCAAAAATATCTATCATGTGGAAACTTTCTGAGAAAATAAGAACATCTAGATAATTCTGAACATCCCAACAAGCTGTAAACGCACACTAACACATTCCTTAGGATATGTTGCAACCGTGGGAAAGCTAAATTTCATTATTTCAAAACTAATTGCATATTGTCCCATTGCTCTCTAAGACAGTACCCTACAGTCCTTCAATTTTGTTGTTCTGAGAAATAAACTTCCTCCCAAGTTTAAAGCTGCTAGTTCTGACTAACATGTATATATTCAGTAGGACTGTGCGAGGTTTCAGATCTGGAGAAGCTTCGGACGCTTCGGGGTCCGAAGCAGCACATCCGGGTAGAAGCGCTGGCCTTGTTAGGCTGCTTGAAGTGGTTCGGAGCCGCCTCGGAGATCCAGCCATAGGGTATAAGGGGGAAACAATAAAATATAACGTTGTTGTTTTTGTCTGATTTGGATTAAATTTTCAGGGGTGGTAGACTCTGCAGAGAGAATGAAGCCTGCCAAGTTTCAAGAAGATGGGTGCAGGGGTTTGGGGGGAATGGCACCCCAAATTCTTGAAAGCAGAACTCATGTCACATCTAGATGTTACAACATTGGGGGGGTGAAAACTAAAGGGGTGGTAGCTGCTCTTACTGAGGCCACAAAGCCTGCCAAGTTTTAAGAAGATCAGTGCAGGGGTTTTGGGGGAACTGCCCCTCAAGCTGCGGAGAAGCAAAACGTGCCATGGTTTGCTTGTGGGACTCACTGTGTCTGTCCTGGGGTGGGGCGGGGAGAGACTGCTGCAGGCCTGGCGGCTAAGCTGTTGTGTTCCCAGTTACCAATAGATCAATCATGACTCACTTAGGGACCAGGGACTCGGAGACCAGCTCAATACACAAGACCTAGCTACTACATAACGACTTAACGAGCATCAATTAGCACCTACAAAACCAGGCTAAGGAGAGGAAAGACTCAATACAGACAATCAACTGCCCCAAGACCGACACAGTCTTGGCAGGAGTTTTACCTGGCAGCAGCTAGGGGTGCAGGGCCCCAGAACCCCCCTGCACCGATCTCCACAGCTGGCGGGCGTTGTGGCCACCATCCCTGCAGCTGTCACCCTGCTGCGCCTTGGCACACGCAGTGTCACCCATGGCACAAGTTTTGCTTGTCCACAGCCTGAGGGGCAGTTCCCCCCAAACCCCTGCTCCGATCTCCTTGAAACTTGGCAGGCTTTGTGGCCTCAGTAAGAGCTACCAGCCCTGCAGTTTTGACGATCCCCCCCCCCGTGGTGTAACACAGCTGTGGCATTAGTTTGGGTTTCACGAATTTGGGATGCTGTTCCTCCCAAACCCCTGCGCCAATCTTCTCAAAACTTGGCAGACTTCATCCTCTGCAGAGTCTACCATCCCTGAAATGTTCATCCAAATAGGACAAAAAACAAAGTTATAGCTATTTTATTGCTCCCCTTATACCCTATGGCTGGATCTCCAAGGCAGCTCCAAAGCTTTGGAGCCACTTCGGCTGGATTGAGGCGGAAACGCAGTTTGGAGCTCCGGATCAGATCACGGCCATCCGAAGCAGCCGGCTCCGAAGTCAGCAGCAATCCGATCCGGCTCGCACAGGCCTAGTATTCAGTTTGTTTCCAGCATCCAATTTACACATCCGTTAGAAGTGACATCCAACCAAATACAAACTAATTCAAATCATGTGGCAGAGAAAGTAGAAAGATTCTTGCAAGTCCAGTAAGCTCGAACACCTGGTGTGCTACACTGGCACAAATCTGTAGTAACACAATGGAGTGGTGCCCTAAAGCTTTCTGTTTGTTGTACCTGTTCTGAAAGCATAAGGCAAAGTGCTTTCCTCCTGCCCCACCATAGTTTTGCCTAGGATGTGCCTTTCCTGTCAGGATGGTCTAATGGATTATAAAGGACATTTTTGTTCTTTTAAATATTCAATCTTCAGGGGAATAAAGATCATCTTGAACCCATGACAAAATGTTGAGCTGTCATTATGGAGAGCAGCATAACACTGAGAAATCAGTGAGAGCAGCATATAACATCATCCTATGAGACTTGTGTAAAAAGGTGTTTAAATAACAAGAATTCTGCAGTAGGACTGTATCTTCTTTGGGAATGCCCCCTCCCACTTAATGACCTGCCGAAGAAAAGCACAAAAACATTCCTTCAGGTTTCTGGCCTGGGATGCAAGAGACCTGGATTCTCTTCCCAGCTCTGCTATACACCCTAGGTGACTTTAGCCAAGTCTTTTTTCTCTGCTCCTCAGTTTCAGATCTGTGAAATGGGGGTAATACTACCTTATATCAGAGGGATATGGAGGTATCTACCTTACTGAATTCCATGGGAGAATCGGGGCATAAATCTTGGTCTATGAAAATCAGTGGAAGTCCACATCTTGTTTGAGACTGATATTTGGTCTATCTTTGAATGAATATATAACAGCCCTTTCCTCTCAAGTTTGCTTTGAGCTTTAGCTAAAGCAAGTGGTACCCTTCCCCTCGCATTCAAAGATAAGTATACTAGGAACATTCCTACCGTTATCACTGATGCTTAACTTCTAAACAAATGATTTACATGCATAGGTCTGAGGGATGAATATGGAATCCAAATCTGCTGAACACCAAGCTAATGCCCGGGGCCATAGTGCTGCCTTTCTTGACATCTTGGAAGCCTACAAAATACAAGGCCCACTGGGCTTCTACTTGTGTCATGTTGTCTCTTTGTAATCTATGGGTAGTAGAGACATAGGAAATACTGAAGGATCTTTCTTTCCAAGCATCTATATTAGAGATGGCCCTTTCCCATGCCTCTGGGGAATGTTACAGCTTCAAGGAGCTGGTGAGCTTTTCCCACTGCTGTCTGGCATGGCATCATTTAGAAAACATTCAGCCACCAGACCTCACGTGGGCTGTCTTGCCACTCCATGTGCTGGCTGTATGAAAAACAGAGGAATATTTGAGGGTTGAGGCAGGAAATGAGCTGACATTAAGTTCAGCACCATGTCTGGCTCCATTTTTATTTTTTTTTCATTAAGCAGAAAATCCACTCCTCCTACCCTAAGTGACCAGTATCTGAACCTTCACTTGCTATAAGAAGGCAGGAGTAATTTGACGACTGAGTTTCCAGCTAGTCAACTTGCTGACTGGCTGGATTGCATATGGTTAGTACCAATAGGCCAGAGAATGTCAGGCAAGTCTGCGCTAAAAGTATTCCTGCCTGGGCATGGTAATATACATTCATACTTTGCTGGTGAAGCCAGATGTGTAGTAATGGAAAGTATGCCTTATGTCATCATGTTGGGAATTGGGAAAACTCCAACTTTGATACAAGTATTCCATCTTGACCACATTATTCCAGGTTTCTCTTCCCTCCTGTGTTTTCACTGTTTAAATGCTGCATTTAGCATTTTTTTTATGGTCCGTTTGATCAGATGAGAGAAGAAGAAAAATGCTGGAACTCCTGTTTGGACACACAGACTGTTAAATAGATTAATCCAGAACTGGTCATTATAAATACAGATTCTATTAAACAGTTGCTTCAAACTGCATTGGGTCCCACTGGAATGCAACTCTTGCATTTTGGGAAATCAGAAAATGTACTGTTTTCTACGAGCTGTTTTGTGGCTAAGGGGAAGAGGAATGGCGTTATATTTAAGGCACTGAGATGCAGAAGTTCTTAGTTGACTCTTCTGCTCTGCTATAGATTTGTGTAACATTTAGCTTTCTGTATATGCCTCAGTTTCCCCCAACTTTATAACAGAGAATACTCTATCCCTTGCTTTTTGATGTTATGAAGTTAGCTCCCTAAATCTTTGAGATGGAGAAGCATCTAGAGAGTTGGGGATGTGAAATATGGTGGAACTCAGCCTAGTTCTGAATGGACAGGCATCTATTTTTGGCGCTATTTGATTGGGAACATGAAGAATGCAGAACAAGTCCAGTCCCTGATGTTCACAGGCAACCATTTCCCACAAGATTTTTAATACTTCCCACTTCAAACCCTCATGCACAGTTACAAGGAATGAAACCAGAAACACCAGGGGCACCTTATCACATCCACATGCCTGGCCACCGCAATTGCAGAGAAACAACTGGGTCTTGGGCAACCTCCACTCCTCCAAACTTTTCCCTAGGTGTACACATCAAAGGTCTTGGTGGTCACAGGACTCAGTACAAGCAAATTCATCAGGCTCCTCCTAAGCTTATACCATGATCCAAAGGGTTGATGGTTGCCTACATTCCTTGTGAAGCAGCTTTGCCTGGAGGGCCAGAGACTGATTTAAAGTGTTTTACCAAGGATGGTAAATATCATTATCTCTGCTTTACAGACAAAGAACCTGAGCCATAGAGAGAAAATGGCTTGACCCAAATGTAACCACAGAGCTGGGAATGGGATCCAGAGCTCTTAAATCCCAGTCAAGTGCCTTGTTTCTTCAGCATCATTTTTCTTTCTCCAGAGCAAAATAATGGTTTTGTGTATTCTCCATTTAATGACTTGTATATTTTACCAGGAAATATGTCCTACAGGACCTGTGGTGAATGACAGATTGCTCAGTTGAACAGCTGAACAGAGTGAGGGGAGGGAAGCATTTGGATAAATTAAAAAAAAAAAAAGTTTTTTCTGTCTGAATGACAATAATTTCTGGGGTTCAGTGCCTGCTGTAGTGAATGTTTCTTATTTACACGTGGTGCATTCATTTTGGAAGGTGGGAGATCCTCTTTTGAAGGCGTCTTCTGCATCCTGGTTGGTGACTGCTTCAACCCACAAGCTGTCAGTAGCAGTGCCCCACCTTTTATTCATTGGCAGCGGTGTGACTCTTGCCTCCAAAAAAAAAATACTTTCCAGCTGAAACTATTCAGTAAATGTGACTTAAATGTGGAAAGGCGATGGAAGTGGCATTTTTCAGCAAACTTTCCAATAGCTAAAATACATCTCACATGGCTTTCGTTCTGCTGACAACGTTGGGCATATTCTTAGCTGTGCCCTGTCCTCCGAGAAATAGATAAACCCCCTTGTCTTATTATGTCTTACCACTTAAGCTGGCTTTTTCTTTTATTTCAGGAAAGCCACTCGCTGAAGGGTAGCTGCTAGAGAGGAGTTGGCTTTGAGAACGGAGACCTTGGAACATGGAAAGATCCCTTGGTTTCATCCATAACCACTGCATTGTTGTGCTGTTCCTCTTCAGTTCCCTGAGCTCGCTAGGTCTTGCCCAGTATGGGTACTGGCCATATTCTGGCTACCCTGAGCAACCCACACAAGAACAACGTCCTCAGTGGCCAGCCAGCGTCCCCAAGATTCAGCTGCGGCTGGCAGGGCAGAAGAGGAAGCACAATGAAGGGCGAGTGGAAGTGTTCTACAATGGCGAGTGGGGCACAGTGTGCGATGATGACTTCTCCATCCACTCTGCTCACGTAGTGTGCAGAGAGTTGGGCTATGTGGAGGCTGTGTCCTGGCTCCCGGGCTCCAAACATGGAAAGGGAGAAGGTAAGGAAGTTGCTGTCCTGTCCTGTGCTTGCTTGAGTTATTGGGAGTGACTTCAGTGCTGGGGAAAGGGCCTGGATTGGGAAATTCAAACTGTAAAGCCCTTTACATGTCAACAGCAATGCCCATATGTTACTACCCATGGTCTAAAAAGGCCCTGCCAGAGAGAGAAAAATCTCTGATCCTGTTTCCAGGCTACCTACGCTGGTGCTAACTGTCATCTGAGATTTTGGCTGTCTAGACTGTCTTCTAGAGAGCTCCAGTTCAGTGTGTGGTGTTTAAAGTACAGGACTAAGAGATCTGTGTGCTGTTCTTGCCTTGCTCATGGTTGCCTATTTGTGAGCCTCTACTAGCCATTTAATTTCTTGTGGCTTTATTTCCCCCTCCATCAAATAGAATCATATGGAGATAGGACTAGAAAGGACCTCAAAAGGTCATCTAGTGTAACCCCAAGCTTTAGGACAGATCAGCCCTGTCTAAACCATCCCAGCCAAGTTTGTCCAACCTGTGCTTAAACAATTCCCCAAGTAGTCAATCTGTTACTATGTTTTACAGCTCTTCCTTCTCCAAGGACAGCAGTCTGCTTTCTTTCTACCTTTAGTGTGTGCTTTCGTGAATCAGTCAGCTGATCTCAGTAGAGCAGCTGCATGAGGCACTAGGGGCACAGATGTTAAAGCAATACATATAAGTGCCTAGATAGAAATATGCAGAGGCTGTCTTGTGTTTGTAGTAGCAGCTTGAAGGGAGGAAGTCCTTTCCCAGTGACCATGAATAGAGCTTCCACTGCATCAAGGCCTTTCACTCAGGTGTGGCACATGAAGCCAGGATGCAGTCCAAGGAAAACGGTGCTGATCTCGCATATAATGGTAGTAGGGGTGATGCTTAGGAAGTCCTTATCTACCTGTTTTTCAAGGTGAATTAAAATGGTGTGTTATATCATGAGGGACAGGTAGGAGGAACAAATAACATCACTTGCAGTGGGGGGTGATTAACCCTTGCAGCAACAAGTACAGTCTAATATTGCAGCACTTCTGCAAAGCAGGCCCTTCACTATACTCTAGGAAGACCACAGCTGGGACGGTGCATTACATTTAAAGCCGCAGGCCTTTTGTCCCCATTCTCAACTATTGCAGAGGAAACTTGTCCGAGATTTTGAGGTGCAACTGATAAATTTTTGGGGTGCCCAACTTAAGTCATTTTAAAGGAAGCTTATTTTTCCAGAGGGTGGGTGCTTACTATGGTCTGAAAATCAGGCCTTTCAAGGGTGTTTCAAACAGGGCATCCAAATACCAACACGTTCCAAATAGCTAGTTGCTTATTATAAATGTGGATTTTGACCAAGATTTTTGTAAGTGAGATTCAATCAAAACTTAAAGCTCTTTCTGAAATGTGATTGAGTGAGGATTTGACATGCCAGAAATGATATGAGGGGCCCTAAATATAGAAAGAGGATTCACAGCCTGTGTGATTGGAGGCCAGGGTCTAATCAACCAAGCTGAGGCACCTATTGACATGAGGCACTCTGAAGTAGCCATCACTGAGGGATGTTAGCTTTCACCCGAGGGAAGTTCATAATTAAGGTCACTTCAGCCTGCCTGTCTCTGTGTGCTGACGCAAATGGCAAGCAGGAGTGGTCTGGGGAGCTTACAAGAGAAAGGGGCTTTGTTTCACACTGTGAAACATAACTGTTTATAGTGGAGCACGCTATCTGGTATGTGCCTGTTGCTGCAAGTCTCAAAGTGCATCAACGTGATTTCATGTCCATATATGAAATGACTCTTGCACAATTGCACATTTTCCCCCAGTGCATGAGGATTTGGAAAGGTATTTGTTTTTTTTTTATTGAGAGAGACTTTAAAAGACACAGTGTTTTAGCAAGTGGCTGCTGATCAGCGCTTCTTGAAAGTCGAGCCCTTTATGGTCTCTCAGTCTGGGCTCCCCAAATTGTAAGTTGGTAAACCTTTGGCTTGTATGTCTCAGTACAGTCATTATTAGCTAGAGAGCCAGCTCTTCAGTTGTGAATCAGTGTAAGCCTGCTGAGCTATGGGCTGACACCATCTGTGGAGCTAGATTTCATAGACATTAGGGCTGGAAGGGACCTCGGAAGATCATTGAGTCCAGCCCCCCCGCCTGAGGGAAAGAAAGTCAGCTGGGGTCATAGGATCCCAGCAAGATAAGCATCCAATTTTCTCTTGAAGGTGTTCAATGTAGGTGCTTGAACCACCTCTGATGACAGGCTGTTCCAGACCTTGGGGGCTCAGACAGTAGAGAAATTCTTTCTTATGTCCAGCCTGAAATGTTCTTGCAGGAGTTTATAACCGTTCAACCTTGTCATCCCTTGGGATGCTCTGGTGAACAATCATTCCCCCAGATCCTGGTGAGCACCCCTTATAAACTTGGAGGTGGCCATCAGATCACCCCTGAGCCTGCACTTTTCCAGGCTGAAGAGCCCCATAGCTCTCAGCCTGTCATCGTAAGGTCTGTTTTCCTGACCTCTGATCATGTGCATGGCTCTTCTCTGGACTCTCTCAAGCTTCTCCACATCCTTTTTGAATTGTGGGGCCCAAAACTGAACGCAGTACTCCAGCTGCGGCCTCACCAAGCCTGAGTACAAGGGGAGAATGACGTCCTGGGATTTGCTTGAGAAGCATCTATGGATGCAAGCCAG
>NW_005842336.1:0-4519 GCF_000455745.1 Alligator sinensis | reverse complement strand
CCACGGAGCCAATTTCCCAGCCAGCGGATCGTGGTGGACCCAAGGCCACAATTGGCTACTTTCACCAAGAGGTGATCATGGGATACCAGATCGAAGGCTTTTTTGAAGTCAAGATATATGACATCAATCTCCTCTCCCTTGTCCAGGTGATAGGTCACCTGGATGTAAAAGGAAATGAGATTGGTCATGCAAGACCTACCCGCAACAAACCTGTGCTGGCCATCCCTCAGGATGTTGGCGTCGGCCAGTCCATTAAGGATGGCCTCTTTAATAAACTTTTCTAAGACCTTCCCCAGGATAGAGGTCAGGCTGATGGGCCTGTAGTTTGCCGGATCCACTTTCCTCCCTTTCTTGAAGATAGGCACCACATTGGCCTTCTTCCAGTCTTCGGGCACTTCACCAGAGCACCAGGAGTTCTCAAAGATCCATGCCAGGGGCTAAGCTATGATGCTCGCCAGCTCCTTGAGTACCCTGGGGTGTAGACTGTCAGGGCCGGCTGACTTGAAGGTATCCAGCCTCTCAAGGTGTTCCTTCATGAGGTCAGCATTGATGGAGGGCAGGGGATCTCACTCACCCAGACCTCCCTGTCCCGTAGTGGGCATGGGCGTCCCATGGGACTGATGAAAGACTGATGCAAAGTACCCATTTAATAGGTTGGCTTTTTCCTGGGCATCAGTTGATAGTTGTCCCATCTGGTTTAGCAGGGGTCCAACGTTGCCCTTGCTTTTCCTCCAGCTCCCCACATATCTGAAAAAGGACTTTTTATTGTCCTTGATACTCGAAGCTAGTTGGAGTTCAGTTGCAGCCTTGGCTTTCCTGGTTTGCTCCCTGCAGGACCAGACCAGTGCAGAATATTCCTTCTTGGAGGTGAATCCCGTCCTCCATCCTTTGTAGGCCTTTCTTTTTAGCTCAGGAAGTCTGCTAGATCCCTGGAGAGCCAGGGGGGCTGCTGTGCCCTCTTGCTGCCCTTCCTCAGCTAAACCTAAATCTGAGCCTTACTAAACTTCATGGTTGAGGTTTCTCAATTAGATGCTTCTAGGGAAGAAGGTATGTTTCTGATCAGGAAATACTTGAGGTAGGTCCTGAAAAGATTGAATTGATATTTCATAACTATCTTATAGCTTGAGTGTTTTAGATTTCCCTTTGACTGGGTTTACACTGAATTTCGTTAAAGGGATGCTCTCAGACTTACCAGAATGAGTGTCTGGCTCATGTTAGACCACTTTGCCTAGACTGACCACCACTGCGGTTTCTTCGTGAATCTCTCATTTTTTCTTTTTTTTTTCTCCCTGCTCAGGCAAAATCTGGCTGGACAATGTCCATTGTACTGGCAGAGAGACCACTTTGGCAGAATGCAACTCAAATGGTTGGGGAGTCACCGACTGCAAGCACACGGAAGATGTAGGAGTGGTTTGCAGCGAAAAGCGAATCCCTGGCTTCAAGTTTGACAATGCGTTGCTCAACCAAATAGAGGTAAACACCCTTAAAACATTGAGGCACATTCCAGTACCCATGGAAGGCAATGCAAGTCTGCCACTGTGCTTTGGGGATAAGAATTAGACAGAGGGTGGTAGAGACACTATACTGGCTTTTTCATTGGATATAAAGACTTGAGGCACAGATTCTTGCAGCATTTTAGTCTCAGTACAATGGGCCCCTGATCTCCTTTGGGACTTGCAGATATTTCTGTGATCTAAGTAGTATAAAATAACAACAACGTAGGGCAGAATTTGCAAACTGCTTTCTGACTCTTCAGACTGAAAAGGTGGCCTCTCTACAAGAACCACTCTTATTAGTACAAAAACATAGCTGACTGTAGGGTGGACCATGCCTGTTTAATAGCAAGGAACAACACTGCAAGAGTTCTACTTCCTGTCCTAAGAAAACCATCTTAACCAGCTAAAACAAACAGCAGATACTCCAGTACACTTTCTTGGCCTGATTTCTGTCAGCAGTAGAATAGGTAGCTAAAGATAAATATTTATCAAAATTTAAAGAAAAAATTCCTTCAAATATTTTCTTTGTTTTTCTAGTAGTATATAAAATACTTTTTCATGTTTCCTTTTGTGGGTCACTTTTTGTGCAAACGTATCAGGATAAAAAATTGAGTGTTAGGTTTGGAGCGCTGGTAAGAATCACTTTGGAGAGACAGGGTATAGATGGGATGAATAGTCCTCGCAATGAGATTAACTTCTTATTTGACTTAGAGCTATGTACTTTTCTGGTGCTTCTTCCTACTGTCCTGATGAGGCTTCACTTTGAGGCAGTGGTGAGAAGCTTTGCAATCTCTGGTATAACAGACTTGTCTACAGATACAATCAGATTCAGAGGTGAAGAACCACTCATAAATGTGGGCTTGAATTAGACTTAAAAGGCAAGGTTTACAGAAAGGTTTATGTGCATTTTAGCATATGGTGATACTAGGGCTGTGATCACTGGAAATCTCTGAAGGAAGAAGTTGAGGATCATCACTAGAAGTGATGGGATGAAACTGAATGAAGGAAAATGTAGGCTGGAGATCAGGAAAAATGAAGTTAGTGTGTGGGACCAGGGACAAATTTTCCATGGGAAACAATGGAAGCTCCATTGCCTGAATAATTTTAAAGCTGAACTTAACAGATTCCTGAATTATGAAAAGCCAGGAGAAATCCTGCACTGAAAAGGAGATGGGAAAGGTGAGTAAATGAGCCCAGAAATCTAAAATGGAAAGATGCTTACTCATCGGGTTCAAAGGTATTCATGCTGACTCTCTTAACAGTTGTTGCAGTATCTCCATTATGAGTAATGGTGGCCCTTGGCCATAACTCGCCAACCAATTCCCACCCAGCAACCACAGCTAAATCTTATTTTAAGTACAGGGGGAATCCATGGTTTTTCATGACTCAGTGTGTGGTTTCTGTGGTTTTGCTGTCTGTGTGTCTTCCATTCTGAAACAACAGTGGATGTGGCATTTTATTTTTCTTGTTCACTTAAAGTACAAAATATTCAAATAAACTTCCATAGCCAGTGTAGCAGGCTTATGAACTCTTCATGGGGACCAGCCCCTTGTGCAGGGTGAAAATCTACACTGGCTTAGCATAAGTGGTATAAGAATTAGCATTTGCTTGATGGAGCAGAAGAAAACCCATGAAGAGTGGCCCTAGGCCTCTACTCTGCATCAGAATGACACAGAAAAAATGTCCTAGTTCCATGGAAATGCAAACAGATTGCTAGTCCTGAGTCCTGATGCAATTGCTAAAGCTGGGGACTACGGTTCAGGACTCCTGGGTTCTATTTCTGGCTCAGCTGCTAACTTGCTGTAACTTGAGGGGATCTTCATATTCTCACTGGCACTATGTGGCTTGAATTAATGTGCAGAGAGCTTTACGATTGTCGTGTGAAAGGCCTGACAGAAGCAAAAGGTACTTCTGTTGGTGATTTGCCTCTTTCGTTTTGCTCTCTCCTTAGCAATTTCACATGAATGAATGAGAAGGAAAATAAGGCCTTTCATATCTGATCAGCAGGGATCCTGTTTTTCTCCGATTAAAAAAAAAAAAAAAAAAATCCCCAGTTTTCAGGTTAAAATAAGTAACCCAAAATACACATTTTTCCATGATCAAAATGAAACACCACTCCTATATCTTAGTGGCATCTCATTTTAATCAAGGGAAATGTGGATTTGGGGATTATTTTTTAAATCTGAAAATTGGGGGTTTTTTAATCAGAGAAAACCAGGACCCCTGCTCATCAGGGAGCTCTTGGGGCTCATCTCAATCGCTCTTCCCTGTTGCAGGGAAGAGTATGGTAAGAACGTAGAATATGGCAGATGAGTATTTCCTCAGAGCCACCCTGGAATTCCTGAAACAAGCTGGAAGGAAACGTGCATCAGTGCAGATAGAGGTGATCGTGCTTTGGGATGCTTCAGATATTAATCACAAAAAGCTAGAGCTCCCTGCTTTTCCATTGATAAGCATTGTATTTGACTAATGAGTCAGATGCACTGAATTAATTTAGGGCTGATTTGTTCTGCCTTAGAGGTGTTGTCAAGGCTTTGACTCGTTTCACACATTCTAAGCAAATTTGAGTATGAGCCACTAACAAGTAGGCCTGTGTGAAGCAGCTTGTATTCACTTCGGATTTGGATTCAGCTGATTTCAGGGGACAGGGATTCAATTCGGTGATTCAAATCACTGTCCTGATTCGATTTGACTGAATCTGATTCAGGGATTTGGCTGCTGCCAGGCCCGTACCCCACCCAGCCCAGCTCCTGGCACTTTGAGGAGGGAAAAAAAAAAAAAAAGCCCCAACAGACCCGGTGCTGCCAGGTGGGGAACAATCCCCACTGCCCCCCACTACCCTACGCTGCATGGGGGCTGTCGCATGAGCTGCCCACCCCCTCCCCCCCGGTGGGGTGCAGGTTTTTTTTTTTTTAAAGAGCTGGGAGCTGGGCGGGCAGGGCAGCCATGGGGGGGGCTGGGCGAGTGGGTGGGAGGTCAGGGGGGCTCACGGCAGAGCCTCCCACACAGCACAGGGCAGTGGG
>NW_005842335.1:1562409-1565402 GCF_000455745.1 Alligator sinensis | reverse complement strand
CATCCTTGGAGGTGTTGAAGACCCAGGTAGATGAAGCCTTGTCTGGGATGCTGTAGTTGGGGCTGGTCCTGCTTGGAGCAGGGGTTGGACTCAATGCGACCTCCTGAGCTCCTTCCAGCCCTCGTTGTCTGTGATTATCTGATTCTCTCGCTCTCATAACCTTCCTTGTTCAGCGTCACAAGAAAGCAGCTCCCACCACACCACCTCCCCACGACTGCGCTGACTCTATTCATGACTTGAATACCACGACTCAATGCTCTGAACCAATTTCCTTTGAAGCAGCAGAAATAAGAGGAAGGGAAAATATCAAGCTATTGACTAACACTTTTGCCTAGGTGGAAGCCGATGTTCATCAGCTTCCGAATTACAATAATGCTTTGCACCAAGAGCTATGATTTGCAGTTAAAACACCCCAGACAGACAGGCACACAGACGGCAGTTTTGTGCTTGCAGGTGAGGGAGCTGCCTAAATGTATCCCCCGACAGGAGCAATTGATTGCACTGGCAAGTCTCCGGAGGCAGGAAGCTGCAGAGGCGAAGGGGTCATTTCTGAAATGTTGACTTTAACGTGTTGGCACAAGCATGAACCAATCTGATCCCAGGGTGGCACCGTGAAGAGAAAATCAATTACGTTGGCCGCGTGCACCCTGAACGTCCTTGGCTCCGACGGGCGCACAAGGGAAGCCATTGTAAGCCCCAGGCACACCCCGCTTTTCAGCTGATCCCATCATTTCAGGTTGTTTGTAATAAAACCCATGCAATTCTAGTTATCCTTTGAGGATCTTGGGACTAAGTAACTTGCCCAGGGTCATGCAGCCAGTCTGTGGCGGAGCTGGGACCCGAATGCAGCTTGCCCAACTAAGCACCTCTCTCAGCCCCGTCCTGCTGAGTTGTTTCACCTGTTCAAGCTCACACCACGCGTGTGCATGGCATGATTGGCATCCCCCCATCCAAGAACAACCTGTACCTGGCACGGCAGAGGGTGGTCGGGGTGTGCGGGGGGCTGTTCGTTGGCAAAGCGGTGACGGGGATCTTGCCAACTGGCTGCTATCACATCATCTAGCAGGCTCCCTACAAAAGCTACCTGTCTCCAGTTAATGCTGGTCTGGGCCCGAGGAGACTTCACGTGCTGGCAGGCTGCTGAGCTTCCCAAGCAATGCAGACCCTTAGCCAGGTACTTAATGCTTTCCAGATGCGAGGTATTACCTCCCCGGGACAGCACGTAGGTCGCAGCTGACGTAGACCATAGCCATGGTTCTCTACCTCGTCGGACTCGAGGCACGCTTGAGAAAATGGGAAAATGGCAGCTTTTGAGTCTTATTTTTTGACTACTGAAAATAACAGAGCAAAGAAAGACACGTCAGAACGGTTTGAAACCTTTGGATCGATCGTGTGAATCGTGTGCTCGTTAACTCACGCTACGTGTCCTCTGAAGTGGCATAACTAGCTCGTATCGTGCAGCGCCGTGAGACACCCTTAAGAGGATGTGCGGGTCACCCCGGTTGAGGGTCACCGGTGACTGACCCTCATGACGACATCCTGCAGAGGACTCATCAAACCCTGCCAAATAACGCGGTTTGCATTCTCAGAGAGGAGGATTATTTCATCCGAGTTTTACTGGTGGGATGGAAATATGCTCTCGACTGCCCTGGACTTCGAAATGTTCCTAAAGCACCTAGGATGTGAATGGGGTAGGAGCTAGTAATGTAAATGGAGATGTTGAGGAAGTTTTGCTTTCTCCCCGTGAACTTGGGAGAGCTCAGAAGTGGAGGAGCTTGGATCTGAGCGCCGGTGCATACTCCCCAGGTGATAAAATACAGGGCGTAATATCTCCTTTGTCACTTGACTGTACTTTCTATTTGCTGTTCAAGCAAAACCTGCATCTCACCTAGCAGAGAGGAGGATTAAGGCAGGAATTAACTCTTGCAAGCCAATGGGTGAGCAATATAGTAGTGGTGGTGGCAGCTAATACGTGGTAGGGCTGGCGAATATCTCATGGAGCGACCTGTAGTCCATATCCCCAAACCACCTATTTTTGAGTCTATTGGACCCAGTCCAGACAGTGTATGTCTATGTTCAACTGCAATGCGTGATTGCAGCGTGCATTGGCATGTGCCCAGCCCCAAAGTAGCGAAGGCGTCTCCTGGAGAGCAAGGACCCCCTTGTGTAGCTTGAAAAGACAGTCTTTGAGGGGTTCAGCATGGGGAAATAGCACGAGAGTGACCACGAGACGCAGAAGTGTGTTGGGGTGTCGGCTGTGTCTACCTTGGTCGCCATGATGGGTGGATTCAATGGGACGTGCAAGGTTTGTTTGGAAAGCTCTCGCGATCTGGAAGTACCCAGAGATGAGGAGGGGGAAGAAATGCAAATAGCCCTATAGCCATCCGAGCCATCGAGATGAACACAAGCCACTGATGGAAGATCATCAACACTGACTGGCCTTTTGCCTGGCAGACAAAGCACCTGCTGTCTCCGAATAGACGAATAGCGTGTGTTCGCTCCCCAGCGATGGCATTGTCTCCATCATCCCAGGCTTCAATCTCGTCCCAAATTCCCGGTGAAGAATGCACCGTCCATCTTAAACGTGGAGCCGGACGCCGGCTGGGACCATGACCATGTCCTCACTGCCGTTATGGAGCCCAGAGCCGACACGGAGGACTTGCACTAACGAAGTCCCGCTAATGACAAAGCATTTATATGATACATGAAGCGGTGAAACTTTGCAGCTGCCAAAAAAAAAAAATGTGACCCTGTTTGTTTGAAAGATCCCAGTGGGAAAGAACGGACAATTTTTTTTTGGTGACTCCTTCAAACCACAGGCAATTGCCTTTTATTTATTTTTTTTTCCCCTTTTAATTTACTTTGCACAGGGTTGGTGGCCAAAATATCCAGATGCTTTTCCAATGTGGTTACAGCAGGTTTTTATTTTTATTTTATGTTCTTTATATATATGTGTGTGTGTGTGTGTGTGTGTGTGTGTGTGTGTGTGTGTG
>NW_005842335.1:1553960-1561024 GCF_000455745.1 Alligator sinensis | reverse complement strand
TCTGGGATACAAATCAGATCATAGTTCTTTTCACAAGCTGCAGCTTCCAGTTCATCTCATTTATTTCCCATATTTCTCACATTTATTTATATATATATATATATATATACACACACATCGTGCTGAGCCTCGAGGGGTAGAAATGCGTGTAGCTGCATCGGTGTCTGGTGATTGATACCGATCTTACCATTGACAGAGCTATGTCCATTAACACCGGCTAAATATCTGGCCTGTGGATATTAATAGAGTGGCATGGTAAGTGCTTCTGAGACACAATTAGACGCCCTAATCCCAACGCATCCGTTTATACGTTCTGAACAATGAGAGTATCTGACATCTGATAGTATCCCAGGGGGCCTTTTGCATTTCTGCAGTTTCTGCAAAAAAACCTATATTGCTAAAGGGGAAAAATAGTCAGCTTTCTGCCTCTTTAGGAAAGAGAATATGTTGTAAATAAAGCTCCACACCATTAATTAACTCGGCATAATCACCCTGTAATTACACTGATAGACATTTATCTTGGGCTTAGACCAAAAACCCTAATGGGGAAAATCCATCATATCCAATTTGGGTCCAGATGCTTAATTCCACCACAAAACTAATCCTAAGGGGTCTGTCAGCTTTGTTATGGTGTTGTTAGAAGACAGCCAGGGAACTCCCACGTGGGAAAACGAGAGAGCAAACCCTTCTCTGCCTCCCAATCTCATCCTGAGCTTGTAGGAAGGAGGGAAGGAAACCATGTTTCTAAATAGACCGGCAAGTCACCCTGCAAAATATCCAGCCTCGTTAGTCGGGAGTAAAAGCTCAAACTAGTGGAACCACTGCTAACAAACAAACTTGGGAGTGACGCATCCCGCACAGATGGCATGCACGAGAAAAATGAACTCCTGAAGTCCCGTGAAAGTCCTTGCAAAATATCAGTCCCGGTGGAGCGAGGCCCAGAAATGAGACGTCAGTCGCCAGGGTGAAATAATAGATGACACTGAAACCGTGCTAAATCTGAAGAATGTTAAACAGTGCTAACGTGTGCTGTGAGCAGTCGCGCGTGAAGGGTTAATATGTTTTCTTGCTCGCTGGCCAAGAGAGGGCTGACGAGGGCCGTGGCTAGGAGCCAGGCCGTGTTGGAGGACCGGGGATGCGGGAGGACTGCAAATTCCTCGATTCATCCCTGTGGAGAAGACTGAAGTTACTCTAACATGGCATATTGTAGCACGGCCCACACTTAACCCGCTCCTGAAGTGGCACACCTCGGAGATGCTCCCAGGGCGTGTAGCATGAGTTAAGTAGCTCTAGCAGGCAGACACTCGCATTTTAAGTGCCCTTAGTACCGTCTAAGAGGAGCGTGTAACTTTAATGCTAGATAGAGGAGAGAAAGCTTAGGTTTCCTGGCACATCGGGTTGTAGCTCAGCAACTCCTACATTTGGAGAGAGGGAAGAGAAAGCATAAGCGCTCTGGAAAGCACTTCAAGGCCAGCTTAAAGGCTGGCATGCTATCCAGGTCACTCTTTCTGCCCTCCTAGTGATAAAAAGGAAGCACCGAAACGCCCAGGTGGGGAAAGGCACCGGCTTTTAGGAACAGCCACGGCATGCCCTTCGGCAGAGAAAGCACCCGGGATGAACATGTTTGACAGGACAAGGAGCAATGGGCTCAAGCTGCAGCAAGGGAAGTTGAGGTTGGATATTAGGAAAAAAACTTTCTCCCGAGGAGGGTGGTGAAGCACTGGAGCAAGTTACGCAGCGAGGTGGTGGACTCTTCATCCTTGGAGGTTTTCAAGACCCAGGTAGACAAAGCCTTGGCTGGGATGACGTAGCTGGGGCTGGTCCTGCTTGGAGCAAGGGGTTGGGCTGGATGTGACCTCCTGATGTCCCTTCCCACCCAAATTTTCTGTGATTCTGCAATTCGATGTTAGCAATGGCAGGGGACTCGCACGTGGAGTTGCACCACCAGTTGCACGTTCGATTGTGGCTCGGAGAGCCCACCTCCCTGCAGGGACCTGAAATCTCCTCCTGCTTCACGCAAGGTGAACGCTATTCAGTTTTATTCATGCCATGCCCATCACCAGGCTATCTTAATGCTAAAAATAATATTTGCAGGGAGCTCTGTTGATCTTCTCCTTGATCTCCTCCCTTCCCACCTCCTGGTGTTATTTTTGGATATCTAAATTGAGGCAGCGAGTCTTGCTTTGAACCCTGAAGGCAGGGAGGCCTGGGCCATGGTCCATGGAAGGGCACTTTGCATTTCTTGATGAGCCCTGTCAACTCGTGCACTTGACAGCTTTATTGTTTCTGAGAAATGCTGCTGTTGCAAGCGATCATGGTCGCGGAGAGAAGTGCCAAAGGACAGTGTCTCTGTGCAAAACACTTGGACCGTGGCCTAGGATCAGGTCCTGTACTCATCGGGAAGCCAGGGTAAGGCATGGAGCAATTCTGTTTGTAGAGGTCTATGTTGCTAAAAACAGGCTTGAGGACAAATTACTTATTATATAGTAAGTATACTGTATACTTACTCCAACCTGCCTTTTGCATCCAAGGAAAGTCTCTAAAGACTTTCCTCTTAATTGCCGCTGCTCCCTAACATTGTTCATGTTGCTGCATTGGGCAAAGTACAATTGAGGATTGCCTTCAACATCTGCTCTTCATACCCCGAGAAAAATTTCCCATGGAGGACTCGTTTCTTTTCATTTGAGAGACAAAGGAGATTCTGGCCCTTTCTCTGGTGCCACCAGTGCTAACGAGCTCTGAAACAGGGTCGTCAGACTTTCCTTCCCCGCCGCTGGTTTGCTGCTTTCCCTTATCGATGCTGCGGGAACCGGCGTGCAAAGAGCGGCCCATTGCATGGGTGCCAGCAGCAAACATCGCGGGATTAGGAGAGATGGGATTATTGCATTGCATGCACAGGATTTCAGACTCCATCTGTCACCTTTGCTCATTCCCACCGTGCGTTGCAATTCCAGTGCTGTTGTTTAGGCCAACAAAAGTCTCCTCTAACTCACTGTTTCCATATCCAGGGCCTAGTTCCTTCCCAACCACCACTGAAGTCAAGTCTCAGTTGAGCCTCATGGTGGAAAACCATCTGAATTTTGCACTCCCGTCCTCTAATGCGTGGCAGCCTACCCCTAAAAGTCCCTGACGGTGGCTAGAAAGAAAACACCCAGGGCTTGGAAATCTCTTTATTACACACACGCACGCGCGCACGCACGCACAACTGGGGTGCGATCAATGGAGACTCTCCCGGTTATTTATTTAACAAGAGCAACAAACCTAAACACAAAGCCGGGCGGTTAAAAAAAGAATTTTTAAACAAACTTCAGCAGCGACAGTTGATCCTTCGCTTTTGTAAACACGGCCTTACTGTAATCTTTTTAACTCCCGCCGCAAGCCAGATTTATCTTTGGATGGCTTCAGCAGAAACCATAGCACTTCTGTGGAGCAAAATAAACATTCGGGCCGACCGAGCACCAGGCAGGAGAGACGGGGAAAGAGGAGGCGCGCGAGCTCGGAGATGAAGCCGCTGAGCAAAGAAATGTTCCAGGGTCCCGTTCCAGTGGTAAGCCATGAGGAGAGGCAGAAAAATGACTCTGAAGGAGAGGTCACTTCCTTCACCCAGTTTTGCACGCTGGGGTGCACACCTCAGTCTTAGCAGACATCTTTCCATTACTCATTTCTTAAATCTCCCGGTGGATGCAACAAGGTTTAAGAGAAAACGAGGCCATTCTCCAACGCACCTCCCATTTGGTACAGCTGTGATTCAGGCCCTGAGCTGATTGATAGAATTAGCTGGCAATTAATGAAGTTGGGTATCTTATTAGTGGCTCCTATGAGGGACAACCAATGCATGGCTCACCTGCTCGAGAGCCATGCATTGCATTGCCTTTCTAACATGCCCACTATTGAACTCTGCCTGCCAGTCTCGTTTCACCTGAATTATTCACCGTATGCCAAGCCTCTCAGCAGCCGACCACAGCTGGCATTAAAAAAAGCAATAGCACAAACCCAGAAACATCAAAAGGGAATGATTTTTCCAAGTGCTTGCCAAACGCCTACAACCAATTTAAGTCCCTCGTATCTCACAGCTCAATGGGCTTGGAGTGGGAAGGTTTCTACCATCATTATCAGATGTCCAAGGCAATAAGACTAGACACACTGCCAAGATACCACCCCTTAAAAATCCAACACTGTTGTGTATAACAGAGGCCCGCTTGGGTAAAACGATCTGGAGATTTGATGCTAACAGTCATGCTAAGTGATCCTTTCTGGTCATATAATCTTCAAAGTTTTGCAAGTCTCTAGAGTCGTCGTCTTTTCTTCTGCCTTTCTCTGGCTAGTATAATTATGCAATCATAAGATGCAAACTTCATCTCCTTCAGGGGTCCTTCCTGCTCTGCAGATCATAGATTCATAGAAAATAAGGGCTGAAGGGAGCTCAGGAGGTCATATTGACTCCACCCCCCTGCTCCAAGCAGGACCAGCCCCAACTCCATCATCCCGGACAAGGCTTTGTCTAGCCGGGTCTTAAACCCCTCCAAGGACGGAGACTGCCCCACCTCTCTGGGGAGCCTGCTCCAGTGCTTCACCACCCTCCTAGGGAGAAAGTTTTTCCTAATATCCAACCTCAACTTCCCTTGCTGCAGCTGGAGCCCATTGCTCCTTGTCCTGTTATCTGCCCCCACTGAGAACAGCCCAGCTCCATCCTCTTTGCAGCCCCCCTGCAGGGAGGCAAAGGTTGCTATCAAATCCTCCCTCGGTCTTCTCTTCTGCAGACTCAATCAGCCCATTTCCCTCCGCCTCTCCTCACCAGTCCTGTCCCCCAGCCCCACGACCATTTTCATTGCCCTCCGCTGGACTCTCTCCAATGTGTCCACATCCTTTCTGTAGTGGGGGGCCCACAGCTGGACACAGCACTCCAGATGTGGCCTCCCCAGTGCCGAATAGAGGGGAAAGACTTGCAGCGCTACGGCTGGCTGGCTGTGCAGGGCTCGACACTCGGCTTGGGCTAGCTAAACAACAATACAACTTGCTGCTAAACTCCAACCACCCTGGTGACATCATTGAGTCTAGGACTGACATCAAAGCTAGGGAAGAAAAGGAAGAGAGGCTTTACAAAACCCACAGGAACCGAAGAAAATAAAACAAAGATGTGGCATAAACAAATGCTGAGGGTAGCCTGGTGTGGAGGGAAACGAGCTGTTTTGCCACTTGTCTGGGGGGGATCTATACTCTTGGCTCCGTTGGGTGTGACACATGAGGTCATCCCATGACTGTGACAATACAAATGTATACCACGTTGTCCTGTATTTACACTCTCTCCAGCAGGTGAGTTAGAAACAGCAGCCAAGGAACTACAAGTTGTCAAGATTTGGGAAGCATCGTTTGAAGGATTTGGTCATTGGGGAGGTGATGGAGAAGAGGCCATTTGTGTCCAAGCTTCTGGGCCAAGGGCTTGTCCAGTGAGCGGTCGATCCCTTGGTGACATGCAACCTCTGAATGCTAGGACGTCTTCATGAGCCGTAGGAAGGGTGGAGGGAAGGAGGCTGTTGCTGGGAAAGGAATGCCTGTGAAGTGGTTTCTTGAATTCGTCAGTAGTTTCAGGACAGTATCCTTGAGTGACCTGTGAAGGACGGCGCTGCTCCATAGCTGAGTGCACGTGGGTTAGCTGTGCTGTCGGGAAGCTTGCAGCTGCAAGATTGGAGTCGTAGACTCATAGACAACGAGGGTTGGAAGGGACCTCAGGAGGTCACATCGAGTCCAAGCAGGACCAGCCCCAGCTACATCATCCCAGCTAAGCCTTTGTCTAGCCAGGTCTTAAAACCTCCAAGGATGGAGACTGCCCCACCTCTCTGGGTAACCTGCTCCAGTGCTTCACCACCCTCCTCGTGAGAAAGTTGCTCCTAATATCCAACCTCAACTTCTCTTGCTGCAGTTTGAGCCCATTGCCCATCTGCCCCCACTGAGACCAGCCCAGCTCCATGCTCTTTGCAGCCCCCCTGCAGGGAGGTGAAGGCTGCTATTCAATCCACCCTCAGTCTTCTCTTCTGCAGACTCAATCAGCCCAGGTCCCTCATCTTCTCCTTATAAGTTATGTGTCCCAGGCCCCTAACCATTTTTTGTTGCCCGTTCAAGAAAATCCAGAATCAAGTTATGAAGAAATCCATCTTGGACACGCAACTTGGAGCAGCCGGGACATGCTGCCCAGACCCAGGAGAAGAGCACTTGGTTTGCAGCAAGCTCTGTTCTTGCTCCGATTTTGCAGCTCTCCATCCCCACCTGTTCTGGGCAGGGGGAAGGGACCAGCAGCATTTCTGAACTCGGTGCAACTCAATGGATCGTGCCCTGCGAGGCAACTGGGGTGTGCTATCTCCCAGATTGGCATCCAAGGTGTGGAGACGTATGGTGGCCCAGGCGCAGTCATCACTCCTGGGTGCACAGCTTGGGACTGGATTGGAGAGGAGGATGGGGTGCCGGCCAGGATGCAGGGGTTAACCCAGGGCTAATTTCAGCCCTGGTGCATTTGGTTGTCTCTGGTGCACAGGGATGATTAGGTCCTCGTAGCCTGATGGCTGCTGCTCCCTGGGGAGACCCTGAGCCAGCCCTCTCAAATAAAACACAGTAATTAAGGTCCAACCAAACAAACTCAAAGCAAACAAAAGCAAGCACTTCTGCCCCCTCCCAGGCCCTAGGAGGGCAGCCCTTCACCTCTGGCTTCAACACAGCAGTCTTTTCGGCTTGCAGCTGCGTCCTTCCTCTCCTCCTGCTGGGTCGCTCCCTTGGTAGCCCAAGTCTTCCCACCTGGAAGTCCTTAACAGGGTGGGCTGCCTCCTCTTAAAGGGACAGACAACCCCTTTCTCCTTTTACTCTTTCAAAGTGGCATGTTCTCCAGCAAGCAATGCTGTACCTCAACTCCTGGCAGCCCCAGGGAAACTTTTAGTATTGGGCCCTCCTTCACCAGAGATAATGGTAATAATCAGACTTGCTGCCAAAGTCGTTATCACATCTGTGGTATTGATATTTTTAAATAATTTGTTCTCATTTGATAACATTGCCAGTCCCGTATATACACAATATTC
>NW_005842335.1:1473960-1548960 GCF_000455745.1 Alligator sinensis | reverse complement strand
GCGAGAGAAAGTCCTTGCCTTGGTTTTTGGAAGTAAGAAATGAAACAACTCCAATCTCATAGTAATAGAGACTCCTGGCCTGCGATGGTGAGCTCTCTGGGTGCTTTGGCAATGAAGCTGTACGCTGTACGTCCCTTACTTTTCCACGTACAGCATGCACCTTGCATCCCAAAAAAGCAGCTGCTGGAAATTGGAGTGCGCATTAAGGAAATACGGTAAGAGCAGTTTCTGCTGCTTACTAGCCCAATGCAAAAGTGAAGTCTGCACACGATCTCCAGCAAGGGGGACAATGAATAGGCTCCCTTCCCTTCCCAGTGCTACTCAGGTATTCACTGCAAAGAAAGATCTTCTTGTCTTCACTCTGCCTTTCAAAAGCCAGGTGCTGCTTTTGTTCGAGCCACATGCCCAAAAATGCATACCCTAACCCGAGGGCTAGTAGCTGGTTGGTGTGGGGAACGATGGGGAGCTTCACAGAAGGAGCAAAGGTTGCAGGAAAAGCACTGGGAAATGAGCCTGTGTGAAATATTGGGTGCAGTTGGGACATCTCTATACTTTTTAAAGGCAATATATAGTTAACGTGTGGAATTAATCACCACAGATGGTGGTGCAGGCAGAGAGCACGGCCAGGTTCAAAAAGGGACTAGATAAATTCATGGATGATACAGCTGCCAATGGCTATGAAACAAGATGGGTGGAGATGTTTCCCCTGGCATCTCCAAACCAATGAATGGTGGCGGGCAGGGAGGCTACTGAGTAGACCTGGTTCAATGCCCACCCTTTATAGCATCCACTTCTGCTGCTGTTGGAGATGCATTAAAAGTCCTGTCGGACGTAAGGGTGCTCTATGCCCCATAATGCATAGAGGAAGGGACCTGGGGTGGGTTTTAGGAAGCCTGGTATAATTCTGCCTGTATCATTAGGTACTGCGTGTGCTCTCATTAAGACAGTTATCCTTAATAAAGAGCCAGCTAAGTTCATAAAGTCATAGAAAATGAAAGTTGGAAGGGAGCTCAGGAGGTCACATCGAGTCCACCCCCCTGCTCCAAGCAGGACCAGCCCCAAATGCATCATCCCCAGGCAAGGCTTTGTCTACCCGGGTCTTAAACACCTCCAAGGATGGAGAGTCCCTGTATGGAGGGTGTGTGGCCAAACCCAATGTGTCTCAGAGGCTCAGAAACTAAAGGACATAATGAGATCTATCTACTTCTACCCTACACAATTTATCCCGTGTACCTGACACTTAGGTTTCAAGGACAGGGAAATACAGGGAAGCCTTGCAGATATCCCATCGATGTCGTCTTGTTTGTAAGGGGAAGATGGATGCTAGGCTTTGGGGGTCCTCCCACACCCATCTAACATGCAACTAAAAGCAAAGGGACCCTTTTCCAACGTGACCCCGGTGCTCACGTGAGATGCTGCCCAGCATTTTCCATCCTATGGGTTTATCCCAGGTTAGCTATAAAGAGGCTCCCTCTGGAGAGGACAGGAGAAACCCAGTCTCCATGGCTCATTGGGTCTAAAGTCAAGCACAGGACCAGTTCTCCCAGTTGTGATGGCAGAGCCCACATGGTGCTGGTGAAATGTAGAGGAGGGTCTTGGATTGGGACAGACCTTGGCCTGGAGAGGTGGCGATTTCTTTGAACTGGTCCTTGTCTGCTTTGAATCTGGTCCTTCGACTTCTCCAAGCACACAATGAGGTATCTTTCCAATCTCTTCCTTATCGTGTGCTTTGCCATGCAATCTGGCCCATCCCTTGTTACCCCCCTGAAGACACTTTGGAGAGACTGAAGAAGTCAAGAATTGATCCCAAATGTCCCACGGGGTCTGGTTGCTGCTGGAAACAGGATTTTGTGCCTTTTTGCATGAAGATTCATAGGTCAGATCCAGACGTAAAGGCACGTGTGATCCGGGCCGGTCCCAGGGTAATTGGCACTCTAGGTGAGCTGCGTACCTCGATGCCCCCGTCACTTCCAAGATAGAGGAAAATAAGAAGTCTAGAATGAAATTTTACCTCCGAGATCTTTCTCCCCATACCGAACCAGAGGTCTTAGACCAAGGTGGGGCCATAGCCGGCCAGGGCTGTTATTTAGAGTGATGTTCCTGTTATTTTGTTCTGCGTGTAATTTTGGTGCCCCACCCCCAAATTTTGGTGCCCTCGGTGACCGCCTAGTTCGCCTAATGGTTGGACCGGTGCTGCGTGTGATTTATGGCACTGCAAACCGCACGTGTTGCACATTAAACTGTTCAGGGCACTGCTGATTAGCGGCGCTGGGGCAAAATTTTCTAGTGGGATTTCCCAGTAGCAATAAAACCCTGGAAAAAAAAGTGGTGCAAAGCACGCCCAAGTGCCACGTGCCAGGACAAACACGGGTCGCTCCCCAGCTGGCTAGCCCTGCACCGAGGCAGCCTGTGCCCCAGCCATCCCCCTTGCAGCACGTGGAGCAATGGGACAATGCGTCGCGCTACAAACTGCACAAGCAGGTGCATGCATTGCAGCGTAAAATAACAGCACAGATTCGTGCTGCTGCCAAATGCAAGACCCTGCTCCTTTGCATGTGGCCCTATGGTAGAGCTTGTGAACCCCACCACTGCTGGGAGCTCCCATCCCATCCCAACATGCACTGTTGACAGCCATCTCCGCAGCCCTTTATCTTTGCATTACACAGAAGCAGAAAGACCGGTTCAAGGAGGATCCTGCCTTGGCTCCTAACTCTTGGGAACGATTGCTGCAGGCCAGTTTGCCCCGTGTTTGTGTCGCCGGGAACAGCGATAAACCCCAGCACTGTGTGTAACGACACAAGGTTTTGCTGCTCGTGCCTGCTGCATAACTTCAGATTAGAAAGGGAACAGGCACGTACTCGAGGTACAGTCAAGTGTAATCGCACTCGGTGCGTCCCTGCTGAGTTTATCCATATGTCTGGGTCAGGGCGGTTAGTAAAACAACGGTAACCTCTCCCTGTGTAGAGAGTCTCGCTACTGTAAAACCTAAGGTTGACAATGAGAGCCTAACAGCGGGGGAGAGAGGCTTTCCGAGGGACACAACATGATCCCAATCTCTCTCTATTTCACACCCGAGCTTCCTGCTCTTCAAATGCTGTCAGTTCTTTAGCGGTGGGAATTGCTTTCCTTTCTCTGTGGGCTATGATCATCCATAAATCTGCATGAAGCAAGGGGCATTTTTGTTTTGGTGGAGGGGATGGTTTAGGGATATCTTTTATTGGACCCACTGTATAGTTGGAAGAGATGTTGGGTCAGCTCTTCTTCGGTTCTGGGGAAGAAGCAGGTGCAGCCTAAGCTTAAATACCAGGTAACACGGTTTGCAAAAGAAAACAGACACTTATGGGAGCAGAGG
Organism: Alligator sinensis; assembly: GCF_000455745.1. Lineage (NCBI taxonomy): Eukaryota > Metazoa > Chordata > Crocodylia > Alligatoridae > Alligator > Alligator sinensis. Next base: position 1,545,608 of record NW_005842335.1, on the reverse strand, counting down.
AAAGCTGGAAACTAGGAGCAAAGGGAAGTGATCTGAAGTGGAGCAAAAACAAGAAAAGTTTAGTTGAATGAAATCACTGAACGACGTGGATGACCACAAGCAGGGGTAGCGCGTGGCAGATCGTGCAGGGGGCAGGGAGTAGAAAGCAGAGCAGCGAATAGGGCAGGGAATACATGGCTGGGAGCAGAAAGCAGAGCAGCAGCTGGGGCAGAGGAAGGGGATGGGAATGGCATAGGGTGATCTGTCCTATATTATCCAAGGAGGCCGGGAATAAAAGCAGGTAGGTCTGGGCTGTGCATCTGGCAGCATGATGGTGCAATGAGCTGGGTGTTGCCTCTCTTCAATAAAAACCTCCTCGCCCCCCAGTTCCTTTGTCTCTAGCAAATACAGCTGTTTCCACAGGGCCCTTTGGATATATGCCATCGCTCTCCCTGCACACACACGGGCTGAGCCAGCTGCCCCGGGTTTAATAGTTGGCCACACAATGGCTGGGTCAAGACCGAAACCACGCGATGGCGAATGCAGCCGGGATGACCCGGGCCCAGCTCCCGCCGTCCATACGTAGGCACCGGGTTTTCTTTGCTGTTGAGTAGCTTAATTCGTTTCTTCCTACCTCCCCTTCAATCTTCGGATTAAACGATAACTCCTGGAAATTGCTCCGTCTGGCGCGGAGATCCCAGGCGGTGTTAACCCCTCGATGTCTTGATCCAGAGTACGGTATGTGGGTTGCAAGGGCTCGGGTTGAAAGGGTGCACGGAGAGGCACGTGGTTAGGATGTGTGGGGTTTCTCTCAGTGCAAGGGCAGATGAGATCTAGTTGTGCAAACTCAGCACGTCTGATCCAGGAAAACCCCGTGCTGGGGACACAGGGAGGCCGTTGGCATCTTGCCCTGGGATACATCCTAAAAAGGTTCATGGGGAAAGAAGCACTAACACTTTATCCCAGGGCATCGCAAACTGCACCTGAATGGTTATCCCAGGATTGTATCATGGAGTCAAGGGCAGAAAAGTGACAGGGCATTTGTGCAGCTCCTGAACTCGGATTAGAAAGGTGATGTTTGTACCCGCCAGTCCCAAGATATTTCTGTTCCAGGTCAAACGCGGGGGCAACTTATCCAGGGACAAATGCAATACCCGATCTGAGCCGGTGTGAGTCACTTCACTTCACTTCACCCTCAGTTTGCTCATCTGTAAAATGGGGACTATGATCCTTAACAGTGCTTGGAGAGCTGCCCCGTGGAAAAAGGGGAAAAGTAAGGCACTCTCCTTCTTCTTCTTCTTCTTTTTGTTCTTTGATGATGTTAGCCAGATGTTTTCAAACCCACTCGCTTTGAAACCAAGAGGCCTGATATGCCCGAGCTGCACAATCAGCTTAAAAGGCCCCAATCAAAACACTTGCTCTATGTAACGCATGCGGGTTGACCATCTCGAAGTGCTCAAATTGTTTAGTCTGCTCGGTAATTACTGTCAGAACTGGATCAAACGACCTAGGCCGAGTAACATGTTCTGTACCCTTGGCTATTTCTACGGACGTCAAAATGGCACGAATTCATGCCACGGTTCACAAGTGTATTTGAGGCTGGGATTCTCCCTGCTTTGCACCTGGGCAACACATAGCAGCATAATACGAGCCAGTCTCTTTCCAGTCCTATTAATTGCCCCACTAACGAACTAGCACTATCGTCATCTCCTAATTGCGAAGAAAATCCTATCAGGAGAGACGGGAGCACCAGCACTTGGACCAGGACTTATATCCACAGCACTACAGAGGGGTGTGTGTGTGTGTGTGTGTATATATATATATATTTATATATGTGTGTGTGTGTGTATGTGTGTGTATATATATGTGTGTATATATAGGTGTGTGTGTGTGTATATATGTACACACACACACACACACATATATATATATGTTGGTGGGACATATGACCAATTAGCTTGACCACTTTGAGTTGCCACCCTCCCCTTTACTTTCCGGAGGAAGGGGGGTAAGGGGGGACTGAAAGGGTTAACTTTCAGAAGAAGCCAAAGCTTTGGAAAAGGTGAGCAGGATACAGAAAAAAAAAGTCTCTTTTGCTTAGTGTGTAAAAAATCAGACCATTTATTCCCCTTTTTTTTCTCCTTTCCTTCTCCCCGCCTCCCCACCCCATACTCCCCAATCTGAACAAAATAAACACCATAACTTCTAATGAAATCAGGAAGGGGGTAATAGTTCCTGGAAGAGGAAGAGAGACACTGTCGGGAGATGCCTGCCAATGGTGTTCAGTTAATACAGAGAGAGCACTGAGCAGTCCCGGGAAAGCACTTTATGGGCCAAATTCCTTGGCCGCCTCTAATTGAATTTCGCCTTTTCATCGTTCAACAAATTCTTTAACTTCCTTGCTCTGGAGCGTGTTACCGTGGTGTGCTAAGCCCAGGTGGTAGCACACACCCTTGTTCCCCGGTCTGCTCTTCCTCTGAAATAAATGCGAGCCTATCCCTCTTCTATGCCTCTGAAGCAAGCTGTCTGGAGCCAGAGAGGCTTGGTAACAGATGGCAATGCTAAGAATCACAGCTACAGCGCCAGCCTCCCAAGCCGACCTGCAAAAAAGAGAAGAAAAGAGAAGAAAAGAGCTAAAGAACAGCCAGGGGAGCTGGGAGACAGGGCAGCAATACATGAACGGCGCACGGTGAGGGGACCAGTCTCGGTTTGCATTTGGCGTCTCCTGGGAAGAGAACCCAAAGCATTTTGCAAGGGGTCCCTGACACCCTGCATTGCACCAGAGTCAAAGCATCTGGATCCTCGAATGCTGGCCTGATGAATTATCCCTGGTTTAGAGTCAGAAACTGAAGCACTATAAGGAAGAGCCTGACTTACCAGTCTAACCTCGAGTAACGTCTCATTTGGGTCATCTCCCTGGAGGCAATAGTGTACATTATATGTATGACCCTAGGGTGAAGTGCACGTTACACTTAGACCATAGTAGGGGCACTTAAAACAGGAGTGTCCACACATTAAAGCTTGTTAATTAATGCTAAGTGTCCTTTGAGCAGCTCAGAGTTACGCCACTTTAGGTGGGGGTTAACTCTGGGCCGTGCTCCCTAGCTCGTGTTTGGGTAACTTCAGGCGGCTCCATGGAAATAAAAGGAGCAATTTGCAGTCCTCCTGCATCCCAGGAGGCACTGCTCCCAGCATCCCCTTTGCCCCTGAGCAGGGATAGAGGCCAGGTATGGTGGCTCCTAGCCACGCCCCTGCTCATCAGCCCTCTAGTGGCAAGGCTGAGTATTGCAGCAAGAAATGGTATTAAGCCTCAACGGGGGACTGCTTACAGTATGTTCTAACTTTAACACTGCTTAACCTTAGTGTGGTCCAAGTGTAACATGTGACTGAACCCCTATCTCCAAGAATGGACCAGGGACCTAGCAACTTTAATAGCAGCCTTCACCTCCCTGCAGGGGGGCTGCAAAGAGGATGGAGCTGGGCTGTTCTCAGTGGGGGCAGATGATGGAAGAAGCAATGGGCTCCAGTTGCAACAAGGGAAGCTGAGGTTGGATGTTAGGACAAACTTTCTCACAAGCAGGATAGTGAAGCACTGGAATCACAGAGAGGTGGGGAATCTCCATCCTTGAAGTTTTTTAAGACCCAGGTAGACAAAGCCTTGGCTGGGACGATGTAGTTGGGGCTGGTCCTGCTTGGAGCAGGGGTTGGACTAGATGTGACCTCCTGACATCCCTTCCAACCCTCATTTTCTATGATTGTACGCACAGTGATGTAGGGACACAGAAGAAAAAGACAAGAGCCTGCCCAAGAGAGCTCATTATACAATGGATAAGAGAGATCAGATGCATTGAAAGGAGGAGGAAGAAAGCACGAGGCAATGAGGCAGGGGTGGTCAATGTGGCATGTAGTAAAAAGCAGGCTGGAGGTGACTTGTCCAACGTTGTCCAGAAAGGTGGTGAGAGGAGGAGACCTCGTGCTCCCTGCTCTGACCACGTGGCAAATTTCCTTTCTTTCTTACATGTTAGGGCATCTTTAGCAGCTTCTCTACTTTTCTGAGACTTGGTTGATTTCCATCTTTGTTCAGAAAGACGCTGGTTGTCCAAAGCAGCCCCTTGCTGCATGTCACCTGGCTATCCTCAAGTAATTCTTTTACTAGTTGCACTTGTTGAAGTCCTCCAAGAAAACCCCTACCACTGGTGATATCAAAGAAGCAACGTGCCAGCCCTCTCGTCCACAGCAGAGCAGCCCCGTCTTGACCTCTTGATCTCCCAGATCCCTTGTCAATGCTGACTAGTGATGCATAAGGACAGCATCATACTCTTCTCCTCTGGTGCACATCAGGGAAAAAACACAAGACCTAATAGACTGCAGTTAGGTTAAAGAGGATGAGCAGCAATAGGAAGTGGTGGGTTCTTGGTTAATACTGAACCCAACCAACGATGAGCCTCTGCAACAGCTGGGCAATAGCTAGCTGGGTCCGGGCAATAGCTAGGTGGCTTCTTCTCTGTGGGTCCATGGACTTAGCTCAATGGGGTCCAGCATGCAAAAAAAGAAGGGGGGAACTGTGAATCAGGAGACCCAGTGCAGAGCATTAGTGTCTGGTCAAAAGCTGGAATAGGTGAAGGGCTCCACAGGGCAAGGATGAAGTCTGGAGACCATGGCAGGGGGTGGGCTGCGAGCTACCTTGGCTGGACACTGGACCTTTTCTGCAGACATTGCAGGTCAGGACTGAGATGCAGACAGCCGGGGTGCATAGAAGGAGCTTTCTTCAGTGTCTTCTCGCCCCGTCTCTTCTGAAAGCACGGGACGCATTTTCCCATCCCATGAAACCAAGTGTATTAATGAGAGATGAGGAGGGCTTAAAACGAAAGGCAAGTGCATTAGTAAGAGAGCTCGGTGGAGCTCCACAGGTCATCGTCGCTCCACAGAGACAAAGGGGCAGTGTCCGGAGCGTGAAGGCTTATGCTATAATCATTTTTCCTTTGTAATGTTATACAAGCAGGGCCGCGGGCTGTGGTTTGGGAGCCTTTGCTGAGTAATGCCCTGCATGCCACAGAAAAATGCTTAAGCGGCCTTTTAAAATCTGGCTGCTTTCCATCCCATCCTCCCCCTGCCCCAGCCCAGCCTCCACTGCGCCGGGGAAGGAGGAAAGCCCTTGAGAGAGACACGCTTTTGTTACTCGAAAAGCTCCCAAAGACAATAGGAAGATTAAAGCATTAGGCCAATAATCGCCGCCTTGTAAGCGATCAGGGTGGTGACAAAGTACTTAAGCTCCAACATGGCAGCTGGGATTTCGGTTCCATGGTAGGGCGGTAGGAGGAAAGGCAGCTAACCACAGGAATCGGCGCGGCTCGCAGTGCCTGGTGCATGCGTGGCATTTCAGTCCCAATGCATGTATGCACCTCTGGCGTCTCAGTCCCAATTCATGCACGCATGCCTGGCGTTTCAGTCCCAACGCATGCATGCACACCTGGCGTTTCAGTCCCAATGCATGCACGCATGCGTGGCGTTTCAGCCCCAAATGTATGCACGCATGCGTGGCATTTCAGCCCCAAATGCATGCACGCGTGCGTGGCGTTTCAGCCCCAAATACATGCATGCATGCATGGCGTTTCAGCCCCAAATGCATGCACGCATGCGTGGCGTTTCAGCCCCAATGCATGCACGCATGCCTGGCGTTTCAGTCCCAATGCATGCACGCATGCGTGGCGTTTCAGTCCCAATGCATGCACGCACGCGTGGCGTTTCAGTCCCAATGCATGCATGCACGCGTGGTGTTTCAGTCCCAAATACATGCATGCACGCGTGGAGTTTCAGTCCCAATACATGCATGCATGCCTGGAGTTTCAGGCCTGATGCATGCAGGCTGCAGCCTACTGCAGAGAAGCCCCCAGAGGATACCTGCAGCCACCCCATTGCTAAATGCCACCCCCTGTACTCTCAGCCCAGGCTGCTATTTCAGGAGGCTGCTATCTGAGAGAGAGAGTGTGTGTGTGCGCGCATGTGTCTGGAGTCACCCAGCCATAATTTGAAACAGCTGAGGCCCATTTGGTGGCACTTCCTGTTCTCTCTCCCGAATACACACGTCAACGCGCAGTCCCCAGCTTGTATCAGCAGGGCCACGTGTCCGAGCTGTGCAGCAGTTCAGACCCTGGGTGCTTGCAGCAGCATTGCGTGCTGCCAGCAGGCCAATACAAGCTGCTGTTTCATGGAGGATGGAGCCTGGATGGGAACAAGGTGCACGGTGACCTCGGATTTGCCTAGTTGAGCGAAGTCTGTAGAAGCAGAAGAGTGGGCGCTCAAGCCGGCTCACTGGTGCAGCCACGTCTGGTATGGACCAGCCTCCTTGGTGCAAGTAGGAGGATAGCCGAGATGGCAGACCTCCAGTTTGAAATGTGGGCAGCCTCAGGAAGATGAAGGGCCAGTGCTTGGTGTCTGCACGATGTGCTATTTGGGGAGAGATCCCACTGAGGCTCTGAGAGCTAGAAGATCGGCATGTTCTTGAGCCCTTTGGTGCCACCCTGATGTCGGCGCTGCCTCCGGCCTTGACCTTGGAAGCTCTTCAGTCCTGTGCATCACATGCACGATCGCTCGTTCGTACAGGAGTGTGGGATTTACCAGGGGAAACACTAGCAACATAGGGAGGCTCAGATGGGAGAAAGCGCCAAAAGGTGGAATGGTTAGAAAAGAAATGCAGCCGAGCGGTGGGAAAGAGGTTGCCTCCGTTGTCTCCTGGACAAGGGATCGATGGAGATGAGTAAACTGCCCAGCCGAAAATAATACCCTCCCGCCAAGCTCCCGTGGGTTTTGTGTTGCTTAAGAACCATTTGGTAACATTTATTTTTCATGCTCAAAACATTTCCAGCCCAATTTAGAGTTTGGTTAGTTCATTTTTTTGGTAACAGCAGCCACCTGCCTGGTTCGAAGTCCAGCTCTGATGTTTTTGGATACAGCTTGGAGCAGAAGCACAACCTCAAACCCCACAGCTCCACCTACCTCATTCAATCCTCTACCTACTAGCATCACCAGCACAATAGCCCTTAGAAGGTCCTGATCGGGATTTAGCAACCATTGTACTTGGTGCTGCATTTAACAGAGTTGTTCCCGGCCCAAAGAGCTGACAGGCAACGGGTGACAAGGGACACAGAGGTACAGAGAGCCCAGGCGATATGGCCAAATCACTGAGAAGGAAGAGAGGAAGATTTAGTGACAACATCATAATGCTCCCCTATTGCATACCTAGCAGGCACAGCTGTCACAGGTACGACCAGATGTGGAGGGTCAGGATTCAAATCCAGGCATGGGCAATACTGTAAATCCAGAAGCCAAAGCTGAGGGTCACTATACCAGGTATCGGTCCAAGTTGGATGGATCAAATGGGTCTGTGGTCAAGGCCAGGCCAGACATCAGGAGCAAACCCAGCTGGAAACAGCCTTGGAGCCTACTGGAAAGGTCTGTCTGGGAATGGAGACAGGTGACTCATTGCATAGCTTCTCCGTCAAATCACAGCTGTGCAGAGCTATGAGATGAGTCACCTGAGCAGGTCACTGCTGTCTGACGGGCTGACATTTATTTGCACAGGCTGTCGGTTTTGAACGGCAAAGGAATCTGTAAATACGTCTGTCTCCAGGAAGTACGTGAATTGAAAACAGGCCTGATACAGTATTGGTCGGTCAGGCCAGTTGTGCGGTGTTGAAATCTCACACGGACGAGCGAGACCTTGGGAGGAATCCATGGGGAAGGGTTGTGTCGACTGTTACTAACATTTTGATGGTGTTGGGTCCAAATCGAAACCTTTTTACATATGTTCCCTGAGCAAAGCCCATTTCTTATGCTTGGTTCACAAGGATTAGCTCTTGTACCTTTGCATCTTATGAATTTCTTTCCTTCCTTTCTCTTCCTCATCACAGTAAGGATTGGGTCACCTTCCTTTAACCCAGTGTTTTCTTGATGAGTATTTACTTTTTTCTTATCCCAGATTTTTCTGATGTTGTCTTGACTTAGTGTTTGGTTTGTGGTTGGCTTTCTTGTTGCATTTATTGTCTTCTTCCAACCTCAGCAATAGTTCTTTTGTGCATTTACCTCCATGTATTAGTTTGATTCTACTTCTATCATGTAGAGATTCCCATACTACCTGGATGGGCATAGCATCTGAGCATCTTCCAGTCGTACAGTTTGCAATATGTCACCATACTGTGGGGACAGGGGACAAGAAGCTGAACAGGAGCCGGTGGTGTGTCCTTGGTGTCAAGAAGGCCAATGGCATCCTGGGCTGCATCGGGAGGAGCGTTGCCAGCAGATCGGGGGCAGTGATTCTTCCCTTCTATTCAACACTGGGGGGGCCACATCTGGAGTCCTCTGTCCCACAACAGACAGGATGTGGACACATTGGAGAGAGTCCACTTGGGGGCAATGAAAATGGCTGGGGGCTGGGGGACAGGACTGGTGAGGAGAGGCTGAGGGAACTGGGCTGATTGAGTCTGCAGAAGAGAAGACCGAGGGGGATTGAATAGCAGCCTTCACCTCCCTGCAGGGGGGCTGCAAAGAGGATGGAGCTGGGCTGTTCTCAGTGGGGGCAGACGACAGGACAAGGAGCAATGGGCTCAAGCTGCAGCAAGGGAAGTTGAGGTTGGATATTAGGAAAAAACTTTCTGTCTAGGAGACTGATGAAGCCCTGGAGCAGGTTACCCAGAGAGGTTGTGGCATCTCTATCCTCAGAGACAAAGCCTTGGCCTTGTCTGGGATGATGTAGTTGGGGCTGGTCCTGCTTGGAGCAGGGGCTGGACTAGATGTGACCTCCTGAGCTCCCTTCAACCCTCGTTGTCTGTGATTCTTTATGGGACAGAATATGTGCAATGAGATGCGTTGCTTTGGCTCTTTGTGCATTACAATGTCCTGCAATAACTTTGTTAGGGAAGACAGGTTAAAAGAAATGTGACTTGTATTTGGAGCAGAGTAAGGAGGTCTCCAACAGTGCTTTGTTAATCATAGTATCATAGTGCTCAGGGTCGGAAGGGACCTAAACAGATCATCAGGTCCGACCCCCTGTCCCGGGCAGGAATGGGTGCCGGGACCATATCACCCCCGCCAAGTATCTGTCCAGCCTCCTCTTGAAGACCCCCAAAGTAGGGGAGAGCACCACCTCCCTTGGGAGCCCGTTCCAGAGCCTGGCAGCCCTAACGCACAGTAGTGTCTCCTGATGTCCAGCCTGAACCTACTCTCAAACAATTTGTGGCTGTTATTCCTAGTAACCCCAGGTGGTGCTGGGGGAACAGAGCCTCCTACAATTCCCGCTGGTCCCCCCAGTGAGTTTATAGGTGCCCACCAGATCCCCCCTCAGCTTTCTCTTGTGGAGGCTGAACAGGTTCAGGTCCCATCGCCTCTCCTTGTAGGGCCTGCCCTGCTGCCCCCTGACTATGCGGGTGGCCTCCTCTGGACCCTCTCCATGCTGGCCACATCCCTCCTGACATGCGGCGCCCAGAGCTGGACGCAGTACTCCACCTGTGGCCTGGCCAGTGCTGCATAGAGGGGGAGGATCACCTCCTTGGACCTGCTCGAGATGCATCTGAGGATGCACGACAAGGTGCAGTTGGCCTTCCTGATTGCTTCCTTGCATTGGAGGCCCATGTTCATCTTGAAGTCAACAATGACTCCAAGATCCCTTTCTGCCACTGTGTTGACAAGAAGGGAGTTCCCAGCCCATAGGTGTGTTGCTGGTTCCTTCTCCCTAGATGCAGCACCTTGCACTTGTCTGCGTTGAACTCCATCCTATTCTCATCTGCCCACCTCTGCAGCCTGTCTAGGTCTGGCTGGATTCGGTCCCTCCCTCCAGCGTGCCCACCTCACCCCATGACTTGGTGTCATCAGCAAATTTGGACAGTGTGCATTGCACGCCCACATCCAGATCACTGATGAAGATGTTGAACAGTGCAGGCCCGAGGACCGAGCCCTGCGGGACCCCACTGCCCACATCCCTCCAGGTCGAAAACGACCCGTCCACCACCACTCTCTGGGTGCGGCCCTCCAGCCAGTTAGTGACCCATTTGACTGTGTAGGCATCAATGTCACAGTCGCCTAGCTTTTTTATGAGAATGTGGTGGGAAACGGTGTCAAAGGCCTTCTTGAAGTCCAGTAAGACAACATCTACCCCAACACCCTCGGCCAGGGACTTTGTGACCTGATCATAAAAAGAAACCAGGTTAGTCAGGCAGGACCTGCCCTCAATGAACCCATGTTGTTGCCCCTGAGCATTACCTCCCCTGCTGGGCCCGTGCAGATGTACTCCTGGATAATTTTCTCAACGGTCTTCCCAAGGACCGAGGTGAGATTGACTGGCCTATAATTGCTGGGGTCCTCTTTTCTCCTCTTCTTGTAAATGGGGACCACATTGGCCCTTTCCCAATCCTCTGGTACCCGGCCAGTGCCCCACAAGCGCTCATAGAGCCGTGCCAGGGGCCCCGCTATGACCCCCGCCAATTCCCTCAGCACCCTCGGGTGAAGAGCATCTGGACCGACTGATTTAAACACTTCCAGCCCCTCCAAAAGTTCCCTAACTAGGTCGTCTAATCTGCAAGCCCATCCCACAGTCTTGGACTGACCCTGGGGAAAGCTGTACCCTTATTTCAGAAAGTTCTGTAATTCTACAGGGGAAAAAGTGGTCGTCCACCAGCCTTTATTTAATCATCATTCTTTTATGAAACCCATTCCCAGGCCTTTTAGGCACCTTGAAGATGAGGACCAAGACAGGGAAGGTGATGTGATGTTGCATGGGAAGGCAGTGGAGGGAGCACACGATGGCTTTTCTGCGTTGTCACTAGCCAATGTTATGGAAGAGTTGCACTGCTGAATTCTGTCCCAGACCGAGCTTCCTAAGTTGTGAAGGCTTTGTGCCCCAGTGTATTGCATTATTGTAGCCTAATCAATCAGTGACAAAGGCATGAGTAACTTAGGAGTGGGCATTGCTTGCCAGGACAGGATGAAAGCTCCTGTACAACAACTACAGATGCATGTGTGTCTTCTTCAGTCGTAGGATCATAGGGATGTAGGAGTGGAAGGGACCTCACAAGGACATCTAGTCCATCCCTTTGCTCAAGGTAGGATCTTTGCTGACTAAACCATGCCAACCAAGATGTCCAACCTCCTCTTGAAAACTTCCAAGGATGGAGATCCAGCAACTTCTCTCGGCAGGCGGCCTGTTCGCATCCTTGAGCACCCTCAGAGTCCGTAAGTTCCTTCTAATCTCTAAATTAATTTCTTCTGCTGTAGTTTGAGGTCACTTTTCCTAGTCCTGTCTTCTTTGGTCACAGAGGAAAACCCATCTCCATCCTCTCTGTAATCACCCTTCGGGTATTTGAAGACTGCTATCAAACCCCCCTCAGTCTTCTCTTCTCCAGACTAAATAACACTAGTTCTTTCAGCCTTTCCTCATAAATCTTGTCCCTGGGCCTCTGATGACTTTTGTTGCTTTGCACTGGTCTATCTCCAGTTTGTCTGCATCCTTTTTGAAGGATGTGGGGCCCAAAACTGGACAGATGACTCCAGGTGAGGCCTCGTCCTGAATAGAGTGGAAGAATCACTTCCTTTGATTGGCAAACGACCCTCTATTAGCACAACTCAGGATGTTGCTGGCTTTTTTGGCAACAAGAGCATCCTGTTGGCTCATATTCAGCTTCTAGTCCTTTGTAACCCCCAGACCCTTCTCTAGTTGATGCTACAGATCAAAACAGGCCTTGAATCCACTTAGTGTCGTAGCACGAAGGCTGCTCCACTGAAGACTTTTTTCCTCCTCTACTTCAGTGGGGAGTACTGCACTCCTCTACTCCACCCTCCTCTACTGCAGTGAAGCCTGGACTGACTACCGACACCACGTTAAGACCCTTGAGAGCTTTCACTAGCGTCGATGGTGCTTGTGTCGAACCCTGGGGACCAAATGGGAGGACCACCCGACCAGCGCGAGCGTCCTCTATGAAGCTGCGTCCACCAGCATCGAAGCCTTGCTCTTGAGAAATCAGCTCTGATGGATGGGCCTCTGCGTCTGGATGTCCGAGAACCACTTCCCTGGCCAGATTCTCTTCTCCCAGCTCTCTGCTGGCCAACACTCAAAGGGCAGCCAAAGGAAACAGCACAAAGACATGCTCAAGGTCACTCTCCAGCATGGAGACATTGGCACCAATGGCTGGGAGGAGCAAGCTGCTGACTGCTCGGTGTGGCGTCACCTCATCCACCAAGGCACGCACCACTTCAAGGCCCAATGACTCGATACTGAGGCAGAGCAGTGGTGGCGGAGGAAGGAGAAGGAGACCAACCCAGGGCTGTGAATCTACCCAGAGAGGTTGTGGCATCTCTATCCTCAGAGACAAAGCCTTGGCCTTGTCTGGGATGATGTAGTTGGGGCTGGTCCTGCTTGGAGCAGGGGCTGGACTAGATGTGACCTCCTGAGCTCCCTTCAACCCTCGTTGTCTGTGATTCTTTATGGGACAGAATATGTGCAATGAGATGCGTTGCTTTGGCTCTTTGTGCATTACAATGTCCTGCAATAACTTTGTTAGGGAAGACAGGTTAAAAGAAATGTGACTTGTATTTGGAGCAGAGTAAGGAGGTCTCCAACAGTGCTTTGTTAATCATAGTATCATAGTGCTCAGGGTCGGAAGGGACCTAAACAGATCATCAGGTCCGACCCCCTGTCCCGGGCAGGAATGGGTGCCGGGACCATATCACCCCCGCCAAGTATCTGTCCAGCCTCCTCTTGAAGACCCCCAAAGTAGGGGAGAGCACCACCTCCCTTGGGAGCCCGTTCCAGAGCCTGGCAGCCCTAACGCACAGTAGTGTCTCCTGATGTCCAGCCTGAACCTACTCTCAAACAATTTGTGGCTGTTATTCCTAGTAACCCCAGGTGGTGCTGGGGGAACAGAGCCTCCTACAATTCCCGCTGGTCCCCCCAGTGAGTTTATAGGTGCCCACCAGATCCCCCCTCAGCTTTCTCTTGTGGAGGCTGAACAGGTTCAGGTCCCATCGCCTCTCCTTGTAGGGCCTGCCCTGCTGCCCCCTGACTATGCGGGTGGCCTCCTCTGGACCCTCTCCATGCTGGCCACATCCCTCCTGACATGCGGCGCCCAGAGCTGGACGCAGTACTCCACCTGTGGCCTGGCCAGTGCTGCATAGAGGGGGAGGATCACCTCCTTGGACCTGCTCGAGATGCATCTGAGGATGCACGACAAGGTGCAGTTGGCCTTCCTGATTGCTTCCTTGCATTGGAGGCCCATGTTCATCTTGAAGTCAACAATGACTCCAAGATCCCTTTCTGCCACTGTGTTGACAAGAAGGGAGTTCCCAGCCCATAGGTGTGTTGCTGGTTCCTTCTCCCTAGATGCAGCACCTTGCACTTGTCTGCGTTGAACTCCATCCTATTCTCATCTGCCCACCTCTGCAGCCTGTCTAGGTCTGGCTGGATTCGGTCCCTCCCTCCAGCGTGCCCACCTCACCCCATGACTTGGTGTCATCAGCAAATTTGGACAGTGTGCATTGCACGCCCACATCCAGATCACTGATGAAGATGTTGAACAGTGCAGGCCCGAGGACCGAGCCCTGCGGGACCCCACTGCCCACATCCCTCCAGGTCGAAAACGACCCGTCCACCACCACTCTCTGGGTGCGGCCCTCCAGCCAGTTAGTGACCCATTTGACTGTGTAGGCATCAATGTCACAGTCGCCTAGCTTTTTTATGAGAATGTGGTGGGAAACGGTGTCAAAGGCCTTCTTGAAGTCCAGTAAGACAACATCTACCCCAACACCCTCGGCCAGGGACTTTGTGACCTGATCATAAAAAGAAACCAGGTTAGTCAGGCAGGACCTGCCCTCAATGAACCCATGTTGTTGCCCCTGAGCATTACCTCCCCTGCTGGGCCCGTGCAGATGTACTCCTGGATAATTTTCTCAACGGTCTTCCCAAGGACCGAGGTGAGATTGACTGGCCTATAATTGCTGGGGTCCTCTTTTCTCCTCTTCTTGTAAATGGGGACCACATTGGCCCTTTCCCAATCCTCTGGTACCCGGCCAGTGCCCCACAAGCGCTCATAGAGCCGTGCCAGGGGCCCCGCTATGACCCCCGCCAATTCCCTCAGCACCCTCGGGTGAAGAGCATCTGGACCGACTGATTTAAACACTTCCAGCCCCTCCAAAAGTTCCCTAACTAGGTCGTCTAATCTGCAAGCCCATCCCACAGTCTTGGACTGACCCTGGGGAAAGCTGTACCCTTATTTCAGAAAGTTCTGTAATTCTACAGGGGAAAAAGTGGTCGTCCACCAGCCTTTATTTAATCATCATTCTTTTATGAAACCCATTCCCAGGCCTTTTAGGCACCTTGAAGATGAGGACCAAGACAGGGAAGGTGATGTGATGTTGCATGGGAAGGCAGTGGAGGGAGCACACGATGGCTTTTCTGCGTTGTCACTAGCCAATGTTATGGAAGAGTTGCACTGCTGAATTCTGTCCCAGACCGAGCTTCCTAAGTTGTGAAGGCTTTGTGCCCCAGTGTATTGCATTATTGTAGCCTAATCAATCAGTGACAAAGGCATGAGTAACTTAGGAGTGGGCATTGCTTGCCAGGACAGGATGAAAGCTCCTGTACAACAACTACAGATGCATGTGTGTCTTCTTCAGTCGTAGGATCATAGGGATGTAGGAGTGGAAGGGACCTCACAAGGACATCTAGTCCATCCCTTTGCTCAAGGTAGGATCTTTGCTGACTAAACCATGCCAACCAAGATGTCCAACCTCCTCTTGAAAACTTCCAAGGATGGAGATCCAGCAACTTCTCTCGGCAGGCGGCCTGTTCGCATCCTTGAGCACCCTCAGAGTCCGTAAGTTCCTTCTAATCTCTAAATTAATTTCTTCTGCTGTAGTTTGAGGTCACTTTTCCTAGTCCTGTCTTCTTTGGTCACAGAGGAAAACCCATCTCCATCCTCTCTGTAATCACCCTTCGGGTATTTGAAGACTGCTATCAAACCCCCCTCAGTCTTCTCTTCTCCAGACTAAATAACACTAGTTCTTTCAGCCTTTCCTCATAAATCTTGTCCCTGGGCCTCTGATGACTTTTGTTGCTTTGCACTGGTCTATCTCCAGTTTGTCTGCATCCTTTTTGAAGGATGTGGGGCCCAAAACTGGACAGATGACTCCAGGTGAGGCCTCGTCCTGAATAGAGTGGAAGAATCACTTCCTTTGATTGGCAAACGACCCTCTATTAGCACAACTCAGGATGTTGCTGGCTTTTTTGGCAACAAGAGCATCCTGTTGGCTCATATTCAGCTTCTAGTCCTTTGTAACCCCCAGACCCTTCTCTAGTTGATGCTACAGATCAAAACAGGCCTTGAATCCACTTAGTGTCGTAGCACGAAGGCTGCTCCACTGAAGACTTTTTTCCTCCTCTACTTCAGTGGGGAGTACTGCACTCCTCTACTCCACCCTCCTCTACTGCAGTGAAGCCTGGACTGACTACCGACACCACGTTAAGACCCTTGAGAGCTTTCACTAGCGTCGATGGTGCTTGTGTCGAACCCTGGGGACCAAATGGGAGGACCACCCGACCAGCGCGAGCGTCCTCTATGAAGCTGCGTCCACCAGCATCGAAGCCTTGCTCTTGAGAAATCAGCTCTGATGGATGGGCCTCTGCGTCTGGATGTCCGAGAACCACTTCCCTGGCCAGATTCTCTTCTCCCAGCTCTCTGCTGGCCAACACTCAAAGGGCAGCCAAAGGAAACAGCACAAAGACATGCTCAAGGTCACTCTCCAGCATGGAGACATTGGCACCAATGGCTGGGAGGAGCAAGCTGCTGACTGCTCGGTGTGGCGTCACCTCATCCACCAAGGCACGCACCACTTCAAGGCCCAATGACTCGATACTGAGGCAGAGCAGTGGTGGCGGAGGAAGGAGAAGGAGACCAACCCAGGGCTGTGAATCCCACTCCCCCGCACAACAACACTTCCCCATTGCTGAAGAAGGCTTGCATCCAGAATCAGGTTCCTCAGTCACCTGAGGACCCCTCAAGTCTGACGGATGTTATCCTCGACTTCAAGGGACTGCCAACGACTGAAGAATGCGGGATTTGCATACGATCAATACAACCTCCAGCGAAATGTGGCAGAATCTTTATGACTAGTAAATCTGAGTAGAACTGCACACCTATTTCATCTCATTTTTATTTCCCATCCCTGCTTCTCTAGTGTGCCTTCCTCCAAGAACGAGTCCTCAGGTACTATTGGTCAATCTCTTCAACTCTGTAGTCTGCCGGAGTGCGAGCCATACTTTCCAGACATTCAGTGCTTGAAAATCACTATTGGAGCTGTTTCAGTTGCTTGGGATTGCTCAAATGAATCCCAAGGTATTGTTTTTCTTCCCTGATTCAATGAACCTTCAGGCACCTTAAGCAGAAGTCCTCCTAAATCTGAAACCTGCTAGTGCCCACAAGTGTAACTTTGAAATACATTTTCCATTAGCATTTGTACCAATAAAATTCAAACATTCATGGATGGCAAAGGAAGAGACTTGTAAGTATGACCAAAGGAAATGTTGTTTAAAAATCTGACATTGTTCCACAGGGAAAAAAAATTTCTTCTTCTTCTTTATTGGAAATCACACAAGAAACGGGAAGAACGTTGCTGATTTCCCCCCTCCCCCTTCCCCTTCCCCTCCACCCCCAAATCCTGGGTTGATTTTTGTCGCATTGACAATTGGGAAAATCCTCCTTTGGATTTGTAAACCAAGCACGTTGGATCTGGAAATGCTTGAGAGGAAATAAATCTGAAGCCACACAGTGTAATTTTTTGTTTTTGGTAGTCATTTCTCTAACTACAGTCAAAACCGCACTTCAGTC
Source organism: Alligator sinensis (assembly GCF_000455745.1). NCBI lineage: Eukaryota > Metazoa > Chordata > Crocodylia > Alligatoridae > Alligator > Alligator sinensis. Next base: position 1,528,761 of record NW_005842335.1, on the reverse strand, counting down.
TCCTTTTGCTGAAATCCCGATGCATTTGGAAATTGAAAAACCAAATGCATGGAGGGAGAGGAGGGAAAGAAGGATCTTCTTTTGGTAAGCAATTCACTTCAGCCAAGTCGATTTATCTTGCAAAATATGGTGTGACAGCAATAGTGACAGATGGATCCACCGCGAGATAGCGTATGCTAAGTGTTTCCATATTTTCATAGGCGAGCAAGCGGTTCTGTGATGGGATCAACCGGTTGCATAGCAAGAGGCAGCGGGGTGGCAATGTGTTACTATTTTTAACGGTATTTCAGAAATTGGATGTGCTTGTAACTGCATCCGCTGGTGATCGTTGCATCAGCTCCTTCTGCAAAGGTTACTGCAGCTGGGTTTAAGCCTTTTATTTTAAGCACCTTTTTTTTTGTATTCAGCTCTGCGGCAGGGGAGCTGGGGTGGATACTACATTAACTGTTTAGTGTCAAATACTGGAGGACTCACTCCCAGGCTGCCCGTACACTGGCAGTGCGTGGGATAATAGGGGTCAGGTGTGGGAAAGGACCTGTCAGCTTCCATAACCCCGCCGCTGCACGATCTCCAGCATAGCCCAGTCAAACTTAAAAGTGCTAAACATTAAGGATCTCATTCATCCTTTATGAAGGCTACTCAAGAGCCTTCTACAATGCCGCTGTGCAAAAGTAGAGCGACAGACGCCTTTCCTTAGTTTCACCCCATCTCTAGACCTTGTAGTCTCAGGGATCTCTCTAGATCATTCCTGCCCTCCCTCGACGCCTTAACGCCCTTCACATAATGATCCTGTTTCTACTTATTCAAGTTATATACAGAGTGTAAGGTCTACACAACAGGAACGGTGGCTTCGTTTCTGTTTTGATATCACCTCGTGCATCAAACAAATCAAAACAGACATCAATCAAACCCTCCAGCCTTCTAGTAAGTGTCGTCATTCTTCTTCGTACTCGTTCCTTCCCGAGCAGCATCTCTGATATAGCACGGCATCTACAAATAGCAGCAAGCACTTTATTTTACATGAAATGACATGAAAAGCCTATCGAGAAGGCACTATTTGTTCCCAACTCTGGGGTGCGATGCTTTTGCACATATCGTCTAAAATGGCACTGACCCCTTTGGCTGTGCTTCCACCTTGTAAACTCATGCTGAATTTACTGCCTCCTTGGGTGAAGCAGCTTCCCTGAGCCTCTTGCTAAATATAGATGGAAGTATCCTGCAGCTGCTAGGTGATGATGTAAAAGTGAAGGGACTCCAACCCCTGCTTTGATCAGTAGAGGATCCGAGGAAGTGGAGAAAGCAACATGATCTTAGCTGAAGAGGTTGTATTTGCAACTCAAATCCATGGGATACGTCTGCAAGCTACCTTGGAAACATCGGACAAAAGGCTTATGGGATGGACATGGTAGGGGAAAGTCCCATAGGAAAACATTTTGAGAGGAGAAGAGCAATTGATCCTTGAAATCAATGCAACAATCAATGGCGTGAAGGCTACTCAAATGAGTAAGGCATCTCTTGCAGACCTCTCATAATAACCTCCAGGCTCGGCTCAAAGATCAACTCGCTCGTGGCTCCATCTATTCGAGCCCAGGTCCACACGTGCGTCGGACACAGTTTACGATCAACAGTATCTTTCTTGTAGACTTTCCCCTTTAGCTTCCCTGATACTCTCCTGTCGCATAATATTCCTTTCCCAATTTCCGGTTCATCCATCCTGCTGTTATTCGATGGTTCAACTCTTCATCTACCTCATCGTGATGCATGGATGTACGAACCAGAGCAGAGGGTGGTGAGAAGTAGACAATAGCAGAGCTCTTCCTCTTAATTAGAGAATGGAAAGAAGTCAGAAGCAAACTGTTATGATATGTGTGGACTGACTTGGGAGTAATGTTAATCCCAGATCAGTCCACACATACACACACAGAGTGTTACTGCGCAGTAAGGTGTCTACACGTGCGTTACTGCGCAGTAACTAATCAGGCATACATTTCATACCTGCATGATGCAGGTATCAAATTTATGCTCAAGTCCGCATAAGTCGCCATATTTACTGAGCAGTATGGGTGTGCACGTGTAGACATACGCCTGTACTGAGCAGTAATTTGGGTTACTGCCCAGTAAATGTGCATGTGTAGACACAGCCATATAATCATTAACTGTTCTTCTTATGCTTATTTTCCTTTTAGGCATGGCCTGTCATTTTCCCCCCTCAGTTAAAAGCTACCTGAATCCTTCCAGATAGTGAATGAATTTTCCAGCGGTATTAACAGACACATTTCTGTTGATCCAAACAGCTTTATGTCCATCTGTACCAGCAGACGATTTGCCTTTCCGACAGGAGGCTCTAGGACATGAACAAGCTGGATGAGATTTCTGCCTTTTCACTTTGCATTCCCTCCAGTTCATCAGATTGCCACTGAGTTAAATACAGCGTGCTGTGTTCTGCGCCCCTTATTGCATTACCGGGTTAGCTCTAGCTGCAATCCACCTTGCCCCAGGACATATGAGGAAAGAGCCGCTCTACATATTTTCTATTAGAAATAAAAAAGGAAGGGAAAAATAATCTAACAACCTGTTAAGTAATAGGCAAGCACAGTGCAAAGATATATGAACCCTGTGTTAAAACAGCCACCGGTCTGGTTGCTTCCTTGCTGGAGTCCCAGCCATCACCAGCGATTAGGCTGATGGAATATTTTCTAGCCTTTAACATTTCAGAGCGCTGTTGCCGTAAGGCTTGATGAATAGCCTTCATTGTGGAGGTGCTTTCCCAGCAGCAGCTTCCACCCTAGATTCAGCATTCCCATCTGGATATAAATCTTGCCTTTCCCCAAATCCCTCCTCCATCCCTCCCCTATCCCCGCCACCTCATTTGCTGGCTCTCTTCCTTGTTAGAAAGCTGATAAATAAATCTTACCTGCCTTGCTGAGCAACGTGGTAGTCACCCAATCCATAACTGCTACACAATTTCCTTGGCCGAAGGGCGGCAAATGAGAACCATGCTGTCCTTGTTAACGGATCGGCATCTGTGTATAGAATACTTATTGTCGGAGTGCTGGCATGTGTCTCTTGGACTCTGTCATTTTCCTTTCATCGAGTTTGACTCTTAGAGTTCACCGAGGGGCCCACTGTTGACTCGCTTCATTGTTGTTATTATTATTATTTTAATTAATTCCTCATGTCTACCCTCCCCCCCCAAATCCACCGAAGAAAATGTTGCAATTGAAAGTTCCATTAACCCGTCTCACGTGTCGCCATATTGAAAACCATTTCAAGATGGGCTGTGAACGGACTCCCAAGGACAAAATGCTCCAGAGATATTCCACTCCTTTTGGCTGTTGGAGTCCAAAGGTCAGATCCAAACCTGCCTCACAACGTGCGGTGAATGCAGTGGCAGGGACCTAGTACACTTCAAGGGTTGGAAGCTGCACCTGAGAGATGAACGTTCCTGTACCAGATCCAAATGTTATCGTGTACAGCCCGGCGGTGCTATCATTCAGACACAGCTAGAGGGAGATAGTTTAAAGGCAGAACACCTAAATGTAAGGATACGATGGTGGTAGGCTGTAAAAAGGAATTTAGGTCAAATCTGTTACTAAGGGCAAGATGTCTACCCAGTAGTAAGACACTCCTCCTCAACAAGGCTGGAAGTGTTATTTCTTGAGAGGTTTAAAAGAAAGGTGAGCCATAGTTGGCAATCAGGTTCTCCATCTGATGAAATGAAAGATAGGAGGTGGCTGACCTATCGTTTCACATTGGGCCAGTTGAAGAGCAAGGCTCGCTCCAGGTTTCCGAAAAAAGTAAAGGTACAGGTGGAGATCTTGCTATTGACCCCGGTCCAGGAAAGTGTGCCTTTAGCACACGAACAACTTACACAGACAACCTGACTCCATGTCAGTCATTTCTGCTCCAAACAGGAATTTGACTTACCTGGGCCTGAAATCTACTTCCGTCCACAAAGGGATAAGTAGTAAAAGCCGAAGGGACAAATTCATCTGTGAGCTTAGGTTTGGTTCCCTGTTGCTTTGAATGTCAGATATCTGGGGGAGGTGTAGTGGGATCTGCAATGGGATCTGCTCCTTCCCATCAGTGACCTGCTGAGGAAAGGATTCCTGACCTATCTAGGTCCACAGTGCAGAGACTGGGTCTAGACGTAGATCGAAGACCCAAGTGAACCAGTGCTTTGGTATACTGGGTTCTGATCTGCTTCAGATCTGCTTCTAATATGGGGATTATGCTTCTCAGGTTCAGCTGGTCTCCCATTCACAGAAATATAGACTACCTCAGCCACTGAGATATCACCAACATAGACTAGCTGGAAAAATAAGCAAAGCCCATGTGCAACTCAAGCGGCCTAACAGCACTTAGTTCTAGGAGCAACTGCTCACCAATGGGAGCAAGAGCTCCACAAGTTGGCCCTGCTACTCCAATGCAAGCTGCTCCAAACAGTTTAAACTCTGTGGGCACGTCTACACATGCATCATTCTATTTTTTATTTTTTACCTGCATGATACAGGAAGCACATTTACTCCCGATTAGTTACTGCACGTGTAGACACCTTACTGTGCAGTAACCCTGTTAGTGTGGACTGACTTGGGGATAACTTTAGTCCCAAGTCAGTCCACACACAGTGTTACTGAACTATAACACCTGCACATGTAAAAGCCGCTTACTGCGCACTAAGTTACTGCTCAGTAAATGCATGTGTAGACATGCCCTGTGCTATTTATGCCTCAGGAATTAAAAAAAGAAAAAAGAAAACCCAAAGTTAATTTATTTTGTAAACCACAACTAGCGCCAAACAAATATTTGTCACCAGTGATGGGGTTGATCTTCGGCTCATGTAAATCAGCCTGGCTGGCAACATGACACCAGGGTACATGGACGGGTTGTACTGCCTTGGGAATGTGATAGAAGTTGCAGAACATTCTTCAGCCACTCACGCTTTGTGATAACAAGGAGGTAAGGAGGTGAGAAAATGCACGCACGCACGCACGCACACGCACACACACACACTCCCCCAGTGGGCAGCTTGCCCACTTGCCAGTTTACCATGACATGCAAGGAGGTATGGGTAAAAGCAGAAGCCCAAATTAGAGCGTGCTGGAGAACAAAGAGATCTGCATTCTCAACCACACCTTTGGTGGTCGGATAACGATATTTGTTCTGTCTCGGGAGAACATTGGCAGAATCGGTCTGACATTTCATTTGGGCGAGAGAGAAACAATACATTACCAACAGATGATGCTTTAAGTTTGAAATGCTAGGAATCCAAAGGTCGGTCACTGAGCGCGTTTATAAGGAAGTTACGTGCCAGCGTGGTTTCTGTGTCTGATACTAATAAGACAAGGAGCCATCTTTGAGGATCTCAGTTACACTGCGGCAAACCTGGAATAACTCTGTAGATGTCAGATGATGTCACTGTGATTGCTCTCGATTGATGAGAAGGGGAACGAGCCTGGAATCTCAGCCAGATTCTAATAATGGATTTCAACACCCCTGCTTCCCCGTGGCAGTTCCCGGGGTCATAGATGAGACATAGTTTCTCTCACACACAAAGTGAACTGGTCCCAACGTGAAACGCTAGGTCAGCCAGCTCCTGTCTTTCATCTCATCGGGTGGAGAATGTGATTGCCAACTATGATGTAGCCCAGTTTGAAACACATGTGCTAATGGAGTGGAGGGTGGATAGGAATAAGGCAGACCACCAGAATGGAGCCCTGGGAAGGACACCTTTGGAGGCAGTGAGGTCAAGTGAGCAGAGGGTAGGCTGGATGTAGGAAAAATCATAGAGAAGTAGGGCTGGAAGGGACCTCTACAGGTCGTCTAGTCCAACCCCTTGCTTGAGGCCAGATCATTCGTGTCCAACCGCCCCTAAACAAATCCATTATCTAACTTATTAGCAAAACTACACAATCAACTTTGACACAACACAAGACATAACACCTGAACCTGCCATGGCCAAAGCACGGGGTCCATGATGGCCAACATCCTGCTGCTGTAAGGGCTAGTAAAATATGCTCAAGAGATCCCAGGAAGAGGGCCACACTCCCCACTACAGAGGAAGGCACAACCCCCCACCCCCCAGGTGTTTGCATTGGCCGGTGTTTTCCACAGTGTAGCACATACCAAAAGTGAAGATAAAGCAACTTGTGCAGCTCATCAAGGGAGACTGAAGGTGATTTAGGAGTCAACTTCCTTGAGTCCCATCCAGAGCAGAGCCTTATCAACAAGGCTTGTCTTGCTTATTCCCTCCTCTTCAGGACTCGGGGATTTGCCCACCACCACATGCTCTTCTTTCTATGCCATGAAACATAGCATAAGGGTGAGAAAAAGGCAATTCTGAGGGCATTATGTACTCCTATTATGAGTGTACTCTGGGGGACAAATCATTGCCTTGGAGAGGGGGAAATAGGTGCACCAGGTCAGATATAATTCTACTGGGTCATATGCGGGTGTGACCTCAATGGCATTAGCTTAGTATTGAAAAGAAATAAAATCGAGATCAGAACCACTGAGTCAGCATCAGAACTGGGCATCAGGCCCCAAGGATTTGAACAGAAGCTTTTCTCTTTCTAATTTTTTCCCTCCCCAGTATTATAATTGGGGGGGGGGGGAGGTTTAAAATAAACCTAAAACAACAAAACATGTCTTCATTAAAAGATAGTTTTTAAAAAATCAAAACAGCTCTTACTGATTTTTTGGCATAATTTTCAGTGGGAAGAAGCCCTAGATGAATCCTTTCAAACTCCTTGCTTTGTTTCAGGAACCCCCACATATTTTTTTCTACTGAGATAAAAATGTTTTGTTAAATGCACTTAGTGACATGATATGACATAACATGACATGACATGACATGGTGTCATATATCACATCATATCTACCATGTATCATATGGTATCATATCACACCATGCATCACACCGTACTGCACCATGCTGTGCCATGTGTAGCACGTCGGTGTCTCAGGGGTGGCTGTGATGCCCCCTGGCGGCTCCACAACCATGCCCCACTCCGCCTCTATGGTGCCTTCCCTTCTCACCTGCCATGCCTTGATGGAAATATAATAATAATAATAATAACAGGGAGGCTGCCCAAAGGCCTTCACATGGCCACAGTTCAACTGGATCCTCACTGGGCCTCTCTATGGCTATGCCCCTGCAGGGCATCTAAAGCCTTAAGGGCTAATTGCATGGCTCCAGTACACCACACCCCAAGCCTCATGGGTGTTATCATAGTGATGTTCTCCTGTTGGGGCTTCAGCCTCAGCCTCTGCCCCTCTAGCTAGGTCTTCTAGCCCAGGCCTGGCTTTGAGGCACTAGCTCTGCTTCATTCCTCCCTGTCTGGCTCTGTGGCCTTGCACTTTGCTCCTCTCTGGGCCCAATAGCCTCTCCAGATTTGAGCCTGCCTTTACCTTAAAGGCTCAGGGAGCCCCAGGCACTCTGTTACACCATGCCATACCGGAAAGGAAAGGAATCACATGACATAGGAAAGGCTCGCCAAAGTACAGTCCCCAACCCCCACAAGGAGGGAAGTCATCTTATTGATGTATTTTCAGAGTGCAACAATTATACAGTTAGTGTTTTAATTTAATGTCGAAACAAACTGAAACCGTGAATTTAGAACTAAACTTTATTCATTTATTTTTAAAATAATGTTACCTTATGGAAGCAGCACATTTGTGCTAACTGCACCACACATTTCGAGATGATTGAAGCGAGATGTTTTGATGGTTCCTAATTGATTAGCGTTGTTTTCTTGGGAAATTTCAAAATCTGGGCTTTTTTTTTTTTAGTTCCAACTTGGAACGGCAATTATTTTCTGAAATGTCAGCATATGCTGAGGATGGAGAATTCTGTTTTCTAACTGGATGTAAATATATTTTAAAAATATATACTTTTAAGCTGAACTGTTTTACTCGAAATGTCTCTGGGCTTCCAGCAGAGAGCAGGAGAGTTACTGAAGGAACTGAACGTTAACTGCAAGTTATCTAATGAATGCAAGTGCATCTGGTTTCATGGCTCCTGCCTCTTACTGAGGTTCATGACAGAGTTTCCATCACTGCAACATCACCTCAAGACTACCATCAATGCTTCAGCATCACAGCTGAGGCTATGGGACCTATGGATAGTTTCTTTTTTTTAATGTCCCCCAACATAAATAAACTCTTATAAGGTTTTAGGGTTTCAGCTCAAAAGCTTCCATCTCATCAACCTCCCTTAGTGGAGTGTCATTTCAGGAGAGATGAAGGATGCTGTTTCTCCAGGATTTACATCCAAGGAATGAATGCTAGTCTCCGTGCCTGTATCTGGGGACCAGCAAACCAGAACCTGGGGCATTTCAGTGCAATGAAGCCATGGCAGCTCACCTCTTTTATTTTGTCTGTCGTCATTGTTGGTATGTTCTGGGCGAATGGTTAGAGTCGCCACCGTAGAGAAGCGGGACTGGAAGGGAGTGGGACCTCCAGAGCTCACATCTAGTCCAACCCCATGCCTGAGGCAGAATCAGCCCTGTCCAAACCATCCCATTCAACTTCTCCAAACAATCTCAATTACTTTTTTTTGCTAAGACTGTGTCCAAGGGACTGAAATCTGAATATGGGAAAGAAATGTTTAAAATGCATATCACAGAATCATAGAAAATGGGAGTTGGAAAGGGTCTCAGGAGGCCACATCTAAGTCCAACCCCCGGCTCCAAGTAGGACCAGCCCCAACATATGCTTGATTCTCACCCGTGTGAAGCTTATCTAACCTCTGGTTGCAAAACTGCCAATGATTTTTGTGACAAATTTCTTAAATTACGTTCTCCCATCAAATTCCTTATCGACCTTTAGGCTGCTTTCTTTGGATATAAAATCCAAGTCATTCGAATCTGGTTTGAAAGCCATTGACATTTTCAGTTTTCTATTCAAATTTTCAGATTTCCAGGAAACAGAAAAAAAACAAGAAAGAGAAATTATTTTACCTCATTTTCTATTCGTTTTTGTTCTGATTTCTGGGTGAAAACTGGAAAATGTAGACCAAATTAAAAAAAAAAAAAGCTTTATTTTTTTTTTTACAAGGAATAGATCCAGGCACAATTTTTAGATAAGAGGAATAAGATGAGACTGGCATAAGTCACAAACCCAGTTCTGCAAATGCATTTGACTGTATAGATACCCATTGATTATAAGGCCAGAAGAGACCGTGGTGAGAGCCTCCTGGTCAGTGCAGGCTGGGGAACTTCTCTGAATTAATTCTTGTTGAGACTAAAACTTTTTCTTTAAAATGAAAATATCCAATCCAGGTTTTAAAATGGCCAGTGATGTAGAATCAACCACAATCCTCTTCTGTGTGTGAATACGGGTGTAAGCAAGAGTGCACGTGCATGTGCGTGCATATTTAAATATTTGAATACGGCTTTACATTTGGAAGTTACAACCCCCCGACCCCTGCGTATGTGCTCTGTGCATGGCTAGATAAATAAATAAAGTCCCCTGGCAAAGGCTGGGGATAACTGGTTAAACCAACAAACCACCACAAGTTACTAAAATAGTCCTAATTTTAGCTCTGGGCTGCTCATTGCCAGGTGACGGCCTCACGGGATCAAGCTGAAAGCTCCGTGGCTGCTTTTCTCATATGTAATGGTGTTGTACCTTCTAGATCTAAAACCATATGATGATATTAAGGGGAAAAAAAAAAAAAGGAAAGAAGAAAAAGAGAAAACATCTGGAAAAAGCGTCTGTGCGCACAAAACGGATCCTGAAATTGCAGCAGTTGGACAGCGATGGGGAAAGGGAACCATGCTTCATGCTCCCTGCACACCATCCATCGGTGGAAAGCAATATAAGGATTACTGTCCCTGTTTCCCAGTGCCTGGGGCAATTACTTGGAGCTTGCAGAGTTCAGTTTTCACTCTTGTCTACTTAAGCCGCTGAAAGCTTCCCCTGTTCCAGGGTCACCCCTCAACTCGCGTACGGCCTCCATTTCACAAGGGCGCTGGGGAGCAGGAGGGGAAGCTCCCAGCTTGGAAAAGAAAGCAGATGTTTCTGGGACCATTTAGCTCGGCATCAGCCCAGATGAACGGTTCCAAGCAAGCAAAGTCCAGAGCCGCTGCTTATCGGCTGTTTCCTTGCTCTCGCTGCAACGTGGATCCCAAGGGTAACGAGGCCGCGGGCCAAGAAGAAACAGAATTGGCTCCAAGAAGGGTTTTTTTTTCTTTTTGTGTGGCTGTTTTTTGCTTTCAGGAAACAACAATAATAAAATGCACCAAAAAACCAGAGCCTTTAATTCACTCGCTTTGTGTCAGGGCTGCAAAAGGATGGTCCAGATGTAGTAATGCAACGGGGGCAGATGTCATGAACTGGGGTGTTAACAGGCATGCAGGGAAGGAAGGAGGTGCCTCCTGGTGACGTGTACGATAGATTCTGGAGATTGCCTGAGCACGGGATGGGGGTTTGAAATACCAAAGAGTATCACATCCTGCCAGAAGCACCTGTTTGCCTTTAACTTTTCAATACAAGCATTTTCCTCTCTCGGTGCTGCAGTCAAAGCCCTTTCAACTTCAGAGAACCGCTGCTATGCTCCCCCCGCCCCATGGAAAAACGGTTTCCATTTCTGCCCCAGACCTGGAGCACTGCTGGGGAGCTCAGGGGAGGGGGAAAGAACAAGCGGTTCATGCACAATATCCTACCCGCCCGACAGAGACAGGCTGCGAGGAGCATCCCTCCATCCCAAGGACTCTGACAGATGGGAGAAGGAGTTGGGATACGGGGTGACCTGGCGGGTAAGGAATAGGATAGGAGTTAAAATCTGGGCTCTGTTCCCTGGTGGGCTGTAGACTTATTGCTTCATCACAGACAACGAGGGTGGAAGGGAGCTCAGGAGGTCACATCTTTGCAGCCCCCCTGCAGGGAGGTGAAGCTGCTATTCAATCCCCCTCAGTCTTCTCTTCTCCAGACTCAATCAGCCCAGTTCCCTCTGCCTCTCCTCACCAGTCCTGTCCCCCAGCCCCACAACCCTTTTCATTGCCCTCCGCTGGACTCTTTCCAACATGTCCACATCCTTTCTGTCGTGGGGGGGCCCACAACTGGACACATCTTGGACAAGTCCCTTCCTCAACAGAGCCTAGTGGTGGTCAGCATCTTTTGCCATCAGTACCACGTGGAGGACAATGCCTATTTTATGGGGGTGTCATGAGATTTATTTCCCCACTTTTGTAAATTGCTCTGTGATCCCAAAGGCACAAGATGCTCTAGAGCAGGGTGAAGTTTAGCCAAGGTGTTATATAGAGGATCCAAAGGCCTGAGTGTTGGGATTGTCCCATTAGCAATGACAGGATCCTATTCTCGTAAGGATGCTTGTATCATAACTCGTCAGCAGGATAATGTGTGCTAATAATGTCATGTGTGGGTCATGTATGCAGGTTGTAGACGTATTGGTCTGAAGTCAAAAAGCAAAAGAACTCATGGTGGAGGTGATATCTTTTATTAGACCAACTCGGTTTTTGCAAAAAGAATTATTTTTTGCAAAAATCAAGTTGGTCTAATAAAAGATATCGCCTCTGCCACGAGTTCTGATTCCAGGTGTGAGTCACCGCTGTTGTGTTTGTTCTGAAATAAAATGGCTCCAACCACAGGCGTGGGAAAGAGAGCCGCCAGGTTGGCAAACACCAAATGGATTGTGATCATAAAGCAAATCCACCCGTGCATTGCCATTAGCAATTCACCAAAAAGTATCTTTAGATTCCCACGCACACGTTCAGCACATTCACCAATCTCCCACATCCGGGCTGCTAGTGCTCATACCACAGACACAGATGTGCAGTTAAATTCTGCAAAGTAAGCTGTCACGGGCACCCGGAAGTCTACATCAGTTCAATAGTTACCGGTGCTGGCTAATATTGCTCCTCCAGATATTCACCGCGACAAAGCTACATACAGAGAGGTCGTCTGCATGAGTGACAACCCACACCTCCCCATCCATAGAGATTTAGACAACCTCCCAGCTCACCGCGTGGGCTCCCAGAAACCTTTGTGGACACGTGTACAAGCCCTCATAAGACACAGCAGTGAAGCAGCTTGGAGGAAAGCATGGAATGAAACCACCATTTGGAAGAAACATCTACTTTTTGACCCAAAAATAAAGCCTCCAGGTTTTGACCTTCTGCAAAACCCATGCAAGGCGCTATATTGGGTGGTCAGTTGATGCACAGATGGTGCATGAGGAGTTCTGCAGGACGTGACCACGGCAACCCTGATCAAACCATGGACCACGTAACACGCTCTGCCCGCTATACAAGTTTGTCAGTGACATTGCAGAGATATCTTCCCTTTCTGCAAGAGCATTAGTCTGGTTAACTAACCTGAAACGGGACTTATAATTGTTGCTGCACCTCAGGAGGTCACATCTCTGGCTTTCAGCCATATGAAAGAAGAAGACGAAGACATATCTCACAACAGCCATGCTCAGTTGGCCTCCCTGGTATTTCCATCATGTCGAAAACACGGGCCCTGAAGGAAAAACGCAATTGTGAATGATTTAGAGGTACCGTTTTCCCTGACAGTATTACCGTGTGTTTTTTCGGGGGGGAGAGGGAGCATCTCATTGCAGTGAATATGTAAAAAACAAGCTGGTTCTTTTAAAAGTCCCGGTCACATTTTCCAAAGACGGCAGTGTTAACTCCTGTGTTCTTAGCAAATTCTTATCTTGGCAACTTGCAAACTTGTCTTAGTTTATATTTCATGCAATAGCCTTTTTCCACTTGCTGTCTTAAACTATGGCTAGGTGTTCATGAGCACTGCTGCATCCCAGCCCAGCGGGGAGGGAAGTGAACCCTGTCTGCGAGCGCAGCTGATTAAGATTGTATAGTGCTTTGGGAGTTTTCAGGATGAAAGGTGCTGTGTAAATACAAGATGCTCTGATTGTTATTAATAGGTTCGTTCCCATAAGACCAATCTGCTTCAAAGTTTTCTCTCTCTCCTGTTTTGGTTGAGGGCAAAAAAACTGAATGTTTTTTGACAGGACTCTGAAAACAAGGTAAATTATTATTGCAGCTTCCTGTGTTTGCTTGTTTTTCAGATTCGGACACGGGAAGTTTAATCCCTTTTTCGTCTGTTGTTGTTCTTTTGCTTTGTTCTTTACTTTCATTACCAGGTGTTCACCTGAACTACATGGGAAAAGCCCCAGAGGTTTGAGAGTTTAACTGTATGGCTTGGTTTTGGTATGGTTTGGGGTTTTCTTTTTTTCATGTGAGCAAGGAGAAAGAAGGAAAAATGAGGTTGGGTATTCAGAAATGCTTCTTGAGAGCACGGTCTATGGAGCAGCTTCCTCCAGGAAGGCATGAACTCCAAAATCTTGCAGCAGTTAATATTAGTCGTGGCGTGTACAACGGCCCCCGGCTGCGTCACTTCTGGGTTTCGAAGACCAGGTCTCCAAGAAGGGGTGCCAACAGCTTGAGCTAAAGGAGCAGCTGTGGTGGGGTGGAGGTGGTAGGGGATTGATGACTTCTTCTACGGTCCAGCCACCCATGGGGAGGGGAGAAGGGACACTGTGGCAACGCATAGAGATTCAATAAGTGATTTGGAGAGGGGCTTCTGGCTGTGCCAGATGGATTATGGGACTGGTTGTGCTTGCTGAATTAAATTAGGGGCTATAATTGCATGTGGGGCACCAAGTAAAGCTGGCCTCCTCGGGCTGAGTGCGGGGACAGTCCTTGTCTGAAAAGTCAGTATAATCTTGTGGACAGAGCACCGAGCTGTGGCACGGGAGACGTGAACTCCATGCCCCGACCTGGTGGATGGTTTTGGGCAAGTCGCATAGCCTTTCATGCCTCAGTTTCTCCATGTGGAGAACGATCACAGGCACCTTTCAAAGAGCCCCCAGATCTACTGCTGAATTGTTGCCCGTAAGGACTAAGCTTTAATATGATCAACTTCTCGGTAGGTCAAACCTGCTCTTGGAGGCTCATTAGCAGCGACGAACGCAGATTATGGAAGATGATAGTCATGGACACCCCATTTTTGGCCAGTGCTGGGTGGAGACAGGCAAAAGCATCCTTCAGTTTACAAGCCACTAGTCTTGAGTCAATGGGCATCTCAGGGGCTCAATAACCAGAGAATTACAACACCCTAATATTTTTTAACTTGAGCTCAGACAGGATGATTGGAAGCAGTGCAATGGCTTGGCAGGTCTGTAAGTGCTCTGGTCATCACCACAGCACCACTCCAGCAGACAAGAGGAAGATGGGTGTAATCATTTGCGCACGTATTCCCCCAGACCAGAGCTATTCAACCTTTTCTGGCTTGAGAGCAACAATACTGAGCAGGAAACACACTGGGGGCACCAGACTTTGCTCTCCTTGCCCGCCTGGAGGAGCATCAAGATTTCCCATGGCCACAAGTGAGATGGAGGAGTCTCGTGACCAACAAGCTGCCCATGACCCACGGTTGGAGGACCGCTGGTCTCGATCTTCACGCAAGCTGAAACCCATGAAGTGAAGGCTCCATCAACATCATCCAGGGACGTGTCAGTACGCCAGCCTAGATACAAAAACGGGCCGAGCAATTGTAGCTCTTTGCATTAATTAGCACTGCGGCTGAGAACGGGCCTCCGGGGATCTACACGATGTCCACATGGTACAATAAGGGACCGTTCCCGTCCTGAAGAGCTTAGGGGATGGAGGTGGTGTGAGAGAGAGCGAGGATTATTGGCTCCATTTTACAGACGAGGGAAAGAAGGAAAAAAGGGAAAGAGGCACAGAGGGATCGAATGACTGATTCCTTGGGAACCAATGGCTGGAATTGAACGCACATGTCCCGAGTCTCAGGTAGCATCTTAAGAAGTGTAAGGCCATTCCCATCTCTTCACCCAAGCCTCTTTATCTACTGAGGTCCATATATAGCTGAGGCATGTGCCAAAGACCCCCAGGGAAAAGTGCAGGGGAGTTATTAGGAAGGAAATTTAAGATGCCATCTACTTTGTCTCCTCTGGTTGGAGCCGCTCTCCAGCTCTGTCAACATATTGCATACATGATGCCAAGCATATTGAAGAGGACAACAATTTTGTCTGGAGCCTGTGGCATTTGGGGTCAAAAATGAGCAAAGCTGCTTTCTGTGATGGGCCGTCCAGAGGAACAGAGACTCCATCTATTTTAGGGCTTCTTCCTGCTGTGCAGATCACAGACTCATAGAAAATGAGGGATGAAGGGACCTCAGGAGGTCACATCTAGTCCAACCCTCTGCTCCAAGCAGGACCAGCCCCAACTACATCATCCCGGCTGAGGTTTTGTCTACCTGGGTCTTAAAGGATGGAGTTTGCACCACCTCTCTGGGGAGCCTGTTCCAGTGCTTCACCACCCTCCTCATGAGAAAGTTTTTCCTAACATCCAACCTCAACTTCCCTTGCTGCAACTTGAGCCCATTGCTCCTTGTCCTGTCGTCTGCCCCCACTGAGACCAGCCCAGCTCCATCCTCTTTGCAGCCCCCCTGCAGGGAGGTGAAGCTGCTATTCAATCCCCCTCGGTCTTCTCTTTTGCAGACTCAATCAGCCCATTTCCCTCAGCCTCTCCTCACCAGTCCTGCCCCCCAGCCCCACAACCATTTTCATTGCCCTCCGCTGGACTCTCTCCAATGTATCCACATCCTTTCTGTCGTGGGGCCCACAGCTGGACACAGGACTCCAGATGTGGCCTCCCCAGTGCTGAATAGAGGGGAAGAATCACTGCCCTCGATCCGCTGGCAAGACAGGGAGGTAATGGCTCAGGATGTGAGCGATTGGGTCTGTGGGTGCCAGGGAAGCCCATTACAACCACAGCACAGAGCCAAAATCAAGCCCTGAAGGCACATTGATATGACATTCAGCTCATTAGTGGCTTTCACACTTTTTCTCACAGCAGCACTCTGTTAATTGTGTGAGAGGAGGACAGGGGCAGGAAGAAATTGAGAGAGCGAGAGAAAGAGAGACGGTGTGAGCCAAGAAAAATACACTTAATGAAGTTATGTACCATGACTAGCAAAGGCCCATTTCAGCACAGGAAAGTATAGCCTTACAGTATGGCCAGATATCCCATCAATCTTCCCTGGGCATTGCAACCCCCCGAGGCTTGTCTTCCACACCGCGTCTCGCCCTCATGTGTCATCTCCTTGGGGAGGGGTCCAGTCTCGGCAGCGTATCCACAATATTTTCCTTTCTAGAAGATGAATAAGATGCCACTTGAAATTGATAGCCAGGGAGGTGCATTGGGAAGAGGGTCGTGGCTAGAGCAAACAGGAGGCAAAGTTGCCAGCCATGAAACGGGAGGCAGCTGACGGAGAGCTGGATGTTCCCAAAAGCCCTCACCCTGAGGGCTGATTTACACCACGTGGTCTTAGGATGGCACTTGCTGAAGGTGGAAACTCATGATGGAAAGACTGTTTTGGATGACGTGTGCACTTTTTGGTTTTTTGTTGCATTGAATGACTTGCTGTGTTCGTGGAAAAGAAGGGAGAGGCCACCAAAACCGTCAAGAAGACATGACATAGATACAAATCATACTTTTACTATATTTCTTTGGCTCCTTTTGTCCAGGGGAAGCATTTGTGAGTGGGCCTTACCCCATGGCTCAGAGGAACCTTGTTCCCACAAATCACCCCACCCCACTCATACGGAAAATTCGAGGTTGACACGACAAGCACAATATAGTGTTGCTCACAGGAGGCCGCTTGTTGGTTGTAGATCCTGCCATTGCTCATAATGAGAATGAATACAATTCAATTAAAACTGTGCCCCTTTGTGCTGAACTGGACATACCTATGCCAAGAGGTAGTCCTTGCCCCAAAGAGTCTATGGTCTTAGCAGCTGGTGTAGGAAGGGAAACTGAGGCATGAAGAAGGAAAGAGATTTGCCGGTGGTCACACAAAGTGGTCAGTAGTATGGCTGGGACAAGAACCTGAGTTTCCAAGGTCCAGTGGAAATACCTCTCATTTGGATGATGGCGATTAATATTAACTAATAAAGTCTTGGATGCCCGTGTGAAGTTTGCCAGTATTTTTCCTAGAGCTGTCGTCATATTTTTGAATGAATTAATATTTTAATTTGCACCAATGATATTTAGTCTTAATTTTCTCTACATATGTGAATCAAGTAAGTTACTGGCTGGAAGTGTTCCTGGAAATGGGACATTTTAAATAAACATGGAAAAATATTTGCTACAAGCAACGCTCAGATTCATAAAGGCCATGAGTGTTTGTATCGGACAACTCATTCGAAGACCGCACTTCCTATCAGAGATGAGAAAAACACCAATAAACATACCAGCAACACTAGTTTGGGCTTCAGTTTTTGAAGACTCATTGAGAAGGTTTTGGAGGAGAAGAGAAAAGACTTGGGAAATAATTGCGCCAATTAATTAGCATGCTGCTGGACTAGGAAATGCATGCATTGGAGACGCATCATTGTTCATGGACAAACTATAGAGAGAAACAGGCACAAAATGTCCCAGGTAAATGGTCAAAACGAAGCGTTCCCAATATGCTCCTTAGTAATGTATGGATACAGAGCCCAGATAACCACTGGTTGTAAAAAGCCTGAAGTTTGGATCCAGCTGATAACTTTGCTAAGGGAAACTATAATTGTGGATCAGTGCTATGAGAGGTTGGGAGATCATTAGGTTCATCCCCAAATTCAGCAGGCAGAGCCCACTTACTAATCCTGTTCCTGTTGCAGAGAGGGGTACACATGCATTACAGGGAGGTGAAGCCAAAATCCCCAATAGTGTCCTCTGATTTGGGGGTTTGAATCTGAGTCCGTATATATCTCCTTTTCTGAGGACCCAAGGACCATGGGTAATCATGACTTGTGAAAATGAGGTGTCCAGGTCTTCCAGGTGGGGGTCAAACCCTTTAACGACTCTGCCTCTCTAGGATCCACCTTGCAGTTTATAACCAAGAGGTAGGCATGATCTGAAGGCGCTCTGATGAAAGCCAGCAAAGTCCTTCACCTGCAGGCTCCTCTTCCACCAGCCAGCCCTCTGCCTCTTATGCCCCATTTCCTTCTGTAACCAAGATGCATCTGAATGGCCCTTGCTGAAAAAGGATGGGAGAAGGGCCTTGCACTGCAGGAGAAAGCCAACATATTTCATAGATTTCATAGATTTCATAGACATCAGGGCTGGAAGGGACCTCGGAAGATCATCGAGTCCAGCCCCCTGCCCAAAGGGCAGGAAGTCAGCTGGGGTCATAGGATCCCAGCAAGATAAGCATCCAGTTTGCTCTTGAAGGTGTTCAACGAAGGCGCTTGAACCACCTCCGGTGGCAGGCTGTTCCAGACCTTGGGGGCTCGGACAGGAAAGAAGTTCTTCCTTATGTCCAGCCTGAAACGATCTTGAAGTAGTTTGTGACCATTCGAACTCGTCATCCCTTGGGGCGCTCTGGTGAACAAACGTTCCCCCAGATGCTGGTGGTCCCCCCTGATAAACTTGTAGGGGGGCATCAGATCCCCCCTGAGCCTGCGCTTTTTCAGGCTAAAGAGCCCCAGGGCTCTTTAGCCTGGGGAATATGTATTCCCTGTTGCTCTAAATGGCCTAATTGAGCCATGGGAATACATCCAACACATTTCAAAGGAAAGCACGAGGGCAGGCCCAAAATCCCATTCCCAAACAAGCCCATTTATCTTCCCTGGTTTTATTTTTTTCTTCTTCTTCTTCTCCCTCGTCTGTGCCTAAATTTGGCCTTCCAATAACATTTTGATAATATACTGTTACACCGAGCACACAGGCGAAGCTCATTCAACACTGGGCCGGCTGCTTGTAAAGACTGGATGAATGGGCTTTTTTTTTTCCTTTTCTGCTCTCAGCTCTGTGCATTTCTCAGCACTTCCAGGATTTTTTTCAGCATTTTTTTTTTGATGAGACAGGACTTTGCTTTTGGTTCTGCCAGTTACTTGCTTTTGCAGCAATACTTTGCATTGATGAACCCATCACAGAAACCTAGAGCCCTTGATCAACCCCCAACAGTAGAACGGACCTAAAATACCTATGGTCACATCCTATTCCACCAGTGGGCATCTACTTCCCAAGGCCCAGTTCCCATCTCATCTCCCAGAAATATACTGTATTTTCTTGTATATAATGTGCCCATGGAATAAAAAAGACCCTTGTTTTTGAAAGGCAGAATGAAAAAAAAAAGTATCTTCGTATAGTAAGTAAGTGAATAGCAGCGGTGAGGGAGTGGAGCCTGCTCATCATCTTGATGCCTCTGGATCGCTGCTGATTTTACTTACATTTTTACCGGGTAAGGGGCAGAACTGTATTTCTTGCATATAATGCACCCTCAAATTTCCAGCAGCCATTTTTTGGGAAAAGGTACATGTTGTATGTGATAACATATGGTAAGTGATGTGCATATATAGGCATGTATGTATGTCTATGTCTGTATGTGTGTCTGTCTATGTCTATGTCTATCTGTCTGTTTGTAGATGTACATATATGTATGTATGGGTGGATATACATAGACATATACATATAGATATAGATGTATCTGCTGGGATGCTGCCAAGCATACCCTGCCCATTCACTCTTCTATTCCTGGAGATATATTTATGAAGCCACTTTTGCATCCTTGATCGCCTGTATGCTTGATAGAGGCTGCTAGGGATGACCCCAAAACAGTGTCACTGTATTTCCAGGGCGAGTGGGCTGAGATATGTCTGTGGCGCAGTGCAGATCCACCCTAAATACCACTTACGTAGATATAGCATCCTAATCTGCAGACGGAGGCAGCAGGACTATAGCCATGTCATTTAGCCTTATAGCTTAGACCAGTGTTTTTCGACCTGTGGTCCATGGATCCCTGGGGGTCCTCAGACTGTGTCTAAAGGGTCTGGGAAAGATGACTATGATCAATCAAAAGTATGTGGAAAACCCATGCTTACAATTCAAAGGGGTCCTTACATCCATTTGAAATTTCCAAACAGGTCAGGACCTCCATTAGAAATATTTTAGGGTTCCACAAATGAAAAAGGTTGAACATCAATGGCCTAGTAGTTAGGGCAACTTGGCAAGGAAGATGAGGGCAATGAACATGATTTGAAGGTTGGGGCACTTGACTTGTGAGGAGAGGCTGGGGGAGCCGGGCTGACTGAGTCTGCAGAAGGGAAGACCGAGAGGGATTGAATAGCAGCCTTCACCTCCCTGCAGGGGGGCTGCAAAGAGGACGGAGCTGGGCTGTTCTCAGTGGGGGCAGATACAGGACAAGGAGCAATGGGCTCCAGCTGCAGCAAGGGAAGTTGAGGTTGGATATTAGGAAAAACTTCTCATGAGGACCGTAGTCAAATACTGGAACAGGTTACCCAGAGAGGTGGTGCAATCTCCATCCTTGAAGTTTTAAAAAATTTGGCTTAACAAAGCCCTGTCTGGGATGATGGAGTTGGGGCTGGTCCTGCTTGGAGCAGGGGTTGGACTCGACGTGACCTCCTGAGCTCCCTTCAACCCTTATTTTCTATGATCCTATGAAGGATCGGTTTCCAGGACTTCCTCAACTGGAACAGGTTGGGGCTCACATCTACTTCCCAGGACACAGCCTAGGCAGGGCTGGGAGCATCTTCAACTCTTCATGTTGAGGCTACTGGCCCATCCAGCTGTGTGGGATCATAGAGAGAGAGCAGGTAGATGGGACCTGACTCCAAGGCTTATGAGATGGGCATTCCCCTCAAGATGGCTGTTGGACAATGTGATCTCTGAATACAGCGATATAGAGCAATCTGCTATATGAGTTGTACAAATGTTCTGGGGCCCATGTGTATAAATGGAGCAATATGAACCCAAGCTGCTATGGCCTAAAATCTGGGGACATGATGTTTTTCTGGTCAAATTTTCCATTGGTTTTGCTGTATAGTAATGGCTCATTTACAAAGTGCTTGTTTTTGGCCGTCTTCTTCCTCAGCATTCAACCAAGAGGCACTGGCCATGTGGCTCTTCATTTGCAACGGGTTATTTTGCTCTGCAAGGGTGGGTTTCAGCAGGTAGTTCTGAGTGCTGTCGGAGGATCTTGTGCATAAGGTCTTGATTAAGTTTCCCCATTGCCATATCCTTTTCTGCCGTCTAGGGGCAAATCCAGGGCAATTCTTCTGATGGAAGATTTTTCTTCACGGGATTTGTCAGGAGGATTTCTCCCAAAGTTGAAGGTGCACCCAGTGCTTATGTATCATAGAATCACAGAGAAGTCGGGCTGGAAAGGACATCCAGAGGACATCCAGTCCCACCCTCTGCCTGAAGCAGGACCATCCCTATCCACACCACCCCATACACCTCTATTGTCTAAGCTCTTAGAAAACCTACATAGTCAATCCTGATACAACACAAGACCTAACAAGAGTGGAGGGATAAGCAACCAGCAAAATGCAGAAGGCTGCAAAATACCCACAGTAGATCACAGGCGTTGATCAGGCCGCACCGAGATCATCTTCACCCAGCCAACCTGTCCTTGAACACCGCCAGTGATGGAGAGTCCACACCTCCCCAGGTAGCCCATGTCCCTGTCTCCCTGTTGGAAGCATCACTTCTGGTGTTCCCAATGCCTTAAAATTAAATGGTGGGTATTCTCCGTGCAGAGGGTGAATGTCACCCTTGGGGATCCTGCCTTGAGGGTGGTTTACACGCGTTGTCTTGTGAAGTGCTATCTATCACTGTATGGGCTCAGGACCAGAGATGCTTTGAGAAAGAGGGTTTGCCCAGGGGTGGTCGAGGGAGGAGATTCTGGGGAATCATCTATCAGATGTGTTTCCCCCAACACAACTGCAGGAGTTATGTTGTGCCCTGTAAGGGTGAAGACATACAGCAGATTGATCACGGAATACATTGACTTTGTATCACAGAACAGGCAGAGGGGACATGTGATCATGCAATCATAGGATCATAGCAAATGAGGGAGGAAGGGACCTCAGGAGGTCACAGCTGGTCCAACCCCTGCTCCAAGCTGGACCAACCCCAACTACATCATCCCAGACAAGGCTTTGGTGAACTGAGCCTTATCAACCTCCAAGGGTGGAGATGCCACCACCTCTCTGAGGAGCCTGTCCCAGCGCTTCACCACCCTCCCGGAGAGAAAGTTTTTCCTAATATCCAACCTCAACTTCCCTTGCTGCAGCTTGAGCCCATTGCTCCTTGTCCTGCCATCTGCCCCCACTGAGACCAGCCCAGCTCCATCCTCTTTGCAACCCCCCTGCAGGGAGGCGAAGGCTGCTATTCAATCCCCCTCGGTCTTCTCTTCTGCAGGCAAATGAATTATATATATATGTGTGTGTGTATACGTATATATATATGTGTGTGTGTGTGTATATGTATATATATACACACACACATATATATGTAGATATAGATATAGATATCTATATCTATATCTACATATATATGTGTGTGTGTATACGTATATATATATATGTGTGTGTGTATACGTATATATATATATGTGTGTGTGTATACGTATATATATATATGTGTGTGTGTATACGTATATATATATATGTGTGTGTGTATACGTATATATATATATGTGTGTGTGTATACGTATATATATATATGTGTGTGTGTATACGTATATATATATATGTGTGTGTGTATACGTATATATATATATGTGTGTGTGTATACGTATATATATATATGTGTGTGTGTGTATATGTATGTATGTATATATGTATATATACACACACACACTATATATATATACACACACACATATATATGTAGATATAGATATAGATATCTATATCTATATATATGATTTATGTATCAATATATGTATATAATATATGAACGATTCACCTGAATCAAGAAATAACTGTTGAGAAATACCAAATGGCTGGGAATTTGTGACCCATCCACAAACATCCGTAAAGACTGAATAATTCCTTTTGTACCAATAAGAAAATCCACAAATCTTGACGTGCGTCTGTAGAGAAAAGGATGACACAGACTGGCCGGATCTTCAGTAGGTTGAAGTGATGCAGGATCTGACCTGGTAGGTGCAATGTTTCTTTAGGATCAGTCCGTTCACCGCAATCTTCTTGTAGCCCAGCAGTGTCCATAAAGCAAAAGCAAACCCCTCTGGTTTCATTTGTTTTAATTGGTCTTTTCCTGTCCGCCTCCAGGCGAACACTCCCACTCCAACATCACGCTGGTGTTTTCCCTTCCCCAGCCTCAAGCAGACAGCAGCTGGGTTGACACTTTGGCAGCCCTGGCTTGAAAATCCCCTCTGGCCCAGGAGATAAAGGAGTTGGGCTCCTTCCATGTTTACCTGGAGTGTCACGGGTTTAAGAGCAAATACCGCAGAGATAATGCGCTGCTATATTTACAAGCACGTTCGCTCGGCAGCCAGCTCGTGGTGTTCGGCGCCAGCTCGGTGCAGCTCGCCCAGAAAATCGTGGCACGCAAGCAGCGTGGGATCACGTCGCATCCATTTTGCACGGCTGAAAGGAAACAAAGGCAGGATCGATACTGCTCCTAACTGGGGCTGGGGGAATAACCTAGAACTACAAATTAAACACCGAGCCTATAGAAAAATGATTTCACTGCTATGGTCTAGAGAGAAAAATCTTGTTATTTCTCTAGTTAAAACCCTGACTTTTAGTGGAGTCTGACTAAAACCCCATTTGGCCTGGAAAATTAATGTAGACTTCAGTAGATGTTAAAGGAGGAAAAGGGGAATCCCAGCCTGCAGCCTGCTCTCCCCTGCAGAAGGACCTGCAACTCCTATGGCTGGATCTGTGGCTCATGGGTGGGACTCTTAAGTCATGTCAAAACCCATCAATGATCCACGGTAGAGATCTTCTTTGAACTGAAGGATTGCTGCTGATGATAACATTGATCTACCATCGGCCTGTGGATCTGAGGACTTTGCACAGACAGCCCAAATTGTAGGAGACAGGTCTGCACCTTGCACTCGAATCTCATCTCACCTGAGGCCAAGGTCACTGATGTGTTTGACACAACGATGTGTCTTGGCCTGGTAACCAGATGAAATCCAGATAGACCGTCCACTTGCCAAGGTCATGAATGGCCTTGGACTCAGATCCCTTTCAAATCGACCATTTCTCTGGACATCAGAGTCCATTGGCAGCAGCAGTGATGCCCTTTCAAGGATCCATTTCACCACAGGGGAAAAGAGCCTGGAAATGAAGCTGGACTCACTCCTTATCCAGGGGTGTGCTTGAGGCTGAGACCATCTGGAAGCACTTGCATTCAGACATAACAGGACATTATATTGCAGGGAGAAAAAGGTCAAAGTAGGGAAGAAGCTGCTATGGATCGTCTGCCCCTTGGGTAGACTCAACAGTTGGACAACATGGTCCGGGAAGCATTGTGAACCACCTTGAGTTGGGTGGATGGGATCATCTCACAAGAAGGAAGGCCAAGGTGTTTGGTCTCACTGCTGTCCCCCTCCTAGCAGTGTCCATAACTACCCCTTCCCTCCCACGAGTGTAGGCAACACCCATCCTCACGGAGTTGCCACATGTCAATGGTGGAGGCTTCTTTCTCTACCTCATCAACCATGGCAGAGGCCATAAGCCCTCCACAACTAACAGAGACTGTCTTTTAGTTCAAGTAGCAAGGTCATGTGCTTTTGGAGCAAAAGGTTCAAGTTCATTTCTACCCTTTGCCACTGGAAGGTACGAGGGGTGACATGCACCGTTGCCAGCTCGCTTGGTGTGCATCGCCGTGATGATAATGAGAGCTCAAGGGGCCAGATGGGAATATGGCCTTCTGCAAGAAAGAGAGAGGGGAATCCATTGCAACAGAAAGGATTGGCTTTGAAAGACTCATGAATAAATAAAATGTGATAAATAGGGCACGAGGGGCTCGGGTACGATGCTGGCTGATGTTATCCAGAGCCTTAATATAGATAGATAGGCCAGAACCAAAGGAATCCTTCCATTTTTTTCGGAGGTCTGTCTTGTTTCCTTCAAGCGCTTCTTGCCAGGGCCTGCGAAATATCACTCTCAGGGCTGGTAAAACATCATCACCTTGTTGCTTTATGGAGTATCTTGGTGCCAAAGCCCCCCCTCCCCACACACACAGACACACAATGCAGATGTTGCAGTAGGGTGAGTTGACACAGCAGCGTCCTAAAGGAGCTGGCGTGGCTGGATGAACTCCTCGCTCCGCGTTGTTATGGACTCAGTCCTTATAATTTCCAGCCGTTCCCTTTTCTCTAAGAGTGCATAGCGTATCTGAATCTTGCTGCCTTGTCTGAGACTACTCCGTGCTGAACTGAAAATGATATTGGCTGCTTCTTTGCAAAGGCACGAGAAGACTTGCTCCAACCTATAACTCCTGTCCTGGAAAGGATGCCACACAGCTGAAAGGACCAAGGTATCCCAAGACATGTCTTTCCACTATATTTGAACTCTAATGCCCAACAGAGCGACAATAGGAGGAGTTATTGCATGGGCATCAGATTCAAAGATTACTGAAGTGCATAGCACGATGTTGCTGGACTTCCATCGGCATTGAGTTATGCCTCCAGTGCAATGGATAAGGCAAACATCCTATTCATCCAAGGCACTGTGAGGTATGAAGCCAAAAGTAGACTGGACTTTCAAACACTTGAGAAGTGTCTCACGCTAAGGCAGACTCAGACTCATTCTGGTAGCTCTTTCCTGAGGGCCTTTCGCTGTGTCAATGCCATTTTTAAAAGGCAGGCTCAGAATCGGATGCCTTGTCCTGGAAACAGTCATGCTAAAAAAAGGTATATATTGTCATTTCTCTTGTACATCACGGACCCAAAAAACCAGCCGATAGAAATTAGGGTGTGTGTTATAAGTGGGACAATAAGGTAATCGCAGTTTCTGCCACTTACGGTTCTGCCTGGAGGAAGGTGAAGGAAGGTTGCACGTGTTTCACGTGGATGAATGCGGGATGACGTAGGTGTGGGTAGGATGATATAGGTGGGGATTGTCCTGCTTGAGGAGGGGGTTGGACTAGATGACTGCCCAAGGTCTCTTCCCACCCTTATTTTCTATGATTTTATGAGCGTGCTGGGCTCTCCCTAGCTGCCGCACACCAACATTTTCCAGAAGTTTCTTTCCTTCATGGTGCCTTTCACAAAGAGGCATGCATCTTATTTGGGGGCACGTTGCAGGTAGGAAAATACGGTAACCGTAATACCACCTCCTTATTGTCATACTGCATCTCACATATCTTCTCATATCCTATGATATGTCCTGCTGGCAACCAGAACTAACTGGCTTGGCCCTGCTGCGCAAGGCACTGTACAAATAATAACTTTAATATCCTGAACATGCTTTTTGTATTTTTATACTGTCCCCAGAGCTCAACATGATGCCAGGGCCTGTCCTACGACGAGCTGCCCTTTCCCTGAGATGTCCATGCACCAGCTGCCATGTGATGGCTTGGTTAGAGTACAGGGAAGGTAACACCGTCCCCGAATGTACAGCTTACATTAGTATTAATATACGTAGCCTCATCACAACCTGGGGAATGTGGGGAATTTATGTTATCCCCACTTTGCAAACCCAATCTCTTCCCAGAGCCACTTGCCCTGAGCCAGTCTAAGTCTTGGGCAGAACAGAGACTAGGATTTTGGCTTCCCAATTTAAATCCCAACGCGTTGACTAGTGGGCCATCATTGCTGTCATGTACATTTGTTGCAGGAGTGACAATTTCTGGGTATGTCCCTTATCCACTGTGGCTTTCTTCTCATTCTGGATTGGGACTTGTAGGTACTACGGCAATGCAAACCGCACAATATGGGGAACGGCTGACATTTATTATTGTTATATTTACTAGACCGTTCTCCCTTAAGAAGTGATTCGATGAGTCTCTGAAGTGCAGATGGGTCGCTAGAGCTGCATATATGAATTTGGAGCAAGGCTGAAAGCTCATGGGCTTTCACCAAGGTTTTACTCAGCTGGCGTCTTGGGCGGCATGAGGTTCAGAGAGCGAAGGCGGTGAAAGACTTTCATGTCAGTGGGTTTCCAGACACAGCAAAGACCTGCATAATCCATCACTTCAAAGTTTCCCAAGAGGGGCCAAGGTAGGTTGGACCCTATCAGCTCTGCTCCCAGCCTCAGCAGCCCTCTCTGGCAATTTTGGCATCTCCCCTTCTGGAAAAAAGTGGATTCCAGCATGCATTTCAAGAACTGTGCTCCAAAACCCAAAACTCCTCCAGCTCATCTCTCAGTAAATCTTGAGCTGTTGTTTGCCTACCCATTGACCAGGCTCACCCCCTGCTAGGTTTTGCATGGCACAAGATCCAGGAGGCCCTTTCAGATGAAAGCTAGTGAGAACTATGTCCTGCAAAATAAACTAAACCAATGGGACCTGCTGGGCTAGGACACTACATCAGCAACTCTCCCAACCAACAGAGATAGAAGATAGCAGTTGGGAGTTAAACTCCTCAAAGGGAAATGCACATGGCAGCAAGGAAAGGGGCAACTGGAGAGGTCTTGGACCGACCTGACCTCCTTACTTTGAGCCAGGGTATCATTAAACCCCCACCTTTGGGAGTTTTGGGGGAGATAACACCCCAACGTTTGAGGACTTATAAAGAATTATCAGCATGATGGCAAGCAAAGAGGGTAGGTAGATATGCCAATCTATTTCCCTAAAAAAAGCTTTGGAAGGGCCCAGGAAAGTTCATTTAAATAGAACTGAAATATATCCATTTACATGCATGTCTCTAAAATGCCTTAAAAAGCCAGTATCTTCTTCATTTTCTGTGTTCAACTGCAAGCATAGAATCATAGAAAACGAGGGTTGAAGGGACCTTGGGAGGTCACATCTAGTCCAACCCCTGCTCCAAGCAGGACCTTCCCCAACTAAATCAGCCCAGCCAAGGCTTTGTCCACCCGGGTCTTAAAAACGTCCAAGGATGGAGACTGCCCCACCCCTCCGGGGAGCCTGCTCCAGCGCTTCACCACCCTCCTAGTGAGAGAGTTGTTCCTAATATCCAACCTAAACCTCCCTAAAGCAGTATTGCCCTGATGGCTTATCCCTCATATCGGCTGTTGCTTATGCAGAAGCTGGTGATTATGTACAGGTGCATGCACAACTATTAAGTTACAGGGGTTCATTACTCTTCCTTCCCAGATGCTGGCTGTCCAGGTGTTCGCCATCTGCATGACTTCTAACGTTTCCCTTGTGATTACAGACAAGTAAACACGCTTTCACAGCCACGATCCGTCCATGCACCCGGGATCCATCTGAGATGGAGACAGAATCAGCTCAATACATCAAAAATAGCTACACAAGGCCTTGGGCAACATGAGCAAAGGGGCAACGTGCCATATATTCTCACATACCAAAGGCCTCCATATAAGACATGTATCAAGCCAAAGTATTAGCTCTTTCCTGACCACTAAGGAATGGATAGCAGTTTTTGGTCATTTCTTTTGCAGCCATGAGAGGATTAACACTGGACTCCACCTCCCTGATGCTTGCTGGTCTAGGGAGAAGCAGCCGTCATTTTGGCAGCCAGTAGAGCACAGCGTCTCCATCCTCCATCCCGTCTTGCCCCCACTACAGAAAGGGTGTGGACACATTGGAGAGAGTCCAGCGGAGGGGAATGAAATGGTTCAGGGCCTGGGGGACAGGACTGGTGAGGAGAGGCTGAGGGAAATGGGCTGATTTAGTCTAGAGATGAGAAGACCGAGGGGGATTGAATAGCAGCCTTCACCTCCCTACAGGGGGGCTGCAAAGAGGACAGAGCTGGGCTGGTCTCAGTGGGGGCAGATGGCAGGACAAGGAGCAATGGGCTCAAGTTGCAGCAAGGGATGTTGAGGTTGGATATTAGGAAAAACTCTCGCAGGAGGAGGGTGGTGAAGCACTGGAGCAGGTTCCCCAGAGAAGTGGTGCACTCTCCATCTGTGGAGGTTTTGAAGACCCAAGTAGACCAAGCCTTGGCTGGGATGATGGAGTTGGGGCTGGTCCTGCTTGGAGCAGGGGCTGGACTAGTTTGTGGTTCTCAACCTTTTTTGTACCAGGACCAATCTGTAGACATCAATGACTGGTCCTGACCCAGTGCCCCTCACTCCCGACCTGCTGCCCCCACCCCCAGGGCCCCAGTGTGTGGGACTGGGGTTGGATGTATGGATGTAAGCCACAGTTGCCCACATTTTTCTCCTTTAAAGGAGAATCCATTTTTAAAGTTTGTTCGCAACCCTTTCATATATTCTTGTGACCCACTTTTGGGTTGTGACCCATGGGTTGAGATATGCCAGACTAGATGACCTCCAGAGGTCCCTTCCAGCCTTCATTTTCTATGATTTTACTCTTCCATGCTTCTATTCCAGTGGTGAAAACCAGCATCCCTGCTTAAGACAAGCACCACGATTTTGGAGGGTTGCTTTCTGAGGGAAAAGGTGTATATGGTCTGCTGCTACATATGGGTATTTCTAGAACCAACTATTCAAACAGGAGCAATTGGGGGAATAATGACGTGAGCAACCCCCACATGTTCAGCATTTCCCTTTGTTTGTCACTCGATTTCTCTATTGGAGACTGCTCCCCCGTACCGCATGTTGTCTCGTGCAAAACCTAAACTCTAAAAAATCAATAAAGAATAATCTTATGCATTTTTTCCTCCTCACCTACCTCTGAGAAAGTCTACATCCCTTCTAAATACCATCTCCATTTATCTTGCCACCATCATTTTGCAGCACTTCTTGATGGGTTTCTGCTCCCGCCTTGGTGAACATATGCCATTTCCCCAAGAGTATCTTCATTGCTGTAGTTCTGAGTGTGGGGCATGCATGAAGGACCAGACAGGCAGGGTACCATGGGAAATCACCAGTGCAGGGCTACAGATGTGTCCTGTGAATCACAGTCTCCCCAGCTGTATATGGACCCTGTCTCAAGACATATATAGATTGTATTCTTGGCTCTGCTACAAGCTTCTAGTGTGATCCCTTATTCCTTCTGGGACTCAGTTCCTCATCTGCCAAGATGATAAACCTTTTTTCCCAACCATTGTCTGTTTTGGCTGCTTAACCTTTGACCTCTTGAGGACAGTGATTATTTCTTACTCTGTCTCTGTGCAATGCCTTAGTACAACGGCATCCAGAAGTCACTAGGTGCTTCCAGACTCATCAGGACATGGGTAGATTATAGGGGCAAAGTGAATGAAATGCCCTCTCACTCCAGATCTCAGGTGGGGCATATCGATGGGGCTAGTGCCTGCAATGCATTGCTGAGTGAATGAAAATGGGGCTTCCCTTTCTCTGCCAGTCAGATCTGCATGAAATTCCTTGAAAAAATCCAGCTGGTATCTTGGAGAGGGAGAAAGGAAGGCTTAACTCTTGCAAAACCCATGCAAACAATAAATGCGGCCAAATGGGTCAATGAAACTGGCCCTGGATCCAAAAAAAAAGAAAGAAAGAAAGAAAAGAAAAGCCCATTGGGAGCTGGACTTTATTGCACATAAGACATGGAATAAATTCAGCCCCAGAACTGGTGCCCCGACCAGCCAGGACTAGGAGGGGAAGCTGGGGAGCATCAGGACTATATTATACTGCGTTTATTCATAGGTATCAGCAGAGTGGCTGCTGGCATGATTTCCTGCCCCATACCACGCGGTGGGGTACGTCTCTTATTCCAGTAATACTGCAGATTAGACAGCTGCAGGGTAAGGAATTTAATAAATTCCACACAGCATGTGAAGAACAATGAAGCCAGGAGCGTTATGCAATTTGTCTTGGCATATATAGCACCAGCACAGGGGATAAGAAAGTGGGTATAAACTGAGAAAATGGGACAGAAAGGAATACGGTGGTTGGTCAAAAAATCAGGGAAGTCTACCAGGCCATGACACTGGTATTAATATATTTATAAGCTGAATAGGAGCCAGCAGTGTGCCCTTGTTGGCTACCGGCATCCTGGGCTGCATTGGGAGGAGCGGTGCCAGCAGATCGAGGGCAGTGATTCTTCCCCTGTATTCAGCACTGGGGAGACCATATCTGGAGAGCTGTGTCCAGCTGTGGCCCCCACGACAGAAAGATTGTGGACACATTGGAGAGAGTCCAGCAGAGGGGAATGAAAATGGTTGTGGGGCTGGAGGGAATGACTGGTGCGGAGAGGACGAGGGAGCTGGGCTGATTTAGTCTGGAGAAGAGAAGACTGAGGAGGATTGAATAGCAGCCTTCAACTCCACACCGAAAGCCACGGTTGCCCACATTTTTCTCCTTTAAAGGAGAATCCATTTTTAAAGTTTGATCGCAACCCTTTCATATATTCTTGTGACCCACTTTTGGGTTGTGACCCATGGGTTGAGAAACACCAGACTAGATGACCTCCAGAGGTCCCTTCCAGCCTTCATTTTTGGTTGCAAAGAGGATGGAGCTGGACTGGTCTCAGTGGGGGCAGACGACAGGACAAGGAGCAATGGGCTCCAGCTGCAGCAAGGGAAGTTGAGGTTGGATATTAGGGAAAATTTACTCACGAGGAGGGTGGTGAAGCACTGGAGCAGGCTCCCCAGAGAGGTGGTGGACTCTCCATCCCTGGAGGTATTTAAGACCCATCTCGACAAAGCCCTGGCTGGGATGATGTAGTTGGGGCTGGTCCTGCTTGGAGCAGGGGGTTGGACTAGATGTGACCTCCTGAAGACCTTTCAAACCCTCATTATCTATGATTCTGTGACACACGCAACTGCAACTTTCTTTGTGACGCTCAGCTCCACTTAGAGACCTTTATTGCTTGTACTGGCAGGCTCCTCTTGATGCATCTCTAGTCTATGAGAAAAAAGAAGCAAAATTGCAACACCTTCCTCACTCCTTAATGTATAGTTGATGTTTTCATAAGTGCTTGATAATCACTATGGTCTCTGGCAGACATTACATTTGTTGCACGTTATATGTGAGTACTGTGTGACACATGGCAATGTGCCAGATGTTAAATCAGTGCACTCCTAGATTTAAATGGTGGGATAGCATTGTTGAAATAGCAACTTCTTTGTGGGGCAGGATGTACCCCTCAATAATTTTAATATATGACCAGTTGGTGTGTTAGGATTTGTCACTTGATACTCATATACAACACAACAAATGTAACGCCTGCCAATGCCAATGTGGAGAAAAATGCTTCTGAGTGCTGGCACCGGGCATCTAGATAAAAAGTGACATGATGCAGAGGAAACTTTTAAGATTTCCTATCTTTTGTTATTCTCCATCAACCCGATCTTCATCTAACCAACAAGGAAAATGGAAACAAAGCTCCAGGTTTGCATACTGTGTTTGTTGCTGTTTGCTGTTTTATTGTCACATGTTACGTGTTAAATGCTTATTCTATTATGACAACTTGTGACGGATAACTTGTCTTGATCAAACACACATCCTCGTTGTTGCCAGTGGTTCTGTTATATTAGGAAAGCTTGATCATCGTCTGCTGCAAAAAGTACCAAAAGCACTCAATGACTTGGATGGAAATAGGATTGGGCCTTCGGTATCTGATGTTATTTGTGGTTTATATTTGTTTCAATGATTCAGATGGAAACAGGATTGGGCCTTTGGTTAATATTTGTTTCAATGACTTGGATGGAAATGTGATTGGCCTTTGGTAGCTGATGTTATTTGCAGTTAATATTTGGTCCTTCAAATCTGGCCAGGTTACAATTTGGCCTCGTCGAATGTCAGACTTCCGTTTTGGAAAGTGGTAGGATATCAACTTTTCCAACACCTCGGCAGACAGAAGACCTGACCCTAGCACTATATGTCTCTCCCACCACGTCAAGCTTTTTTTACGCTCCTTTTGTTTTAAGTCATATGGCTTTGAGGGGGTTGGGTGCAGTCAGTTGAGTTCTTTGATTAGCTGATCATTCCCAGGTGTCCCGTTAACCCCTCCAGCTCCCATATTTTCCCTTTGCATTCTTTGTCTATGACTTATGACTTTCATTGCACGTAGGTGCATCCCCTGCTTTCATGAGATCCAAGAGAGCTGCCTGTTGCCTGAGCGAGCAAGCACCTCTCTTGCCAGGTGGTTTGCGTCTTCTTCTTCCCTGCTAATGAAAAGCAGGGCTCCATCTGCTGCTAAACGTGCACATCTCCCACCCCATCTCCGCCCTGTTCTCACCCAACCTCACACCCTTCCAGCTGTGCATGTGGTTTTCATTACCAAACAAGCCAGCAGCGAAGGACAGCAGCTCCTTGCCTGGTCCCCATCTGAAATGAATCCCCAAGATGAAGGATGACTTCTCAGATTGAAAGTTCTTGTAAGAATAATGCTTCTCAGACTCCCAGTGGCTTTAGCATTTCCTTGGAAAAGCTGAAGGTTTCCAGCAAATCATGTGATAGGAAAAGATTTGCTTTCTGTCGTGTTTTCCCATAAGTCACATACTGACATGACAGATTTGCCTATGGACTGTGCTGCCACTGAAAAAAGAGACAATCGAAATTAAGTCCATCTCAAGTCACATATCTCGTTATGCAGGCCACACTCAAAAACTGCTTTGCTCTTGACTTAAAACAGGGTTGTGCACATAGACTGGAATTTGCATCTGGGGGTATCGTACTGACCTCTTCACCACTTTGGGAAGCCACCTTCTAGGAAGAAATGGTAGAAGAACTGGTCTTTCCAGAGAACGGTAAGGCTTGGATGTTGGAGATACCATGAGAAAACTATCTCCTGATGTTGTCATTTCTACTGATGACTTCCCCTTGAGGCAAGCAACCCGTGAAAACCATGACCAGAAATACAGATGGATGCCCGGATGCAGAAATGTCAAACAGGGTTTCTGTAGAAACATAGATTCAGCAGTGTGCCCTTGGTGCCAAGAAGGCCAAAGGCATCCTGGGCTGCATTGGGAGGAGCGTTGCTGGCAGATCGAGGGAGGTGATGCTTCCCCTCTATTCAGCACTGGGGGGGGGGGGCACATCTGGAGTGCTGTGTCCAGCTGTGGAAAAGCTTCTCTTAAATTATCTCGTTCCAATGCTTTTCCAGCCTCCTCTTGCTAACCTTTAGTGAAGGAGATTCTGCCACTGGACAGTATTGCAATGCCAATGGAAAGCAAATGTCTCGTGTGCCGCTCTCTGCATCAAGAAAGAACAGTTGTTGCTTGTCTTCTTTTGGGCAGCTTTCAGTTATTTGAAGACTGTTAGCATGCTCCCCTTAATTATCTTTCCTCTAAGCTAAACACGCCTAAATTCTTTCTTTCCTCATACTACCTGTATAGCAACCTCTTTATCACTTTTGTCATTCACCTCTGGATCCGCTAAAACTTAAAATGTGGAGGTCAAACCTTCAAAGAATATGCTAGAGGAGGTCTCCGTTGCATCAAGCAGGATGGTATTATCACCTCCTGTGTCTTGCAGCCAATACTCCTGTTGATACAATACAGCCCGGTATTGGATTTGCTTTATTTTTCTCACGGTGTCACGTTTCTCCAGCAGTATGTTCAACCCAAGGTGGTTATAGGTGGGGAAAGAAGCTATACTAAAATGGCACTTTCTTACTTATTCCGTCTGCTTCTGTGTATTTTGAAGTGAGATCTGCTAACTGGATTTTCTTGTGGGTTTTTTTTTATGTGTTTGTTTGGATTTCATTGTTGTTGTTTTGTTCTACTGATTCATAAAACCATAGAGAAGTAGGGTTGGAAAAGACCTCGCCTCCAGACATCTAGTCCAACCTCTTGCCTGAGGGAGTTTCATCCCTATCCAACCCATCCTAAACAATCCATAATGTAAACCCTACATAAGACTACAGTCAACCCTGACACAGCGTGAGACATCACACCCCGACCTGCCACAGGGAAACCAGGGGGGCCGTGGCGACCAATGTCCTGCTTCTTTAAAATGTGGTCAATATGCACTCAAGAGATCCCAGGGAGAGGCCGTGGACCCCTGCTACAAAGGAAGCAAAAAGCCCGCACAGTCCGTACCAATCTGACCAAGGAGTAATTTTTTTTCCTGACCCCAAAGATGGTGATCAATCATGGTATCATAGAAAACAAGGGTTGAAGGGATGTCAGGAGGTCACATCTAGTCCAACCTCCTGCTCTAAGTAGGACCAGCCCCAACTACATCATCCCAGCCAAGGCATTGTCTAGCCGGGTCTTAAATACCTCCAAGGATGGAGAGTCCACCACCTCTCTAGGTAGCCTGTTCCAGTGCTTCACCACCCTCTTCTCTCTGACCCTGAGCAGAGGGGTATGACCATCTAACCAGGAACCTCCATTTTTGGTCCCAGCAGGAGCACTGGCACATCCCAGTCAAAATCCCCAGCCTTGGCTGCAGCCAACACCCAGGGGAGGCTTAAAAACACTCTGACACATGTATCAGAAAGGGCATGAGGGCAAACAGCAAAGCTCAGAAGGCTGGGAAATCCCCATGGATGCCCCATAGGCATCGCTAAGTCTAGATCATCCCTACTCAATGGCTGCCCAACCTCTTCCTGAGCACCTCCAGTGGTGGAGAGTCCACAACTTCCCTAGGCATCTGTTTCACTATCTCACTTTTCTAACAATGATTGTCATGCTATCCAACCTAAACTTACTTTGCTGCAACTTCACATCATTGGTCACAGTGAGATAAGAAACCTTCTTCTGATACAGATGCCCGCTCTGCAATCTTGAATGTATGGATGAAGAATGGAATTGATATTTCTCCCAGCTGGATCTTAACTCCTCTTGCAAAATCAAACTTTAAGTCTTGCAAAGAATGGGCTTCTATGTGTTATTTTGGTGCTTTACCATTTCTGGCCCCATCAGGGAAAGAATTTGTGTCAAACGGAGACCTCTTGGGAAAGTGGTGTTCACCAGAACAGGCTTCTTCTTTGGCGTGACACAGGAAAGATAATTTATCAGTCTGGAATTTACCCAAAAGAGCCAGAGTTGAATTGGCTGGCCAGAGAGATGAAAAGGCTTCAGGGTTTGAAATAAGGGAAGGTAGAAGAATAAAAATGGGCGTTTTTGTGGTGCTGTGGGACTGGTGTATCTAGGCAAGTGAAAGATGGAGGAGATGATTGGGTGGGGTGATAAACTTGGAAACTACCAGGACAGAGACCAAGTTAGAGGCCATGTCAGCATAAGAGCTCAGCCACTGATGACCTGTGTTGCAAAGAAGTTGGGCAAATCCTCGTCAACCCCACCTCTAAATCCAGCTCCTTCTATGCTTTGCATTAGAGGACCATGGAGATCACACCCAGCCTGTCAAAGAGATGCCTTCGGGCTCTCTGGAGGACAAGTGTGGATGGTTACCGACATGCTTGGGAGTCCTGTCCTGATGGATTTGTAGCTCTCTGACTTTGGAAGCCACCTTCATTGATCTGAATGAGTTTTGCAGCTGTCTTCTGCCACTTGACATCAACTGCTATTACTAATGGTCTGATTATGGCTGATTGCATTACCCTTATCCTTTGGTGGGTAAAGAGTTCCTTTCCAAAAGATTTTCCTGTCCCCTGCCAACTTCCCTCCTGACTCTGACCTCCATTCAGCAAGTAGCACCGCTCCAAATTCTTCCCACCAGGTGCCGCATTTTCCCTGCTCTCGCCGCGAGGGACCACCATTGGACTGGAAACGTTGCTCCAGGGCCCCTGACTTCCACATCCCTAGACCATATTTTTCTCTCTACTTTTATTTCTCTTACTTAAATGGCCCCTTTGGGGGACGGGTGTGTTGTTTGTGTTGCTTTAGAAAGGCAAGGAGTGTATTTAGCTTTTGCCCACAGTCGCTGGAGTACAGGACGTGATTTCTATAAATGGGCCGCTATGGTGTTTTGTTTTGAAACGCCTTTTGATATAGAATGGCCGCAATGCTGCCCCTTCCAAATATACTTCAGTCCTCTATAAAAATGACAAATCTCTCTGTACCCACAGGGTATATACATACTTTTCCAAGAATTTGACCATGCCAACCTGAAACTAAACTGGGAACTGTTGATTTTTCTTCAGGTCACAAGTGTTGACTCTGTTTCCCCTCTTGGTGCTTCCTGCTTCTGCCCGTGAGCACTGAAGGTGGGCTGACCAGTCCCAGAAAAAATAAGAGGCAAGAAATAGGGGCTGAGTTGCTTCATTCACACCCAGGTTTCCAACCCCCCCAGTCCACCCCCCATCAAAGGCAGGTGGATTATACTTATGACTTGTGAGGAAAGGCTGAGAGAAATGGGCTGATTGAGTCTGCAGAAGAGAAGACCGAGGGGGATTGAATAGCAGCTTCACCTCCCTGCAGGGGGGCTGCAAAGAGGATGGAGCTGGGCTGGTCTCAGTGGGGGCAGGTGACAGGACAAGGAGCAATGGGCTCAAGCTGCAGCAAGGGAAGTTGAGGTTGGATAGTAGGAAAAACTTGCTCACTAGGAGGGTGGTGAAACACTGCAACAGGCTCCCCAGATAGGTGGTGGACTTTCCATCCTTGGAGGTGTTTTAGACCTGACTGGACAAAGCCTTGTCTGGGATGATGTAGTTGGGGCTGGTCCTGCTTGGAGCAGGGGGTTGGACTAGACGTGACCTCCTGAGGTCCCTTCAGCCCTCATTTTCTACGACTCGATGATACTCAGAAGTAGGGAAGAAGACCAGGGGCTCCTTGCAAAGGTAGGACATGAATTGTTGGTTGAGACTGTTTCTTGGAGACAATTCTCCACAGATTTGGACTTAATTTATTTAGACGTTCCAAAAAATTCAAGGATAGATGCTTACCATGTGTAAGTTGGCATTTTTATTTTAATGACCCTATGGATGGATTTACCTCTGTTGAGGTACTGGAACCATATAGAAAATTATTTTTCACTTTCACTTCCACCTGTGAGCATCTAGGTTTGGGCTAGGACCAAAACCAGAGCTGTCAAAATAAGAGAGACAAAATTTGGCTTTTTAGAAGACTTCCCAGCACAGTTTTTTTCTGACACAAGCAATTCAACTTTGTGCAGACAAGGTTTAAACAAGTGTCCCGAGTTTGGGGTGTTTATCCCCCCAATTAAACAACTTAATCTTTTAGAGTTTATTATCAATGCTATAGGAATAGGAATAAAGAATAGGAATAGGAATAAAGAAAAAAACAAAGTTGAATCCCAATTCTTCCATCTCACTGTGATTAAGCTAAGTCTTTCAGTTTCTGCTTGAACTATTCAGGGAGGAATTTGAGCTGAGCAACTAAAAATATAGGTAGAAAATAGAGGACATTTCTGAAAAACAGGGAAAAAGTTTCAGTTAAATGAAAAAAATTCTTTTCATCTTTTGGGGTAATGAAAATGACAAATTATTTCATATTTGGTCACATTTGTTTGGCAATAAATAATACAATACATTTCACATTTGGCTAATTGAATCTCCCTATTTTTAAAATCCTTTTTGAAATATAACTCAATTGACATCTGCAAAGAGACTCTTTTAGAATGAAAAGTTGAAATGTGATGTTTCAATATTTTCTAAAAAATCCATTTTTTTTGGTTCTAAACTGGATCATTCCCAAATTCTACCTGACTTTGGGAAGAGTTTCAGCTTCCCCATGAAACTACATTTTTCAGCGCATTGACTACTCACCAATTTATTTTTTCTCAGCTCCATTGTGAAGCCGATTCTTCAGAAGCTTCAATCTTGATGCTTGCTTCTGCCAACAATTTTGTACTATATCGTGGACACTCACATACCCATCAAGATCTGATCAACCCTCCCTCGCAAGGACCCAATCCACAATCTACTGGAGCAAGTGGAAAAGTTCTCCGTAATGGGGATGGTCCTTGGATCTGCACTGAAGGTACCGTGTTGAATAGATGACAGCATTGTTTCTAATCAAGAAGTGCATTTATTTAGTTATTTAGTCAGTCTACAAAGGTGCACATCTACCCTGTCTTCAGATGGGTAATGGTGACAGTTATTGTGGTAGATGTTGGATCCAATGGGAGAAGCCTGAGTGTGACTTGTTTGACATGAGGAGGTCATTGCACATTGGCGACCACATGAATCTCAGTGCAGGAGAAACCTGTGTCTGGTGGCAAGGAGATCCAAGAGGATTGGGGTCACTCTTCCACTACAGGCTTCATCCGCCTTCACAGTCATTGAGAAGTATGCCTTCTTCATCCGTCTGCTCCACTGTTGAGGTCTTTATTATGTTGTGTTGGACTGCTCTTCATCTGATCCCTCGTCTGTGACCTTACCTCCATGGGTGACATAACCAGGAGTACAAGACTCCCAACAGTGTTGCTTCTAGAGTCATCGGTACATGCAAGCCTCTCCACCCCATCAAGATGGCAGTCCATGGAGAGGGGCCTTCAGATACCAAGAACTCAGCAAACATTTTGGTAGGGGGACCCACTGTTGCCAAATTTGCTTGAATACATTCCAGCAGGGGATCATGGGAGAACCCCTTCCTGGCCCTACCTCACATAGGCTGGAGGGGGCCATCATTTGGCTGCAGAGTGCTTTGCATTGGCCATGCATATAGGGAAGATTGGTTGTGTTGCTGGCTGCG
Source organism: Alligator sinensis (assembly GCF_000455745.1). Classification (NCBI taxonomy): domain Eukaryota; kingdom Metazoa; phylum Chordata; order Crocodylia; family Alligatoridae; genus Alligator; species Alligator sinensis. The sequence continues at coordinate 1,489,407 of NW_005842335.1, read as the reverse complement.
GCACCAGTGAGGGAGGAGAACAGCTATGTATCCCTCCCTCTGCACTACCGGCAGCATCAGCATCTTTTGGGAGGGGCAGCAAGAGCCTCTTGATCCATATTCTCCCAATGCTGAGGTTGGACGGGACCTCCAGAGGTCATAGAGAAGTGGGGCTGGGAGGGACCTCCAGAGCTCACATCTGCTAGAGGCAGGATCAGCCCTGTCCAAACCAGCCCAGACAAACCCATTGTATGATGTCTTGGCAAAACTACCATCAACCCTAACTCAACATAAGGATCCTAGAGAAGTGGGGCTGCAAGGGACCTTCAGAGGCCACATCTAGTCCAACCCCCTGCCAGAGGCAGGATAAACTCTGTCCAAACCATCCCAGACAACCATAATCTAAACTCCTCATAAACCTACTGACACAGCACCAGGCATAACACCCAACCCTGCCACAGGTTAGGTAGGGAACCATGGCAGCCAATGTCCTGTTTCTATAAAAAGTTGTTAATATACACTCAAGAGATCCCAGAGGTCTCAGAATGGTCCTGAGCAAATGCCTCAGCACTAATCTGCATCTCTTGCAAAACACAGAGATTATTCTCCTGGGATTTTGTGCCCTAGTGATGCCTTTTGCACAACAATTGAAGCCCATAAAAAATCTAGAGTGATTTCACCTTTATCATGAGATTTATTGGTTCCCCCCACCCACGTTTCTCATACATGAATGCAGTGATGAGGGAGATAGAGAGAGCTGCTAGGGTTTTAATGACATTGACTTTCTGAGGTCACTGCAGGTCATCTGCTCCTGCCCGCTCATCGTTAAACCCTCCCAGATACAACCGGCTGCTCAATCTCTATTGCTTCATATTTACATAACCCATCAAAACCCTTTTGGGTAAATATTTGTTTTTCTGGCATTGGCACCTTGAAGGAGTTCAGGTTAGGACACTGTCTGCATATTGTATAGCATTACAATATGCAAATATTTAAATAACCACCGCTCAACTGTGGAAGGGAAGAAACTCTCAAATTAAAAGCACAGTTAAGGGAGTCGGGTTCAGAGCACCTGTCAGTTACACTCAAAAGCTTGTCTAAATCTGTCCCAATTATGCAGTTGGTCCAATAAAAGACATTGCCCACAAAACCCTTGCCTCTACTGTATATTGTGGGTTTTTTGTCCTTTTAAGGTAGTTACAATGGATGACCTTCTGCAATCAAAGGCTATGTAGAAGGCGGGGTAAATCTACATATTATATTAAATTGCATTGCATATTATTATTAGCTATGAACAACGTTTGTTCTCGATCAGTTGAACTGATCCAACCAGGTCAACCTAGTTTAAATCCCATAATTTTTATAATGCCTTGTGATCAAGCATGGTCTCACTTCTAATGCTAACAAATGCAGGTTGGGGCGGGGGCTGCTTTGTGTCCCCCTGGATTATAAACCCTTTCTCCTCTAGTGTTTCTAATCCAAACATTGCAAGGCTAACCCGAGGGCCCTTTCATGCCCTAAACCAGAAACCGAAACTGGCTAGAACCAAAAGCGAAAGTGTCAGTCTGTTCTCCGTGCTAGAGCCGAGTGGCAACCGCAATGTAATATAAAATGTGGTTACAGCATCAAAGTAAATCAGAATTAAAAAAAAGAAAAGAAAATGAACCAGTTTTAATAAACCCAGGAATCAACAATTAATCAAGTCATCCTTTGCAATGTTAACATGATGGTCTAGCTTTAAACCAGCCGGCGTGTAGAGTATTATCTTAAATTAAATACTTATGGTCTAACTTCCAGAGGCACTTAGCACATACCCCTCTGTATTTAAATTAATAACAGCTTTGGGAAGGGCAGACATACCTTACAATGAGATACTGTGCAACTTGATCTGTTTATTCTGCTGGAGGAGGAATGAAGAAGTGATGTGATCGGTGTCGGTAGACACCTGTACCGGGAAAGGCTGGCTGGTTGTAGAAGACTCTTTAATCATGCAGGCAAAGCTGTTGCAAGACACAGGAGGTGTGTCTACACATGCACATTTACTATGCAGTAACTGCATGCCTGTACTGTGCAGTAAATATGGCGACTTATGCTGACGAGCATAAATTTGATACTGCAGATATCAAATCTACTCCAGATTAGTTATTGCACAGTAAGGTATGTGTAGACATCTTACTGAGCATTAACTTTAGTCCCAAGGCAATCCACAGACAGCATTAATGCACTTTAATTGCCTGCATGGGTAGATGCCGGCCTATTACTTACTGTGCAGTAAATTTAAGCCAGTGTAAATGCAAGTGTAGACACGTCCAGGGTCTGGCAGTGAAGGAAACAGAATTCAAGTTCTGAATACGGGCATTTTTGGGGAAAGACACATACTACTTCAATGGCACGTGTTTGAGCTTAATTCAGGAGTGGCTGAAGCAAATTTTTATGGCTCAAGCCATTCTAGAGGTCAGAATAGAACATAACAGCCCCCTTCAGCCCTAAAATCTACATTTCTACTCAAGTAGACATACAATCACTTGCTTATTGGTGCTAAGTGTTGCTGCTACATTGAGATGGCCACACGCTATGAGGTCACTGAAAATCTATGAAGTTGATCCCCTACAAGTTCCTCTCTGATTCGAAGTAGTCGGCTTGGTTGGAGAATCTTCAAAGAAGAAAATTTGAACCATTCAGTTCACTCAACAGAGATAACGGGGTCTGTAAGGTGAGCATCTTCCACAATGTGTTGAAAGTTTGATGTCTATGCTAATGGGGTCCAAAGAAATTCCTCTCCTTCGGAGTTGGAACTTGGCTTTGGGGAAGACTTGCTCCCTCTAAGCACCAAACTGTGCTAAGATATAGCTTCTGCTGACTTCCACTCTTAAACAGTGTAGCTTCTAAGAGATCTCCGAACATCAGGGATCAGATCCTGCTTCCACTGGGCCTCTCCTGGGAGCAATCCAACGTTATGCTTCCCACCAGACATCTGAGTACCACGAATGCTCATAAGGCCACCAAAGACTCAAACCATGGTTTAAACATCTCTCATAAAAAACCTATTTGAGCTGAGCTGAAATTGTCTTTTACTTGGTAGTATTTTTGTTCCTTTTGTCCAACCCCCCCCCCGATGAAAACAATTTCTTTTTTCCAAGAGAAAATTTCCATTTTGATGAATAGACTTTTTGTGTCAAAGCAAAGTTTAAACAATTTTTTTTCTTTCTTTCCCTATCACATGCAGCACTTCCACCCTCCTCAATTCTACCCTCTTCCTTTGTGTATCTGTCAGCCTTACAGAACCTAAATTCAGTTTTTTAACTTTGGGATCTTTCACACCAGTTGTTTCAATAGATAAATTTGGTGACATTATGGTGGGGGTCTCCCACTACAATAACTGTAGCAATGATACAAATGAGTTGCCTATAGGACTTTAATTGAAAACAGCACTTTCCCATCTTATATTTATTTATTTTTTCCATCCCAGATGTGGGATGAGAAGCCTGTTCTGAGTGACACTTCACATGACTTTGATCCATCTAATAATTGAAATGAAACAATCATGTATAATTGGAACTGTGTGTGCTAAAGAAAAGCTTGGAGAACAAATGAGTTGTTCTTGCCATGTTCCTCCCTCTGTGGATTCAGTTTCAAGGTACGATGGCTGAAGAAAATCTGGGGAAAGAAATGAGGTCTTCATCCCTACAGTGGTAAATGCATGAGAGTACCTGCATGGTACTATCACTTGGTGAAAACTCCTGATCTGGTAATAATGCATCTGAACTCAGTCCTCCGTTGTAAGCCATTAAGATGAGCAAGGTAACTCTCATACCCTCACACAACTCTCAACTCTCAAGCCCAACACCCAGCCCACTTTTCCCGAGAGTATCTCATCCTTTGGACATCTCCATTGGTGTCTCAATGACTTTTCTAAGGGTTAGACCTGATCCTTATTAAAGTATTGGGAAAGACTTTCATTAACATGAACTGAATTAGATTTGGGATTTTAGGACCTAATTCAGAAAGGTGTTACATGCCTTATTGCTACTTAAGTACCTAACTCCCACTGAAATAGCCACTTATTATCTTTGTGGAGTTGAACCTTAGTGGAAACTCTGTTAATTGCCTACATCTCATCATGGTCATTGTACTGCAGTAACATCTAGGACTTCTGTCGTAGACCAGTGGCCCTTTGTTCTAGACACTTGTCCAACTCCGTACAGAAATTATTCCAATTAGTCCAAAATTATTCCAAAATATTTTCAGTTTCAGTATCAGGAAAGAGGCAGTGGGAGCACAAAATAATGGAGACAATCTTGGTCAACACAGTTGACTGTAGTCTTAAAAGCTCACATGCCTTGGTTTGCTCCAGTGTTTTTGAAGCTACACGGCAAAGGGCAGTGTCAAGGAAGGATTTGAGCAACTTGAAGGTTGGAGGTCTCAGATGGTTAGTGGCTCCTGCTCCCCATACCATAAGGTAAAGAAACAGCCAGTCCTTCCCTATGAAGATGTAGCTGGTCCAAGAGGACGCTCTGGTCTGATTCTGCCCTCATTCCTCAGGGACATCTTATGGGAAGGCTGTTGCATTGCCCTTCCTAGAGACAGCTAAGGGAAGATGGGTGCATTACCTCTGGCGTATGCAAGGGGAAGCAAGTCTTGATGACTATAAGGTTGTGGACCCAAATTTTTGCTGGCCAGTAGACCACAATGCTGGTCAAGTAACATGCCACAGTCATCATCCTACTTTTCTCTCTCTGCCAACCTCCATTTTAACTTAAGTCTCTTGTGGTCACAAGCAATATCAGAGAGTCTTGCAGGTCATGTGTTGCCCACCAGTTATGGGTTGGAGACCTCTGCCATGAGCTGACTAAGCTTGTTCTCTTCCTCCATGATCCTGTTGACCACGGGGGTAAATCACATGTGGTTATGAAGCTTCTGGACACAGTTTGAAGGGTGCCGTGGACATCAAGAATAGCTGATTCTCAAAAGTTGTACTGAGAGGAGCAATTTGTGATGTTAGGCAATGCATCGAACGAACACCAGCAGGAAGAAACGCCGGGTCCTTGTAATCGGGGACTCCATCCTATAAGGACTGGAGGGTCTCATCTGCCCTCCCAACCCCATGGCACGAGAGGTCTGCTTCATACCTGGGGTTCGGGTTCAGAACATCACGGAGAGGATCCCGGCTTATATCCAACCCACAGACCAGTACCCCATGGTTCTCATCCATGTGGGAACAAATGACATGGCCAAGGGCAACCCAGACCACATCACGAAGGGCTTCAAGGCTCTGGGGGCCAAGCTCAAGGAGATGGGGGCACAGGTGGTATTCTCCTCTATTCTCCCGGTGAGTAGGTGTGGACAGCGACACGAGGCCTGCATTGGTGAGGTAAATCAGTGGTTATGGAGTTGGTGCCTCCAGGCAGCACTTGGGTTCCTGCATAATGACCCATGCTTTCGTGCAGGGGACTTGCTTGGGTGGGATGGGCTACACCTCTCTCCTAAAGGCAAGCGTGTCTTCTCTTCCAGGTTGGCAGACCTCATGCGGTGAGCTTTAAACTAGCTTCACCGGGGGATGGGGCTGCAGGAAGACTTAAGGACACCTCCCAACCAAGACAGGTGACATACGCAAGGAGTACCCAGGTATGTAACAGGTTCCAGATAGTTTTGAAAATCGGGGGGTGGCACACGCAGCTATCCAAGGCCTTAAATGCCTCTACACCAATGCTCATAGTATGGGGAATAAGCAGGAGGAACTTGTCCTCCAAATAGCCCGTTTAAACCCAGTTGTAGTAGGGCTCACAGAAACCTGGTGGGATTCATCCCACGACTGAGCAGTTAACATTAGGGGCTATAAGGCTTTAGAGGTGGGATAGAGCGGGGAAGAAAGGCGGGGGTTTGGCGCTCTATGTCAAAGAGCAAAACACATCTTCTGCCAGCAAAATGGGGTCTGAGGAGGGGCAGGCTGAAGTGCTTTGGGTCAGGATACAGGGGGATCATGGGGAAAGGGACTTAACGGTGGGGGTCTACTACAGACCTCCCAACCAAGGGGAAGAGCTGGATTGGGAATTTTCGGGCCAGCTTGCAGAGGCACTTAAGGCAAGGGATGTAGTTGTCTTGGGTGATTTAAATTGCTCGGACATCTGCTGGGAGGAGCAGTTAGCCAGGTCGGACCGATCCAGGAGGTTCCTGGCCGAGATACAGGACCTCCACTTAACCCAGGAAGTGCACAGTCCCACCAGGGGGAATGCCCTGTTGGACCCGGTCCTGGCCACACGCGATGATCTGGTAAGGGGGCTCCAGGTCCTTGACCACCTGTGTGACAGCGATCATCACTTGCTGGAATTCATTATCCAGCGCAGGGTGCCAAGGGCCTGCAGCAAGGCAGTAGCTTGGACTTTAAGAGGGCCAACTTCAACTAGTTGAGGAGATTGGTGGGAGAGGCGCTGGGGTCCTCGAGAGTAGGGGAACTCAGTGCCCAAGATGAGTGGTCGTTCCTTAAGGAGACGATACTCAGGGCCTAAGGGGTGACAATCCCAATGAGAAGCAAGGGGGCCAAGAGTGCCCAAAAGCCTCCCTGGCTCACCAATGGCATTTGGGAATGCCCGATTGCCAAAAGGTGGTGTACACCCGGTGGAAGGGAGGGGCTATCTCCAAAGAGGAGTATACCTCCACTGCTCGGGCCTGTAGGGGGGCTGTTAGGAAAGCTAAGGCAGACACGGAGCTAGGGCTAGCGTCAAGTATCAAAGATAATAAAAAGTCCTTTTTTAAATATATAGGGAGGATGAAGAAGGCACCGGGAAATGTGGGGCCCCTGCAGAATATGCTTGGCAATCTGGTGGTTGCGCCAGAGGAGAAGGCAGACCTCTTTAACAATCTCTCTGCCTCCGTTTTCCTGTGTAGGGACTGGGACTCCCCGACCGGGATTCCAGATAGACTTGGGAGAAACGCCGCGAGGCCTAAGGTTGGGAAGGACAGGGTTGGAGAGCTTCTGGAGGGGCTGGACATGTTCAAATTAGCAGGTCCAGATGCTCTCCACCCCAGGGTGTTGAGGGAGCTAGCAGGGGTTATTGCAGGGCTCTTGGCACGGCTTTACGAGTGCTCGTGGTGCTCGGGCCAGGTGCCAGATGACTGGAAGAAAGCAAACGTGGTCCCCATCTTCAAAAAAGGGAAGAGGGAGGACCTGGGCAACTATAGGCCCATCAGTCTTCCCTCAATCTTGGGGAAACTCTTTGAAAAGATCATCAAGGAGCACATCTGTGATAGGCCGCCATTGGAGATGATGCTCGAGGGCAACCAGCACAGTTTCATTAGGGGCAGGTCCTGTCAGACCAACCTGATTGCCTTTTACGATCAGGTCACGAAAGCATTGGATGCAGGTGTTGCTGTGGATGTAGTCTTTCTGGACTTCAGCAAGGCCTTTGACACTGTCTCCCACCCCATCCTCATTAAAAAAACTAGGCGACTGTGGTGTCGATGCCTACATGGTCAGATGGATTGTGAATTGGCTGAAGGGTCGTACTCAGAGGGTGGTGGTGGACTGATCTTATTCGACCTGGGGGAAGTGGGCAGCGGAGTTCCCCAGGGCTCGGTCCTCGGGCCCGCGCTGTTCAATTTCTTTATTAGTGACTTGGACAATTGGGTAAAAACCAGCCTGTTTAAATTTGCTTATGATACCAAGATTTGGGGTGAGGTAGGAACACTAGTAGGGAAGGACAGATTACAGCAGGACCTGGACAGGTTACAGGGGTGGACTAATGAAAACAGGATGGGTTTCAATGCTGACAAGTGCAGGGTGCTGCACTTGAGCAGTGGGAACTAGCAGCACACTTATAAGATGGGAAACTCCCTTCTTGAGAGCACGGTGGCAGAAAGAGATCTTGGAGTCATCATTGACACTAAGATGAACATGGGCCGACAGTGTGGGGACGCGGTCAGGAAGACCAACCGCACCTTGTCGTGCATCCACAGATGCATCTCGAGCAGGTCCAAGGAGGTGATCCTCCCCCTCTACGCGGCACTGGTCAGGCCGCAGTTGGAGTACTGTGTCCAGCTCTGGGCGCTGCACGTCAGGAGGGATGTGGACAGCATGGAGAGGGTCCAGAGGAGGGCCACCCGCATGGCCAGGGGGCAGCAGGGCAGGGCAGGCCCTACGAGGAGAGGCAACGGGACCTGAACCTGTTCAGCCTCCACAAGAGAAGGCTGAGGGGGAATCTGGTGACCGTCTATAAACTCACTAGGGGGGACCAGCAGGGTTTGGGAGAGACCTTGTTCCCCCGAGCACCTCCCGGGGTAACAAGGAATAACGGCCACAAGTTGAGCGAGCGTAGGTTCAGACTAGACATTTGTAAGAACTACTTCACAGTCAGGGTGGCTAGGATCTGGAACCGACTTCCAAGGGAGGTGGTGCTGGCTCCTACCCTGGGGGTCTTTAAGAGGAGGCTTGACGTCTACCTGGCTGGGGTCATTTGAGCCCGGTTTTCTCTCCTGCCCAGGGCAGGGGATCAGACTTGATGATCTACAAGGTCCCTTCTGACCCTTCATCTATGAACCTATGAATCTATGAATCATAGTGCCCAAGTGCTGCAGCAGTGGGCACCAATTATACAGACTAAACCAAAGAAAAATGTATATCATGCTGTGTACTACAGGGGTATTCCCACAGCAAGGCTGATAGCTGTTTGCCTCTTACGTAGGTGCTGACCCAACATCTACTGCAAATTAGATCCATCTCAGAAACTACCAAAAAAGAATGGTATGGATGGGAATTCATGTTAGAGAAAAGGCATAATCACCAGCCTGTAGAAATAAGAGGTGGATCTGATGGCTAAGAGCCTTGTGGTCCTTTAGGAGTCATCGAAGCCCAAAGACCAGAAGGACTCAGCTAAGCAGGAGTGGATGCTAGTTACCATAAGGGACAGGGGTGCATTAACCTTCCCCAGGCCACAGATCTGCCTTGGCAATGTGCTCTTGTCATTTTTATTTCTTGTCTGAATGCATCTATTGTTGTGGTGACAAGGAGAGTGATGCAGTGAGAGTCCTCAAAGCACATGGTGGAAACATGGTTTAGTCATTAGCATTGGGAGGAGCTGACGAAGGAAACATTTGCACTAAATTATAGTGAGTGTTATGCTCTTAAAAGGGACTCAGTTAAAATGACATTCAGGGAGCAGGAGAGGCCAGGATCTACACTCCTGCCTTATCCATTGGGTTGGAAGTGATTTGCTCCGTGTAGAAGCCAAATGATCAGAGAATCACAAAAAACGAGGTTTGATCAAAAAATCAGCGGTCTTGGATGCGTATCTAGCTCCTTCATGCTCACCCCCTGGGAGCTTGGGAAGGTCCCCGATTTCTTCCGTTGCAGGACTGAAATGGGCACAGGTGGGAGTGGAATAAAATTGTCCCAGATTTTTTCAACCGTGCTTGCAAAACCTCTCCCTGGATTTCTCTCTTGGTGTGTTTCTGTCTCCTTCCAGAGGTTTCTCCTAACTCTTTAGTGCACCTTGGACCACTGGGTTTGGCCAAGCAGCTGTGTACTTTGCGAGGAGGTGGACAACTATCCGGTTACCGCCTCCCAAGCGTTCGATGGGAAGTGGGTTATTTCGATCCACGGCATTGCTTTCCCACTTGTTTTCCCAACAGCTCGCTGTAAAGCCAGACTAATGGATTCGTATAGAAAATGTTTAATAATGCAAGGTAATTATCCAGTAACTTTAGCTTACTGACCAGGTCACGTAACAACATTTGTCAAAGTAGTATATATCGGGATCTGCGCACGGGTGCATAACAACTTCACATCTGCCATAGATAGTGTTACGTTTGCTTAGGGAAGTCAGCAGAGCCGACTCGAAGCCATGTGGGAAGCCTCCAGTGCCTGGGCGAGATGTCTTGTCCTTTTGTGTCCCATACCAAAGCACAGCATCTGGTGAAGCAAGCCCTCTGCTTATGAAAGCTTATGCTATACCTCTCGGAGGTAGTAAGCCTATAAGGTGCCTCCTGCCTGGCTTCAGACGAACACGGCTCATTGCCTCTCTGGACCAAATGCACTACGGTATTGCGTGTCACATTCAGAGGGTCAGCTGGAGCAGGGGGGAAAAAAAGCCCAATGAGATGCATTGCCCAGAAGCTAAAATTAGACAAATTCAGCCTAAGAATAAGCAGGAGATTTTTAACGGTGAGGGTAATTAATCATTGGACCAAATTCCCAAGAAATACGTTGGATTTTCCCAAGCAAGGGGGGCCTTATGGATGTCTTTCTAAGCAAACTAGTTGCTTTTGGTAACCAAATCTGTCTTACATTAGTTGGCATAAAATAGTGCTGATCCCAGGCCTTCCCACTGGAGATTTGGCCCATCATTGCATTCCTGGTATCAGATCTGTAGCTCTCCTGAATATGAAACCTGCGGTTATTGTTTAGTTATTATTCCCTCCCCCTTTACCTTGTAGGCTTAATACTTGCAGTGGAGCGTAATTCTGAAGTCCTCCCCCGTGTTTCCTGTCTGTAATCTGCGCAGATTGCCGCGTGTTTCCCAGGGTGACTCAATTTAAATACAGCAAGTTGGAGCAAATGTCGACTGCTTATCGGTATCTCTCGGTAGGGTTTTTTCTAGCCCGTCGGATAGCGTGTGCAAGGACCTTTCTCAAAGGCAGCTGATGGAAAGGGCAGGCCCATCTCTTCTTGCAGTGCCGTGGCAAGAGGGGTGAGTGGGGCATCCACCCCAAGTGCCCAAGTGAAGGGGTGCCAAGAGGTGCTCTCCAGCTGGGGTGGGGTATGGGATGGAGCCACGAGTGGCTTATTTTGGGGGGCAAGGGCAGCTCCCACTGCTGCATGCACTCCTGGGCAAGCATGGGGTATGTGCGCGCTCCCCGGATCTGTACACGGGGTGAGGGTGGGTTGCCGCTGCAGGCTTTGCCCTGGGCACCAAACTTCATTGCTACGGCACCGTCTTCTTGCCTTCAGCCCATCTCCTTGTCCCTGTTTTTTTTTCTTTTTTATGGTCTTGGGCCATTTAAGCATGACCCTGGACACACAACGGATCTCACCTGTCCATTGCATTGTAGCTACCTCTTGCAGCATGACGCTGCTAGCCACATCCCATCGCTGCATGGGCAGCATGGCCTGATCAGGTGTCATCCAGGGTAGGGACAGAGGCACAGGGCAGGGACTCCTTGTCAGTCACCCTGGAAGTCGTGCACACAGGCATCCTGTACTGAAGGGTCCCCGAGGTGTGATCAGAGGCCCAGCCAAGAACATCAGGGATGTACGCCTGGAAAGGCGAGCGCACCAGCTGCTTTCCCCGCTCTCGCAGCAGCCTCTGCAGAAAAAGCTGCGTTCTTCTCCAGCTCGCAGAGTTCAGGCAGGGTCTTGCTCTCCACAGGGAGCGCTGGCAGGGATTGCTAAGCCGGCTTAGGAGAGAGCAGCACGTGTACGTCTGTTTGGAGAGGGATGCGGAAGTCTGTGTCGCGAAGGGCTGCATCCTCTGGCACTTGGACGTCAAACACTATGGCTGATAAGCTGGGATGGAGTCCCGAGTGTCCGCAGCTGGAACGACATGTTCAGCGGTTTCCTGTTCTTTGCTGCATCGAGGAACAAAGCAACACAGCTAGTGTCCTGACCTGCTTCCAAGCCGCGGAGCAGATGCCTCCGAATAGGGAAGCCAAAAGAGCCATCCATCCCTGCTGGTCTGTTATGGCTTGGTGGCTCACATCCAATGTCACATGGTGCTGGGAACAGAAAGGCAGGCAGGCCACCCACCGCAAATGCCTATGCAGAGCTCTGACCCAGCCACTAACTCCCCATGTTGGCACCCAGACCCCGGTTTTGACCTCTGTGCTTCGCTTAAGCCGTGAGCTTAGCTGGAAAGGTGGTCGAAACATGCTCCCGGTGAAAAGCAGCAGATGGAAAAACACTGTTCCTAACTTAAAACGAATCGGGAAGTTGGCTAACTAAGCTGAACAAATGTAGCCTGGGCAGAAGAGGAATATTCAGAGCAAAACTTACCCCCGCCTAAGAATGAGATGGAAATTGTGATAAGGGGAAGCACATTTGGCAAAGAGAAGCAAGGTTATTAATACTCATTAGGAGGAAGGCTTAAGCTAATTCTATGTATTAAGAAATGCAAGCTATCAGGTATATAAAGAGAGGTGAGGGAGCGTACCCTTCGGGATTGACTCCTGAAGGGTCTGGCTGCACGGTTTGTGCCCCGCGATGCTACTGCACAGTACTAACGAGCTACTGTGCAGTAAGTGTCTCGTGTAGACGCGGCCACCGTGTCCTAGTCTTGGAATTAATACCTGGTACAAGACCCAAAATAACGTCCCCAGATATAATCCCAGGTAGCACTGGGAGCCCAGGGCCTGTGGCCGACAACAGTGGCATTGGCTTGGATTCCAGTGCCTGAAAACTGGGCATGAAAGGCCTTAAAATGGGCTGGAAAAGTTACTGGCACCTCATAGCTATCTCCCTTCAACTTCTCCTTCCCTGCCCCTCGCAGCCGCACTCACCCTGCGTCTCTGCCCGCTCCCCTCAGTGCCCTGAATGACCAGCATACCTTTCCTACCCAGGAGAGCCATACCATCTTCCAGTTCTCCTGTGCAATATGAAGTTTTGTTTCTACCCGGGAGGAATTTTACAATCTTTGAATTCTCCTTTGCCTGATGAAGGGCGTTTGGGCTCAAAAGCTTGCAAATACGGTAATTTTTTTTGCAACTGTCGAGTTGGTGTAATACAAGATATTGCCTCTACCCCAGCCTGCCTATGCCTTTCGACCAACATGGCTACAACCAATACGTCTGAAGGACTAGGGACACTTAAGTGCGTTCAGTCTTTCTCTTATGGATGCTCCAGCTCTTTCCTTCCACTCTCCTTTCTGTCCTTCATTTTCTCTGTCTATCGCTCTGAGCTTTCTCCCCTACTCTCAGTGTAATGTGCCCCCTCTCTCTCACCTTGCCCCTATCCTTGCCCACTTTTGCAGCACTTCATGGCATCAGAATGAAAATCCCTGTACTCTTCTTGGCAAGGAGAAAAATCTGTCTTCTCTCAAGTTGCCACTGGGGGGGTTTTAGGAATAGCTCGGCTTGAGAATCCGTCTATTTCTTTAAAGCCAAGACCGTGACTAGCTGTTAACACAATGCAAGAGTTTAAGGCATTAAGTATGTCTCTGTAAGCGCTTTGCAGGTTTTCATTTCCTTCCCGTGGGGAATAGCTTTGGAGTATCGAGTCTAAACAGCGCGTCTCCTCTGGAAAAGCACTCGAGTGCATCTTTCCCAGTTTAATCAAGTTTGGGTTAGGGGAGGAATGTGATTAGCTGGTTAAACAATGCATGAGTGTGCAAAACTCACCGCCCGGGGCCTCCAAAATGACGTCACCTCATAAATCCACAGACACCAATCGGGATGGAGCGGCCAGGGGCCTGTGCAGAGGAGGCTTTTGCAACAGGTTAATTATTGGTTCAGACAGGAGTCCATGCTGAGAGTCATTAAAGGATCTGTTAACCCCAGGAACAGCTCAGGTCTGGCTACGTCCGCATCCCAGATGGGGGGAGAGAGGGGTGAAGTTGTGCTCCTCTGTTTCATTAAAGGTCAGCCCATGCTGTCTTCGCAAGCCGTCCTCCTTTGCACAGAGCCGTCTAGCTATAGCTTTTAGTGCATTTTCCAATAGCAAACCGCCCTGGGGAAACCGGATCCAGAACATTTTGTTGTTAGCTGCTTCTTTATGCTGCTTAAGAGGCTACCCTGACTCAAAGAAATCCTAGAGAAGTGGGGCTGGAGGGGGTCTCCAGAGGTCATCTAGTCCAACCCCCTGCCCGAGGCAGGATCAGCCCTATCTAAACCATCCTATATAAAGCCATCATCTCTCCGTAAAACTGCCATCGATCCTGACACAAGACATAACACCCTGACCTGCCACTAGTAAGGCCAGGGGACCGTGGCAGCCACTCCTAGGAAAATGGCAGTGACCTCATGGGTCCAAAGTACCAGATGGTTTCCTTCAGCTGGTAAGGTTACAATCCCAGTGTAGGCTACTGGTGACATGGAGTTAGGTGGGTCTATAGTCATCAGAGGTCTGGGACTGGAGGGAAAGAAGGTGCTGAAGGTGGGAGCAGGGCAAGGGAACAGATTACTGGAGGGATCTGGTACCTGCGGCAAGGCTGGAATGGCCCTGAGATGGGATAAACAAAGGATAACACGCATGGGGCATGTCTACATGAGACACTTTCCTGGAGATTAGAGCAAATTACTGTGTAGTAAGCATCATTGTCTACACATGCAGACACTTACTGTGCAGTAATTTGACTGATCTCAAGTAAATTTGCTACCTGTAAATACAAGTAGCAAATTTACTCGGGAGTAATTACTACACAGTACGGCACATGTAGATGGCCAAGTGGGAGCAAATTTGGGGGGACACTGCAATCTCCCAGCCCCTGTCCCTGCCAGCCCCTGGGCCTAGAGCTCCCCCTTGCCACTGCAGGGGGCAGGTAAGGCCAGCAGAGGTGGGAGCAGATTGCTGCCATGAGCAGCAATTCTGCTCCCGCTTCTCCGCATGTGTAAATGCATGTCTAGGGTGGGTTTACTCTAGAGTAAACCCACCCTGCAACATTTGCCATGGAGACGTGCCCATGGCAGATGAAAATCATTTGACTTCAGTGGCAGGGTATCCCGCCACTGCAGGGGGCAGGTAAGGCCAGCAGAGGTGGGAGCAGATTGCTGCCATGAGCAGCAATTCTGCTCCCGCTTCTCCGCATGTGTAAATGCATGTCTAGGGTGGGTTTACTCTAGAGTAAACCCACCCTGCAACATTTGCCATGGAGACGTGCCCATGGCAGATGAAAATCATTTGACTTCAGTGGCAGGGTATCCCGCGAGCCAGCACAGATGGGACCTAGAGGAGCAAGTGGGGGAGGAACAGCAGAAAAGCAGAAGTTTGCTGCAAGCCAGCCGTGAGATAGGTACATGCCAGAGATGTTATAAGCTGATTATATGCTACCTGTCAGCACCATACTTGGCTTTGGCCGGCGCGTGATTGGCCTTTCAATTTCATAAGCAAAAATTCACATAAACACATCACAAAAGAAAAGAAAGCAACTAGGAACCAGAGGATAAAACTGGACACACAGGGGCTCTAAAACCTTTCTTCGCCTGCTTCTGTCTGAAGGATCCTTGGGTGATTAGAATGGCACAGTCGTTACAGCAATGCTGCGGGTAATATTTTGCTCCCATAAATGCCAATAAAGTTATTCCACCCGAGAGCAATTTGATCCAGGTCAGCCATTGTTGCCAGGGCTTGGGGGTTTTTTTCTCCCTACTTTTGCAGGAAATTTTTTTTGACCTCACAAGACGTGGAGGTGTTTTATGGGACGGGTTTTATTGCTGTTTGCTTTGGCGAGGTTATTCTACAGTGCATTGTCAGCTCCAATAATAGTCATGCTGCACACGTGAGATATGTTTTTTCTGCACGTAGACCCTTAAAAATGCTATGGCAGG
>NW_005842335.1:1456164-1473936 GCF_000455745.1 Alligator sinensis | reverse complement strand
TTCCCTACAGTGACAGCAGAGTCTAAGAAGTGCTGTTTTGCTGCCTGCTTGGTCACCAGCTGTTTATATATACGGGAGCTTTTAAAATCAGCAGGCGAGTTTACTCCTTGACTTGACTAGATGCCATCGTGGAAAGGATGCAATTGCCAAACACAGGTTATTGAGGACTGTATCCCAGGTGAACATGGGGTCAGACCATCCTTCATTTCTATATATTACATTCTTTGGACTGTCAATCCCAAGAAACCTGCCAGAGTATTTTTGGTTGACTATTCGACTATTCTTAAAGAATACCTGCCCTTTGTGCCCATCTCTCTTCCAGGACTGATGCATACGGTGTCAGGAAAGAAGCTGCACTAAGGAAATATCAGGACATCATGGAATGACCTCTTTTCGAATAGGAAAGCAACCAACAAGAACCTAGCATCTCTGCTACTGCTTGTCAGCATCCTATAATCATCATGGCAACTATAATTGTAATAATTCTCATTGATTTTATAACATCTGATAGGCACTCATGAATTAGTGCAGGAAGGCAGATGGTAATTTATATACTGCCAAGTGGGGGCTGAAGGTGGGAGACTTTTAATTACCCTTGACTGATTTCTGTCCTCTTACTGACAGAACCTACTGAATTCATGTCTTTTATTCATAGGTAATAGCATAGCAGTGAGCAATGCTTGTAAACGGTAGAGAGGAGCAGGCCATATGATGCCAGTCGCAGGAAATAAATGCAAAGCTAAAAGATGCAGGATCTGAGCACAGTTGTGACAGATGGGCTGAAATCCAGGAGGAAAATGCTGGTGATAATACAGGGGAACCAGATAGACATTAGGCAGAAGCTGAGACCTGAACACAGCTGTTCCCGGTAGCTATTATATCCCCAAATAAATGTGCTGGAGCTGTACATGTTGCTTAAGTAACAGCAGTTTTTAACCCCTTTTTCTTTCTTCCAAAAGATGCATTTTCTGTTTGCAGCCAACATTTAGCAGTGTGAACACCTTTCTGGGGTGTTTCACAAGCAGGCATTTACCTTTATTTTGTAAGGGAGGGATACAAACAAAACACCCTGTAAGAGTGGGCACATCTACAGGTGACACTTTAATCCACATTAGCCTACGTTAATGCTCATTAAGGGTGCACGTCTATACATGCACATTAAAATGGTGAATTTAGGCTATTTGCACCTAAATTCGGTACCTGCAAGTGCGTGCAGCTGTCATTTTCTCAGCGCTGATGCACATTTTGCCATTTATACAGCACTGGGTACTTTTAAAAGCGCCCGGTGCTGTGGCGCAACCATGTGTACAAATGCCCATAAATGCCTGCCTAAAACCAGTTAATGCATATTAAGCTAATGCACATTAAATTTAGGTGCGCTTAAAAGTACATGTAGACATCCCCAGTGAGGCCTATTCTGCTCCCTACATTATTCTGGAAATGAGTCTGAGAAGTGGGGGGAAAGGAGGTTTAATTTTTTTCTAAAAAGGAGGATGCTGGTTATTGAGTTCATGAAGGGAACTGGGAGGAAATGAAACCTGCTTAGAAATGGTTTGGGAGAGCCATGTTGATTAGGCATACTTAAATAATGGACAATGGGAGAGAGGGAGGGTTGGGACGGGTGAATGGCATGGTAAGAGCTTATTCAACCAAGCTTTGAAATGGGAAGGTCCATCCAAAATGATACTCATAGGATAGAAGAGAAAGGCTGGCCAACACAAGGTGAAATTGCTCATCACTGCTCCCACAATAAGCATCTTGGGTGGGGGAAGGAGGGGGAGATATAAGAATGGATATATAAGAATAGAAATGATATTAAAGAAAGCAATAGCCTGCAATGAGAAATCCCAATGCCTAAACTCAGGGGGAAGAGAGATGCTCAGATCACCAGAGGGATAAGGTTTGGATAAAGATATTAGATGGTCCCTTTGCAGGGGTCTTTAGCATCAGTGGGCACATCTACTGTGCATTAGCCTAATAACACTGCACAGTAGCATAGCAGTTATTAACCATGCTAATAGCCGACTGCACACTGTTATTAGGCTAATGCACAGTAAGCATCACTAAAAAACCATGCATCAGCGCTACTGCGCTCTAGTTACTGCGCATTCAGTTAGTACGTCTGATTAGAGGTAATAAACTAAATGTGCAGTAACTAAGGTGCATTAATGAATGTGTAGACACGCCCAGTGACAGGAAAAGCCACCCCTAGCATTGGGGAGATGAAGCACTTACAGAAGGAGACAGTTAGCAAATGAAAAAGAGTGTGGACCAACTCAGTGCAGGGAATGGCTTGGTTTAGGGAGGGTCCAGGCCCAGGCCCAGGCCCAGGACCACACAGTCCCAAGACCACATGGTCTGAGAAATCCAAGAGGATTATGTATTATGAAGCTATAGGGGAAACCTGGCCTTGCTACTTCCTCCCCAGTGCCCTGCTCCACCTGATTCATGAAGAACAGATTTGACCCTCCTTTTGGGTACATCTTGCCATTCTGGGCTCTACTCCCAGCTCTGCTCTCCAGCTAGTATCTAACTTAGGACATGTCCACTTGCTTTGAAACACCCCAGCAAAAAGTACAAGAGGTGCAGTCCAGGAGCAGGAACTCAGTGTTCTAAGTGAGGTACAAGCATGGGATAATATTGGCCATCTCTGCCGCAGGTGTCTTATATGGAATGACCTCTTGCTAAACACCATGCTTTAGGGTAACCTGTATTATTTTTTGCACTAAAACAAAGGATGCAGAATACCTCTTCTGGGCTTTTCACTCTCCATGCTTGGGCCGCAAGGTTAACTGTTGACTGTGGCCAACCCAAGGTTGCCCAAGGTTGGGCTGGCTGTTAACCAGCCTTATCCTCACTTCACCCTTTTTGAAGTCAAATTAAAATGCAATCTATAACCAAAGGATATTATTTCCTTTGGCTTGTCAATGCAGCTGAGCGTGAGAAGAAATTCAGCCCTCCAGAGTGTTCTGCAAGTGTACTACAGAAGTGATGTCAATACGGTGTTCACCAATTGAGGCTCTGGCCTCTGAATATAATTAAACCAGTTAATTAAAAACCTGAGGCACAGCCTTTCGATTGTCCCCTGGGCATAAGTCCTAGATTGCCACCACCAAGGAAGAGGAAGGAGAATGGTCTCCCAGGACTCCCTGTAAGCAGGCCTGAGTCCCCTTGGATGATATAAAGCAAGTGGAAAGACAGACGTTGGCCCTGTGTGATAAGAGGAGGAAGCTGTTGTACAAGTAGAGTTTTGCTTGGAACAGGAAACAGCGAGTCCATCGGGTTCGGCCCTGCCCGTCTTCTGCATCTGGCGTCAACAACATGACTCAATCTGTCTCAAGCGGAGGCCGTTCGTTCGAGGAAGGGCAGCAGGTGGGGGGACGTGGCTCTTTCCCCCGCTGGAGCCCTGGTGATAACACGGGTGTTTACTTTTCCTAGAAGGAACAGCTTTGCAAATAAAGATTAGGTTCTTCGGCCTCTTGCGACAGCCGCCCACAGCTGTTGCCATTAAAGCAACCAAATAAAAGCTGAGGAGGGGAAGGGAGGGGAAGCAGGCCAAATTTGGATCCTAGGCATGCTGGTTTGATTGCAGTGCATGCTGGGTAGCTCTGCCGGAAACCCTGTGCAGTGTAATTTTGGGCTGCATAGCTTCTAACATCCCCCATGCCAAAGGGGTGAAGAGACAGGGGAAAGGGATGAGGTCCCTCGGGGTTTTCAGAGCTCACAGGACCTCCAACGCTCTTCAAGGGATGGGACCAAGCACCATGGTGGGGGCAGCTGGCATGTCCATGGTGACTGCCAACTTCTGGCCAAGGGTTCAGGATACATCCAGCAGCAGGGGTTGGATTAGATGTGCCCTCCTGAGGTCCCTTCCCACCCTCATTTTCTATGATCCATCCTATGATTCTATATTCTGAATTAGGGAGACTTCCAGGTCAGTCTGTGTCCAGCAGCCTGGATAAAAAGACTCCTCCATATCTTGGCACCAGTGAGTTGCGTTGTTTCTCTACCAGTGGGTTCATTGGGTATCCCAGCTTTGGAGACAGCTCAGCTTCCATTTCGCAGGGCCAAAGTTGCAACTGGAAAACGGTCATTATTGCAGGTACTACCAGGATGTCTGGGGAGAATTCAGCCCCTGGAGAGCTGCAGCTATTTCTGGAGTAATGGCATATGGTTAGCATCCAGGGAATCACCATAGAAAGAGTCATAGAAAATGCAGGTTGGGAGGGACGTCCAGAGGACACATCTAGTCCAACCCCCTGCTCCAAGCAGGACCAGCCCCAACTACATCATCCCAGACAAGGCTTTATTGAGCCAGGTCTTCAAACACCTCCAAGGATGGAGATTGCACCACCTCTTTGGGTAACTTGTTCTCTTCCACACTTTCTTGCCATAGGACCTCCATCCATAGGGTTTTCCATGGAGGGCAGTAAATGTTGCACCTCAGTCCTTGAAAGGAGTTTCCAGTCAGGGTCAAGAATGGACTCCAGAAAGGTCCATTGCCTTGGGCTGGGCAAATCAAGCTACTTTTCCAGCCTTTCTATAATCCGAAAGACAGCTGTATTTCCTGGCGCATTTGGAGCGGCATCTTCTGGGCCATACTTCGGGCCTGTCCTTCCACTCCCCTCAACTCATTTTCAATTTGAGCGACTTGCCGAAGTTGCATTATTTTATCTAAGATTCACTCCAGGGTTCCCTGCTTCTCTGTCTGAGCACCGTGCCCAGGCTGGTTATGAAGGTTACTGTTAAGTCTCCCGTCGGAGTAGGGGCTGGGAGAAAGAATCGTGTGCGTGGTCTCCCAATTCATAATCAAGTGGATTTTTTTTTTTAAACGAAAAAACAAAATACACCCCCCTCCCCTTTCACCCCAAGCCTGGCTTATAACTTTTGAATTCTCGGTAGAAGATCGGTGGTTGGAGCCTGAGTGAAATTGCAATAAGTCGTGGAGCCATGCGTGGGCTTCCCTCCCCCCTACTTTAAATGACTATCCCACAAGTGTGAACAAGTGCTTGTCCAACAAACCTTAAAGCCTCCGGCAGACAGGAGGGAGGGCAGAGTGACATCTGCCACGTTGTTTATTGGAAATAACCCCCTAATGTCAGAGATGGGCCTGAGCTACAGAGTCTGAGACAGACCCGAGCTTTGAGGAAGGGGATGTCTGGATCGGAAAGGCGGGGGTTATAAATGTGGTATCTACAGCCCCTACCAGACCTGCCTTACTGTATGGGGGCTATATCCACATGTAAAGCAGCCATTCCTCTTATAAGGGGAGAAAATGGAAGTATTGTCATGGTGATAAAATTGGGGATAGGGGAGAGAGAAAATGGCTGCCCCCAAGGTGGGCAGGGGGTCATTGCAGGGATGAATCCAGAGCTCAGCATATCTTCAAGGTCAGGTTTTCCCCTTTTCCTTCCTGCTTGCAGACGCATGCTTCAGTCCTTGCAAGATCCAGCCAAGCCCAGAAACCGCCATCAGAAAGCAAAGCACTGGAGGCCTGTCCCAAATCTGAGAACAACAACAATGACAAAAAAAGAGAAGTTTGCAAAAGCCATCCTAGGGGATGCTTATAAAATATGTTTTGACTCAGGTTCAGCTTGCGGATGGGTAATCCAGAGACCTTGGAATGAACCCCATGACTTTGGTGGTTTCAGTCAAATGGAGCTGAATCCAAACCATCCCTAGTATGGAGTTTGGTTTGGCAAACGAGTGATGAGGTCTGGCAACACCAAGGCCTAGGTGCCTTGGCCAATCTTTATTTCAAACCATCTTCAGGCCTCCACACCGTTGAGTTTCCTCGCTGCTCAGACCCGCCAGGAAAAATAGGAGCATCCAGCAAGCTCTCCCTTTGAGTTGGCAGCATCAAAATAAAACCTCAAGGCCAATGCAATCATTTCTAATTGCATATTGTTATACTATTACATCACCGCGTGTTGTAACAAACAGATTGCTAACTCCTATTGGCTAGGATGGGCACCGAAATAAGGCAGGTAGTGTGTGGGCTATCATATATGTTGTCTGCACCGCAGAACAGCTGAGAGGATCTAGCTGCAGGGCAATGCAACCTCTCAGAGATGCAAGTCATCTTTTTATCTCTAAAGAAGCTGCAGATCTAGCTCTGGGTGCAAGCTAATCAATGGGCTGGAGTAGGAGGAGATTTTATAAGCACTCCCTGGACATTTTGTACTATCTAAAGAGGATGGAGGTACATCAAGGGCCCTGAGAAGCCCCATCTCTGGCCAGGGAAGGGTTTTCCCCAGTATAGGCACGGCAGCCGACAGCCGTAAAACTGTCTTTCCAGGTCGCCTGGCTATGGTGTATAGCACGTGGCAGAAGAAAGGGTGTGTTGTCACTTATCTGGATGAGTATCTCTTCTTGCACACTTTCAGAGGATACAGCCACTAAATTCCCCCATGCGCTTTAATCTTCCAGAGTTCGAATGGCATCCAGGCTATCCAGGCGGTTGAACGGGACGGTCTTGAGTCTCGCCATGTGATGCTCTGACTCTTTGTATTCCCTATAGCTTGAAGGTACCCTTGTCCAGAAGAGCATCAACGTTGTCAGCATTCCTGCTTCATTGCTTTACTCTATGGGATAAATGCAAGCAAGCAGAAACACGGGGATGCATTTTGCACGGGTTTTCTGAGCGCCGCACACCTCTACTACAGGCACAGCACAAGGATGTGCAGATGAAACAGCACATACCCTGAATGTAATGCTCCTCATGGCATCTCACGTTTCCCTTGCAAGTCCTTGGGGACCGTGTCTACCTCGCCAGGGTTTCCTATGTACTCTCAGCTTCCTACGGCCAGCTACAAAATCCTGTCCATAAAGTCCTCCCTCCTGCTCAACCCTTCCTGGCTATCTCTGTGAGACCCTGCTTTGCTTCTTTGTTCAACCTTGGTGTGGCTTCAAACTGTCTCCTGAAAGGTAGGAAAACTCTACCCCCGCAATTCATCAAAGACTCCCCCGCCCAGACTGCTAGTGCCCATCACACTGTTCACCCCATTGACAAGTCCTGCCGCCCTCCTCGCCTAATCTAGTGACGCTCAAAGCTCCCTCGAACAGGGCACGCTGGCTTTTCTGTGCTCGCATGGTGCTTCACACACTGCGACCTCATAGCTGCTTGGCCTTCAGACCAGCTATCATCCTCCTCCTCCTCATCATCATCTTCAGGGACCTTGTTTTCTCTGATTAAAAATATCTGCAGTTTTCAGATTTAAAAAAGTAACCCCAAATCTACCTTTTTCCATGATTAAAATGAAGTACCACTATCTATCTATCTATCTATCTATCTATCTATCTATCTATCTATCTATCTATCTATCTATCTATCTATCTATCTATCTATCTATCTATCTATCTATCTATCTATCTATCTATCTATCTATCTATCTATCTATCTATCTATCTATCTATCTATCTATCTATCTATCTATCTATCTATCTATCTATCTATCTATCTATCTATCTATCTATCTATCTATCTATCTATCTATCTATCTATCTATCTATCTATCTATCTATCTATCTATCTATCTATCTATCTATCTATCTATCTATCTATCTATCTATCTATCTATCTATCTATCTATCTATCTATCTATCTATCTATCTATCTATCTATCTATCTATCTATCTATCTATCTATCTATCTATCTATCTATCTATCTATCTATCTATCTATCTATCTATCTATCTATCTATCTATCTATCTATCTATCTATCTATCTATCTATCTATCTATCTATCTATCTATCTATCTATCTATCTATCTATCTATCTATCTATCTATCTATCTATCTATCTATCTATCTATCTATCTATCTATCTATCTATCTATCTATCTATCTATCTATCTATCTATCTATCTATCTATCTATCTATCTATCTATCTATCTATCTATCTATCTATCTATCTATCTATCTATCTATCTATCTATCTATCTATCTATCTATCTATCTATCTATCTATCTATCTATCTATCTATCTATCTATCTATCTATCTATCTATCTATCTATCTATCTATCTATCTATCTATCTATCTATCTATCTATCTATCTATCTATCTATCTATCTATCTATCTATCTATCTATCTATCTATCTATCTATCTATCTAGGCTACCCAGATGCATAAATGCATCTAGATAGATAAATCTAGATAGATAGATAGTAGCATTACATAATGATGATGATCAGGGATCCTGGTTTTCCTTGAAAAAAAAAATCCACAATTTTGCATTAAAAAAGTAACCCAAAATCCACCTTTTTCCATGATTAACATGAAACACCACTATATGTATACCTATATTCCTATATATACCTACACTTACATACATGCATATACTGAATACTGAATATATATGTATATATGTGCTGTATGTATGTATGTAACTGAATATGTATGTATATAGGTATATATATAGTGTTGTTTCATTTTAATTATGGAAAAAGGTGGATTTTGGGCTACTTTTTTAATGCAAAAATTGGGGATTTTTTTTAATCAGAGAAAACCAGGATCCCTGATCACCACCACCATCATCATCATCATTATGTAACACTACTACTACTACTACCACTAATAACACCATCGGGGCTTCAATTTGAGGGGTGAGGCCTGCAACCCCAAAACAGCTCAGGAATGGTTAACTGTGAAGATCTAGTGACCACAGCGAAGCAAGGTGGATTTTGAACCTCACCCTTGTCCAGAACATCATCAGCTGCCTTCATCCCCTCTGCTCAAGACCAAAACTTCGAGCAGAGGGATGTCAGAGGCCAGTGTCTCCGGCCAGCAAGTGAGAGGCAGACAGCGAGATCCATAAAAGGCAACAGCTCAATAAGTAACGGGCAGAAATCCCTCCCGCTCACCTCCATCCTGGCCAAGAGAAATGCATCTGACACTGATTAGCGGAGCAGGCGGGCTGGATACAAATGCCTCTGGATCGCTTTAACCCTACAAGACTCCTTGCTAATTAGCAAGTGGCTGAATGAACCAGTTAGGGTTTTTTTTTAATGCATTGAATGAGAAGTGGAGAAAGTTTTTCCCCCCCCAAAATAATAATATTGATGAAGAATGCTGTACAGGTCTGGGGCCAGCTCGTCTCAGCATCTCTCACCCACGGGAGGTCACTGAACGCATGTTTGGAGGAAGACTGCGGGTCTTTCTTTCCACCCAGGCTCTGGCCCTTGTCCAGGGGATGTGGCATTACCCAGCACCGCAGTGGGAGAAAAAAAGGATGGAGTGAAAAATCAAGTACCCCCTTCGCTGTGGGGAGAACAGTTTTTGTTTCCCACTGGACGACGGTCAGGAAGGAATTGGCATTCAGGAAAAACTGATTTCACTTCCCCAGCTCCTCTTCAATTCCCAGCTGCATCTTCGTCCGTGGGAGCCCGGGGTGGCTTGGCTCCTCCGCCGGCCGGCATGGCTAGGCACGGGCCTGTCAAGGTGAAATGGCATCGTTTCATTGACTTAAGACACGCTTTTCAGCATCCAGCAAATTCCTCTGGCTTCTCCAGCTCGTGCGCAGTTCCCAGATCGAAATGCTGCCTTAACCCTTCCTAGGAGCCTGCCCTGCGCCTGTCGGGAGCGACCGGTTTGTGCGAAGTCCCTGCTCATCAGCTGCACTTGAATGGATGTCTCACCTACGGGGGATAGATCCAGCAAGGGCCCGGGACTCTCTATGGGCATTTAGCTCCCACACTGCTGCCCAAAAGCCCCCACCCTGGCCCGGCACTAAGTTTTCCATGCAAGCTAACTGCACTAGGGATGCACGGGAGGCGTGATGTTGGGATAGATCCACCTGCCTGAGTCCTGTCCCGCTCTCTTTTCCTCCACCCATGAAATAAGTATGATACTAAAGAGCGTAGCTATTGAGAGGGGGCATGAGAAACTACAGTGTTTTTGCAGAGTGCTATGATATCTCAAATTAGCCTCACACCCTCCGATCCCATCTATTGTCCGCTCTCTGCTCTGCCTGCCACGGGGGTGCCTGTTTCTCCCCTCCCCAATTTGCTGCTGCCACCCTCAGGTGCTGCCCATGCCTCTGGTTGCTGTAGGCTGACCACCCTCTGGTTTCAGGGGTCTCTGTATGTATGGAGTTGATATCCCAGTTCCCTTTCACATTGTTTTGTTCTCTCATCACTTTCCTGCCTTAACATTTATTCTGTTCTCTTATTAGAAGTCACCATGAGCCTCCATGGGGAATGGTGACTTGAATAGGCCACCGTTTACCCTCTGGACCATGGCATATACATAAGGTGTGTATAGCTGTCATGCCAAGACCATTGATGTGTACACCTGGGCAAGAGTATGGAGGAGTGGAGGCGGCCCAAGACCTACCGTCCCCACTTTAGGCCATTGGGACAGGATCCAAAGGGCTGAATGAGTTCAGATGTTGGTTGTAGCTGTGGCCACAGAGCAACAGATGAGAACTGCTGATGACTGTGTGACAACTCAGCGAGGGCGCATTTCTGTCAGGGTGATGTCCCTTAGCCTTTCTCCAACCAAGAATACTAGACAATGAGAGTTGAAGGGAGCTCAGGAGGTCACATTGAGTCCAACCCCTGCTCCAAGCAGGACCAGCCCCAACTACATCATCCCAGCCAAGGCTTTGTCTACCTGGGTCTTAAAAACTTCCAAGGATGGAGATGCCACCATCTCTCTAGGTAACCCATCCCAGCACTTCACCACCCTCCCGGTAAGAAAGTTTTTCCTAATATCCAACCTCAATGTCCCTTGCTGCAGCTTGAGCCCATTGCTCCTTGTCCTGTCGTCTGCCCGCACTGAGACCAGCCCAGCTCCATCCTCTTTGCAGCCCCCCTGCAGGGAGGTGAAGGCTGCTATTCAATCCCCCTCAGTCTTCCCTTCTGCAGATTAAATGACCCCATTTCCCTCAGCTTCTCACAAGTCATGTGCCCCAGCCCCCCAACCATTTACATTACCCTCTGCTGCACTCTCTCCAATAACAAGGCCAGGCAGTGGGGCTGGGGTTTGGAGGTGCCCTATACCTGCCTTACTCTGGAGGTTGCAATACTGTGGTATTTTATAGGAGCTACCCTCCTGCCATGATTTTATATGAGCTACCCTCTGCCACTAGGCCCTCCCGTCAGATGCAGTTTACAATCATACCCAGGACGCAAAGGGTGACATACACACTGAATAAATAAATAAAATAAAATAAAAAACAGCCCAGATAATTGCCTTCATTTATTATTAAGCTCCTTGACCATGCATGGAGATGCCCAGAGGTGCAGGTCCTGAGGCTGGTCAAAGGTTCTGCGATTTCTCTCTCAGGCAATGCCCCTGGCAGCACAACCTGTGCCATCATTAAGGAAGGTCTGATGGGGATTCAAGTGGGGGTGGATCCAGGGGGGGTGCAGTCATACCTCCCACCCACTTTGGGGGCCGGCTCGACCCAAAGTTTAAGACCAACGGCCTGGCAGCGGTAGCAGAATTTCAACTCAAGTAGCCGTGCGAGTGTCAATTGAATTCACGGCTCATTAAAATCAACCTGATTCCTTCTAAACTCTCCACTCTGGAGGTGTTAACAACCCTCTCTCCTTTTTAATGGCCTTGCTGTTCTGCTAATCTAGCTAGCCCGTCTTCTGCAATTCGGCTGTCTGTTAACTGCTCCTGGTGAGGTAGTTCCCATTACACAGCCCTGCAGACTTTATTCTACTAAAGTTATATTTGTTTCAGCTTCAAGTTGAAGCTGAATATTACAGCCGTAGGCCCTTAGCCTATTTATAAAGCTTCTAGTTTCTTGTTTCCTGGAGACAATTATGTGTTGTGTCACATGAGGTGATGTACCTCACCATCTGCACCCCACTTTTCAAAATCCTAGATCCATTCCGGATTCAAGCATCCTGACAAGGCCCTGATTTCTACGGGTATTAAGCATCTCTGAGTCCCATGAAAAACATCTGATTCTCCAAAACTGACCCATTTAGGAAAAAAAAAAAAAGAGTAGACCAGGTTATGAATTACAATGCAGCAGAAAAATTACAAGAGGGCTCCATCCTCATGATTCAAGGTACAACCCCAATTCTGCATTGGATCAGAAAGAAATTCCCCTTTGGGTTATGGTGCTGTGCAATTAGTTTTCTAATGGGAAGTGTATTGTTCTCCTCGAAGCATCTGGCTTTGGCCACTGCCAAGGAGAGGATACCAGAATAGATGGACCATCAATGCTCTCCAGTATGGGAATCGGCAGGTCTTTGTCTCTGAACGAAGCAACCTGGAACATGAAAGTGTCCATCCTAATCAATGCCAGAAGGGTTTATAGTCCATGCTGCAACTTGAAAAGCAATGACATGATGTGTGGGTTTCCAGGAATTATCTCATAATAATTCCCACACACATTCAGCTTGTGCTGTGATTACATTACCAAATGTCATAAATTAAAACCATCTTTCTCCCAATAGTTATAAGGGCCTGATCGTATTGGCGATTTCAACCTGTGCGTGCTAGGCGTTATCTGATATCGTAGCCGGACAAGCAGGTCAAAGGGACTGGGTTTGATTATCGTTTCAGTGTCTTTATGAAGCAATCCCTAATTACTACCACTTCTATTTCCCTGTCTTGGTCTCGCAGAACCACAATAAGCTTGAGTTTGCTTCCAGTAACGTAGGGTGGGAGGTATCTCAAAGTAGAAGAGACCCGGTCACTGACCAGATGGTCTGAATTAATAGAGTAGTGTATATATAGGATATTCAAGAGAGTGAATAGGGCTGCGGGTGGGATGTTGAGCCTGCTATTTTGCTGGGACCAGGCCCAGGTGGTCTCCAAAGCTATCTCAAGTCCATATTACCTGTGTAGCTGGTTATTATTGAGCGCTCACGTTGTGGTAACGCCGTGCCGCTTGGATCGGGGTTTCTTTATGTCCGCTGTTGTCCACGTGTACAACGAACCCTGAGCCCTTCCCCCCCAGCTCCACAATAAGGTTGTTGTCTTTCTACACACCAAAATTGCGGCTATACGACTAAAATAAAAAAGAGCCTTCATATCCATTCATTAAGCAAGTATGCAAGAAAGCTTTTACCATTACAGAACAAGGGGAGAAAGTGATGTTGCGTTGAATGCAGCTCCACTCAAACATAAGCTGGGTAAGATGCAATACATGTAATACCCCTGGCATACAGCCCATGGGATACACTACACATTTAATGGCTATGTGGGCAATGCAGTTTGAGACACGGCAGTCAAGACGATGAATAGGAGAGATGGCTGGGAAGTAGAGGAAGCGAGAGAAGGGCCACAAGAATGATTACCAGTATGGAGGGTCTTTCATAAGAGGCCAGGCCTATTTAGTTTAGAAAAGAGATGCTTGAGGGGGGACATGATAAGTGTTTACAAAATCCTAAATGGTAAAGAGAAAGTCAATAGGTATCTATTATGGACTATCATAGAAAATGAGGGTTGAAGGAACCTCAGGAGGTCACAGCTGGTCCAACTCCCTGCTCAAAACTGGACCAACTCGATCACCCCAGCCAAGACTTTGTCTAGCTGGACCTTAAAAATCTCCAAGGATGAAGACTCTACCACCCCTCTGGGGAGCCTATTTTATTACCCTCCTCATGAGAAAGTTTTCCCTAATATCCAACCTCAACTTCCCTTGCTGCAACTGGAGCCCATTGCTCCTTGTCCTGTCGTCTGCCCCCACTGAGAAAAGTCCAGCTATCACTATTTCTCACCAGAAAATAACTAGGGCTCATACAATGAACCTAGCAGGCAGGCAGTTGGAAATGAGCATAAAGAAGGACTTTTTCACACATCGTGTAATTCAAATGTGGAACTCATTGCCTCCAGTTCAGGTGGAAGCTGACAATTTAGCCTCTGCAAAGGAGAGAAGAGCAGTGGAAACAACCCTGGTCAGACCCAGCTCACTCTCCCTTTCAGCATCTGCTCTCTGCCGCCACGTGACACAGGACACTGTGCAAGATGGACCTAGGGTCTGACCCGGTAAATGGTGATGTTCTTATGAAAAACTGGCAAAAAAGGTTTTGTGGGTTTTGCATCCATTCCTTGCAAACTCTCTCTTGCCAAAACGTTGCAACCCACTCAGGCCAATAGCTTCAGAGAGATTACAACAGGGCATAAGGAAATAACAATGACGATATTAAATGCCCAACAGCTCATCTCCATGGCTAATTGGCAATTACATGGTTTTATCGGGCACATTAAGCAAACACATCATAGAGAAATTATAAGCGTTATTGCCCAGAGTGGACTGGAACATTCTGGCAAACGCAAATTCAGCAATGAACTGTTGTGGTGAATTTTGCATACCGGCACCACAACGACTGAGATATACTACAGATACCGCAGCTGTGGAGCAGAGGAATAGGTTGATATAGGTCTTGGGACGCTACTAGCTCCTGGTCCCTCTGCCTCATGCTTCATGTTACAGCACTTTGCAAACAGAAATAAATTATATCTTGCAACACTCATCTAAGGCACAGTGCCCTGACATTGAAGATGAAGAAAACAATGCACAAGAAGAGGTTGAGCAGGTTGAACTTGATTAAACAGGCAGTCACTGGCATCAACATGGCATCACAGAATCACAGAAAATGAGGGTTAAAGGGAGCTCGGGGGGTCACATCGAGTCCAACCCCCTGCTCCAAGCAGGACCAGCCTCAACTACATCATCCCAGCCAAGGACTTGTTGAGCCGGGTCTTCAACACTTCCAAGATGGAGAGTCCACCACCTCTCTGGATAACTTGTTTCAGTGCTTCACCCTCCTAGTGAGGAAGTTTTTCCTAATATCCAACCTCAACTTCCCTTGCTGCAACTTGAGCCCGTTGCTCCTTGGCCAACTTCCCTTGCTACAACTTGAGTCCATCTACCCCCACTGAGAACAGCCCAGCTCCATCCTCTTTGCAACAGAGGGATTATAGCCAAAAACGTCCCCTTACCTTCCATGAACCGCGAGGCCTGATTCCTCCTTTGAACTGGGAGGAGAAACCAAGGCCTAGAGCTGGAAAGGGCCGTGGAAAATTTAGACAAAAACAACCAAGAAGTTGTTTTGCTTGCAATGTTCAGAGGCAAGTTTTGACATCTATTGAAGGGGAAAAAATACTAACTCCCCAAAATCTTGGATCCCAAACTTGAAAATTTGGGGCTGAAAAATGAACGAATTTGAAAAATCAAAAGAGCAGGCACACTTCAGAACATTATCCACTTGCAAAGCCAATTGCCCTTTGAAAAATAAGTCTGGATGGGAATCTTTAATTACTACTTACCCTGTTCTGGTCATTAGACCATGCTTACCGCCCATCCTATGAGCACAAATCTAGGTGCCTGAGCCCAAGTCTGCTGGGTGTTGGATAACCTCTTGCCTCAGACTACCAAGTGATCACCTCCGATCACTACCTCATGCTTGAGAAGTGGCGTACGGACACCTGAACAGACTTGATAACAAATGGTGTTCCCCATCACCTAGGCTGGGCTCAAAGGTTCAAGTTGGGATGTGTATAGCAGTATGCATAAGAAAAAAAATCAGGTTATTTTTATTTGCATGCTGTTATGTGAGACAAGGGTATGTTTTACATGTGGAAAGGTCTGAGGATTTAGCTCGGTCATTTAAATATGTCTTTCCATAGATGGGGTTTTTACTGGAGCAGAGAGGTGACTTGTTGCAAAAGAAATGGATTCCCTTGGCCCGTTTGCCCGGGGGGAAACCGGCGTCTGATTTCTCTCCACTAAACTGCGATCTTGTTTTCTTGCTGGCGGCCGTGCCTCTGTTTTACTTGAGAAAAGGCTCTTTCACAAAGAGGACTTAAACAATGAGATAACCCTGGGGCAGGGTGGAGTGGAGAAATGCAATATCTGTTTGCAAATGAAATTACAAGAGACAGCGCGCTGAAAACCGACCCTTTCCCCGTTCAGGAACAACGCTCCGAAAGAGAAATAGGAAAGTGGTTGGAAAGACTGATGGGAATTTTCTGTGCCTGTTGCCTTACACACCGTATCAACGGTACTAATCGACGGTACGTAGTGCTAGGACCGTACGATGTTGTCTGTTTCATTTCCTGTTTACTAGTTAATTTCATCGGCCCGTTCTCAGGCTCCTGTGGTTAGATTACAAGCATGGCCTGGGTGTAATTCCCCCTACCATCAGAAAACATGGTTTTTGAGTACTGGGGGCTGGCAATGTGACAATGTGTACACTGTAGAGAACACGTGACACACATCAGGACGTCTTAAAATAGCATAATTTTACAAATAAGACTAATAAAATAAAAGGGGAGTTCTTTTCATTTGCTGCCTGTTTGGGGTGGGGGTCTTTGGGTGCAAGTAGGTACAACAACAATAATAATAATACAGGTAAATAATAAAAGAGTTGAGGAGTTTGTCACCTAATCAAATACTTTCAGGAGCCGGAGCTTTAAGAAAATAACCAAATATCATGAGGCCCATTATAAATTGTCGTCGCAAGGTCTGTTTTCCTGACCTCTGATCATGCGCGTGGCTCTTCTCTGGACTCTCTCAAGCTTCTCCACATCCTTTTTGAATTGTGGGGCCCAAAACTGGACGCAGTACTCCAGCTGCGGCCTCACTAAGTCTGAGTACAGGGGGAGAATGACGTCCCGGGATTTGTTTGAGAAGCATCTACGGATGCAAGCCAGAGTTTTGGTTGCTTTACTAGCCGCAGCATCGCACTGCACGCTCATGTTCATCTTGTGGTCAGTCATGACCCTCAAGTCCTTTTCGTCCGTAGTGCTAGCCAGCATAGCATTGCCGTGCCTATAAGGATGCTGCAGGTTTTTCCTCCCAAGGTAGACAGCCTTGCATTTTTCAGCTTTAAACACCATCAGGTTCTCATCCACCCACTTGCTGAGCCTGTCCAGGTCAGCCTGGATTGCCCTCCTGTCTTCAGGTGTGGATGCTTTGCCCCAAAGTTTGGTGTCATCAGCAAACTTGGCCAGTCTGCTCCTGACTCCAGTGTCCACATCATTAATGAAGATGTTGAACAGTATGGGTCGAAGGACAGAGCCTTGGGGGACCCCACTGGTCACAGGGCACCAAGACAATTGACTTCCATCAACCACCACCCTCTGAGTCCAACCATGGAGCCAATTTCCCAGCCAGCGGATTGTGGTGGACCCAAGGTCACAGTTGGCCAGTTTCACCAAGAGGTGATCATGGGATACCAAACTGAAGGCTTTTTTGAAGTCAAGATATATGACATCAATCTCTGCTCCCTTGTCCAGGTGATAGGTCACCTGGTCATAGAAGGAAATGAGATTGGTCAAGCATGACCTACCAACAACAAACCTGTGCTGGCTATCCATCAGGGTGTTAGTGACGGCCAGTCTGATGAGGATGGCCTCTTTGATAATCTTTTCCAAGACCTTCCCCAGGATAGAGGTCAGGCTGATGGGCCTGTAGTTTGCCGGATCCACTTTCCTCCCTTTCTTGAA
This sequence comes from Alligator sinensis, assembly GCF_000455745.1. NCBI lineage: Eukaryota > Metazoa > Chordata > Crocodylia > Alligatoridae > Alligator > Alligator sinensis. The sequence goes on along the minus strand of NW_005842335.1, from coordinate 1,456,511 downwards.
GAGAGGCACCACATTGGCCTTTTTCCAGTCATCGGGCACTTCACCAGAGCACCAGGAGCTCTCAAAGGTCTGTGCCAGGGGCTGGGCTATGATGCTCACCAGCTCCTTGAGTACCTTGGGGTGTAGGTTGTCAGCACCTGCTGACTTGAAGGTATCCATCCTGTCAAGGTGTTCCTTCACGAGGTCAGCATTGATGGAGGGCAAGGGATCTCCCTCACCCGGGCATCCCTGTCCCGTAGTGGGCATGGGTGTCCCATGGGAGTGATGAAAGACCGACGCAAAGTACCCATTTAATAGGTTGGCTTTTTCCTGGACGTCAGTTGTCAGTTGTCCCATCTGGTTCAGCA
>NW_005842335.1:1421703-1456123 GCF_000455745.1 Alligator sinensis | reverse complement strand
TGCCCCTGCTTTTCCTCTGGCTCCCTACATACCTGAAAAAGGACTTAACTATGCAGCTTTCTAGCCAGGATCATTTTGTTGTCCATGTTTTATGTCTTTATACTTCCAGGAGTCTGCTCTCTGCAGAAGCCACCTGTCATTCTGCACTGGTGCAGCATGTTACATAGGGTCACACACAGCCCTGTGTCCAGCTGTGGGCCCCCACTACAGAAACAATGTGGACAAATTGTGGGGTGTCCAGCACAGGGCAATGAAAATGGTTGTGGGGCTGGGGGACAGGACTGATGAGGAGAGGCTGAGGAAAATGGGCTGATTTAGTCTGCAGAAGGGAAGACTGAGGGGGATTGGACCCCCTCAGGGGGGCTGCAAAGAGGATGGAGCTGGGCTGTTCTCAGTGGGGGCAGATGGCAGGACAAGGAGCAATGGGCTCAAGCTGCAGCAAGGGAAATTGAGGTTGGATACTAGGAAAAACTTTCTCACAAGGAGGGTGGTGAAGCACTGGAGCTGGTTACCTAGAGAGGTGGTGGACTCTCCATCCTTGAAGTTTTTTAAGGACTGACTTGATGAAGCCTTGGCCGGGATGATGTAGTTGGGGCTGGTCCTGCTTGGAGCAGGGGTTGGACTGGATGTGACCTCCTGAGGTCCCTTCCACCCTCATTTTTTATGATGAGTCTATGATTCTGCTCTCTTCAGCAGAGATGTTGCTTGTGATCATTCTTGCTTGGCATGTCTCCTAGATGACCAAGAAAAGTCTGGTGGTGGTGACCTTTGCATGCGGAAATAGCCTTGTATCCTGCTCAGTGTTAGAAGCATTCTAAAATTGTGTCTATTCATAGATTCATAGATGGTTAGAGGCCAGATGGATGGATCTGGAAGGGACCTTGCAGATCATCAGGACCAGCCCCCCCACTCTAGGCAGGAAGACAACTGGGGTCAAGTGACCACAGCACGGTGACCATCCAGTCTCCTCTTGAAAACCTCCAGGGTAGGTGACTGCACCACCTCTGGAGGGAGTTTATTCCAGTCTGGACACCCTGACTGTGAAGGAGTTTTTCCTGGTATTAAGCCTGAAGTGGCCTTCCAGGAGTTTGTACCCATTGGTCCTGGTCTTCCCTGGAGGTGCCCTAGTGAACAGTTGTTCACCGAGCTCCTGATGCATTCTCCTGATGTAGCAGTAAGCCGCTACCAAGTCCCCTCTCAACCTGCTCTTTTGTAGGCTGAAGAGGCCCAGGTCTCTCAGCTTCTCCTCATATGGCTTGCCTTGCAAGTCCCTGATCATATGGGTGGCTCTTCTCTGGACCCTCTCAAGGTTTTCCACGTCCTTATTGAAGTGCGGTGCCCAGAACTGGACGCACTACTCCAGCTGCGGTCTCACCAGTGCTGAGTACAGCGGGAGTATCACTACCCTAGTTTTACACGAGATGCATTGGTGATTCATGCCAGAGTGTTGTTTGCCCTGCTGACCACCGCCTCGCACTGACGGCTCACATTCATGCGATGGTCAATCATTATCCCTAGGTTCCTTTCGGCCGTGGTGTAAGTCAAGCCATCACCACCAAGTCTGTATATTTGTTGAGGGTTGTTTGCCCCCAGATGGAGCACCGTATACTTGAAAGTGCTAAACTTCATCTGGTTTTGGTCTGCCCAACTCTCGAGCCTGCCCAGGTCCACCTGTATCTGCAGTCGATCTTCTGGTGTGACCACACTGCCCCATAACTTGGTGTCGTCTGCAAACTTGGCCAGCGAGCTTTTCACTCCCCCATCCAAATTATTGATAAAGATGTTGAAAAACACCGGTCCAGGCACAGACCGTGGAGGGACACCACTGGCCACTTCACGCGAGAACAGCACAGATCCGTTCATGAGGACTCTCTGGGTCCTACCCTGTAGCCAGTTTCCCACCGACTGAACTGTCAAGCAGTTAAGCCCACAATCTTCCAGTTTCCCCACAAGGATATCATGGGATACTAGATCAAAAGCCTTTTGGAAGTTTAGGTATATAAGGTCTACCTCGTCTCCTGTGTCCAGGTGGTGAGAGACCTGGTCATAGAAGGAGATGAGATTGGTAAGTCAAGACCTACCCATGACAAAGCCATGCTGGCTGTCATTCAGGATCTTACCTTCTGCAAGTGTATTGCACATAGACTCTTTAATGAGCTTTTCCAGGATTTTCCCTGGGATGGAGTTTAGGCTGTTTGGCCAGTAGTTGCCTGGGTCCTCCCTCTTCCCCTTCTGGAAGATGGGCACAATATTGGTCCTCTTCTAATCCTCAAGTATCTCCCCTGTGTGTCATGAATTTGAGCTTTGCCAGGGGTCCCGCGATGACCTCTGCTAGCTCCATCAGCACTCTCAGATGAAGTCCATCCAGTCTGGCTGACTTATAAATATCTAACTTCTGTAGCTGGTATTTCACCCACTCAGCATGCACAGTGGGGAGGCTGTCAGTCCCGGCATTTATCTTGCTTGACTTTCCTCATGGTTCGGTGAAATACCGAAGCAAAGTGGGCATTCAGGAGTTCAGTTTTGTCCTTAATGCTGGTTACCACCTGTCCCGAGGTGTTAAGCAGGGGTCCCATACCTCCATTTGCTTTCCTCCTACTGCCTACATACCTAAAGAAGGACTTCTTATTGTCCTTGACTCCCGTGGCCAACCTCAACTTAGTCGCTGCCTTGGTTTTCCTGATCATGTCCCTACAAGTGCTGGCCACTAAAGTAAAGTCCTCCTTGAGGACTGTCTCTAGCTATTCCCTAGCTACATTCCTAATGGGATTTGTAAAGCATTGTCTTTTTTCCCCTTTTAAAGCGTCTATCTGGGTCCTAAGTCACACAACATTGTTCTTTTGGAAAGGGATGTCAAACATGGCACAGAGGGCTTTTCTCCCATGGAATTACTGCCTGGTCACCTGACTCTTGGGGGGCATGAACAGGAGTGGATCCAGGGGGTTGCAGTGGTGTAGTTGCACCTTTCTTTGATTTCTGCTCCACCCAAAGTTTAAAACCAACAGCCTGGGAGTGGCAGCAGCCTTTCTATTCAAGCAGTGCTGAGAGAGTCAACTGATTTCATAGCTCATTATCATCTCCCCAATTCCTGCTAATCTCTCTTCACTCCACAGGTGTTAGCACCCCTCTCTCCTTTCTAATGGCCCTAATTTCTCCTCTTCGAACTGTCCTTTACTCTGCAATTTTGCTATCTGCTAGCCACCCCTGGGAATGTCTCTCTTCTATTTCACAGCCCGGCAGACTGTTTTTAGCTCTAGCTATAAACCTTCACTCAGGTGTGGTCATATTCATTTAGGTGTAGAAATGATGGAGGGGGTGCGTCTACATGTGCACCATTACTGCACAGTATGGGGACCCACCTACATGTGCACACCTGTACTGCACAGTAACTATGGCAACTTAAGCTGATTTGGGCATACATTTTTTACCTTCATGATGCAGGTAGCAAATTTATGCCCAAGTAGTTACTGTGCATCAAGCATTTGTAGACACCTTACTGGACAGTAACTCTGTTTGTGTGGACTGACTTGGGACTAACTTTAGTCTCAAGTCAGTAGACACACAGAATTACTGCATTGTAGTGCCTGCATGTGTAGACGCAGGTGTAAAAGTCATTTACTGCGCAGTAAATTACTGTGCAGTAAATGCACATGTAGACATGCCCATAGTGAAGTACTGGAGTGGATGTCAAGATGGTCATGAAAGTTAAATTTTGTTTTATGGGTTGAAACAAGAGACATATATTTAACTATAATGACTATAGGAATAAGGAAAGGACAATTTCTTGCCTAATTTGTTGTGCTTATTTAAAACTTTATATATAATCTAGCAAATCTGTGCACATTCCAATTGTAATGTTTGTTTTTGCTTTGATCTGAAGCTGGATAATGCAGTGCTAGCCCTCCTAGCATACGAGAAAATCTTCTGGTTTATCTTTAAGTGGAGAAAAATGTATGTTCTGTTATATGTGATGATGTGCTGCACCAACTGCACCCCATTTTCAGCATCCTAGATGCACCCATGGACAATGATTTGAGGATGCTGCAGCTCCTAATCAGACTCCTGCTGTGACCCATGAATCTCTATCTCTTAGCCAAATTACTAGCTCTTTCCTATTTCTTTTTTGGCTTCCATTTCCCCCCTACCCCAACTCCATCTTCCCCTACATGAACTCCCCAGGGTGTTCAGAGTTGGCTTTAAGGAAGCATTTATTCAGCTAGCTAAGCAAAACCTCCTCAGTGAGGTCTGGCTCCAAAACTGCACTAAAGAAACGTGGCAGACTTCCTGATACTGGAACAAATATGAGATTGGGAACGAGGAAGTGGTTCCTGAATTGAATTCACCAGAGGTTGTCTTCTGCTCTGCAAATAAAGTTCATTGTTCTTCTCATTCATGTATGCCTGTGTTTATTGAGCTTGGTGATCACCACACCTGTCACTTCCACCTGTTTAATCCACCATGCCATCTGCTTATTATCTTTTGTTCTAATTAGTGATCTGCATTGGCATATTAAGGACTTTTATTCTTGTTTCCACAGACCTGTATTTATTTGTTAACCAAGCTCCCATCATGCTCTTACTTATTCCATTCCTCTATGAGGACACATCTCTCCCCAGCCTTTGTCCTGACTTCTGTTAGATTGGCACAAGAAAAAAAACAACAAGCAAAGGATCGTTCAGAAGCTTTAATGGTTTTTGGAGCCAGGATGAAAGCATACCACAAAGACAGAGCTAAATGGATGATTCTCTTGATGCCCAGAAAGCATATCCTCCCTACCAGGAACTGGTTGGGACAGAGCAGATTTAGCTTTGCGAAGTTCTGGGATACGTTGTTCCAAAACAAGTCAGAAACTGGCAGAGACTAGTTGGAGTGATGTTGATAAATTATATGGAGGATTTTGCAAAATCCAGATGTTACATAAAATGCCCCATTGGTCAGCCTTCTGTACGCAAGCAGGCGTTGATTATTAGGGAATGGGATAGGTGTGTTGAGTTTGCTCTACGGAAGCCTACAGCCACCTAATGTTGGGTAACGATGTATGTGCATCTCTGTTGGTTCCTAATTGTCACAACTGATAAACTAACTAAGCTTCATCAGCCTGTTCTTCTGAACCCCTTTCCTTTGAGGAACAGTTAATGATCTTCTCAAAAGCCTAGAAAAAGGATCTTCAGGTGCTATTCATTTTTAGAAAGCCCAGCATAGGTCAAGAGGATGTAAAATCAATGGTAAAAACTTTTCATCTCGGAGGAAACAATCAGGAGAAATTTTGAGGCAAAGTATTTCTTGATTTGGTCGTGAAATCATAGACAATGAGGGTGGAAGGGAGCTCAGGGGGTCACATCTAGTCCAACCCCTGCTCCAAGCAGGACCAGCCCCAACTACAGCATCCCAGCCAAGGCTTTGTCTACCTGGGTCTTCAACACCTCCAAGGATGGAGACTGCATCACCGCTCTGGGTAACCTTCTCCAGTGCTTCACCACCCTCCTCATGAGAAAATACTTCCTAATATCCAACCTCAACTTACCTTGCTGCAGCTTGAGCCCATTGCTCCTTGTCCTGCCATCTGCCCGCACTGAGTGGTTATCTGCCACCACTTTTCCTTTATTTTTTGTCGCTAATGATCCTGCATTCACAGGCCAGGTTGCTTACTGCTCTCCCATACATTTGTATCTGCATCTTTCTTTCCCCCTTACTTGAAAGTGGCCAAACAAATTTACCATTTCGTGGAGATTTTTGTAGCTTTCTGCTTCAGTCCAGTTAATGGGGGACAGATATCACAAAACCGTCCTTATAATAAATCCATGCTACTTTGTTCTTTATTATGGAAATATTAGCAGAGAGGTCAGTGATTGGCCAGCCTAGAAAGACTTGACCTATCCTCATAAACCTATGCTCCAGGACAGACCGGATGCATGGATTTGGGCTGGTGTTGGAGGACCATGCAGGGCTTCTACTGGAGTGGAAAACTTCAGTCTCCTAGGCAGTCTGGCACCTTGCGAAGTTATTTATGCTAAATGTGTGATCCTGTCACAAGTGCTACCTCCAAAGAATTATGCATAAATTGACTAGGGAGTGTCTACACATGGGGAACCCTCCACAGGTGCTTCTATCCTGAGAGTAGCCATGAGGCCTCCCTGGAGTAGCCTCACCATTGTGTTGACATCTGTACAGGTGGAGGGCAATGGAAATGGTTGTGGGGCTGGGGCACATGCCTTGCAAGGAGAGGCTGAGGGAACTGGGCTGACTGAGTCTGCAGAAGAGAAGACCGAGGGGGATTGAATAGCAGCCTTCAGCTCCCTGCAGGGGGGCTGCAAAGAGGATGGAGCCGGGCTGGTCTCAGTGGGGGCAGACGACAGGACAAGGAGCAATGGGCTCAAGCAGTAGTCATATAATTTCTTAATGAAGGCTTTTATCTCTGGCTCTAATCTAGCCCAGCTGGGTGATGATTGAGATTTACCATCTTATTGATGGCCTATGTGCATGCAAGATGGTTGTGGATTCTGGGTCCTTTCCAGCCCCACAAATAGGATTCATTTCTAGACTTCACTGTTGGCCATTAAACCTGAATCTTAAACCCTCATTGAAAGACTGGGCTATCCAGTTCATGGCTGAAGCACAGTAGCAGGGTGTAGTGGTCGTATTTGCCACTGCTTGGGCTCTGTGCATTCCTTGGACTTCCATTTCCAGTGAGGTCCATCTCGCATTTCCACCCCCAGCAATTGATTTGAGGCGCAAAATGCCGGCAGCAAGACTTTGAGATCTTCCCGGGCTTTTGCACATGAGACGACAACATGGGAAGAGCAAGAGCACGCTGAAACCAAATCCCCCCGTGAAGAAATTACAACATCCAAATGCAATTCCCTGGTTCATGTTTTTCTTAGAAAGCAGCTCTGTTCCATCTGGCTCTGGGCCGGAAGCCAAAACTTGCTTCAGAAGAACGGAGACTTTCAATGAAAAAATAAAATAACGTACCAAAAAAAGGCTCCTGCACCCACATACGGAGCAGGGGGCGGGTGGGGCTCTCAACACTTGCATTGTTCTTCACAGGCTTTTTACCCTTGCACAGTCATTAATCTCGCCTTGGCTAATGTGCTTCCAGCTTAGCAATGTCACGTGTGTGCATGGGGGGCTGGGCTGGTAGAGGGGAGGGGAGGACAGGAGAGAAGTGAGAGGATCAATGCGATGACATGGAACAAGGACGGGTCTGTTCCCTACGATGGGTTGTCTGCTCAGGAGGCGTGTGCTGATCTCAACGGTAATTTTTTCTCTTTGAGGGTCTCTCCACCATGAAACCCGATGAGATGATGGCTGGGGAACTGCGGCAAGGTCTCTGGAAGGAAGATGTGTGTCACTGACACATGAGCACACACATGCACACGCTCCCCCCAGCACACCCGCTCTTTTATTTCACGTAAAAAAATTGCAACTTCCAAGCTGCAGAGGGAAGGCCAAGTTCACATAGGAGCCAGACAGCCCTTTGGCTGTCTGCAAGTGAGATGTAGGCATGGTCGCCAACAGCACCTGGTGGCTTTCAGGACCTCATTTGGTAGGTGCCCAAGCTGGAATGCCTTCAACTGCGCTGTGAATCCCTTCTCAGAGTTGAGCCCCATTCAAGCATCTCAAGCCGGGCACCTAGAAATCACTAGCCCCTGTTGGAAGATCTTGGCTGAAAAGCTTTGAGTCTTGGCAAAATTTTGCAAGCAATTGGGGTTTTGGTTCAAAGAAAGTTTGAAATAGTGTCCTGCATCCTTCTGGGCAGGGAAACAGGCCGGAAATCTCTCTCCCAATCTGTTCTTCCCCTTCTCAGCTGGGCTGGATGGAAACCACAGGAACTTCCTTTGTAATGACTGCCATTTAGTGGGGTGAGGTGGATGCCTCTGCTGATGTGTGGCTGATCTGGGAGGCAGGGAACAGAGATAGGCTCGTTCAAGCCTTGCTCTTCATATTTGGGTGGGACCCATGCCACGGGAGGTGGGGTAGTGCAAAAGGAAGGGTGGTCTTTCCAGACAGGGCTTGGCTCTAGTTTAATTCCCTGCTCTGTCATGGTCTCCTATGAACTCAGGCCAGTTTCTCAGGGCTAGTTTGTGCCTTGTTTCATGCCTGGTTTTTTCTTAGGTGTGTGCTCCCAATGGCTTTCATGGGGTCTGTAGAGAGAGGCACAATGTCTAAGTTAAGCAAAAAGGGTGGTCCAGGGGTCTCTGTACTCCATGATGATGGAAGGGGCTCTGCTGAAAACTTTCTGTATAACTTCGGAAAAGCCACTCAGTTGCACTTTGAACTGCTCCGATTTTGATCCATGCTAGCTCAAGTTTGCAGCAGTCGCACCCTACGGCTAAAAACCTTCCCTGACTGTCCCCCACCTGCCCAGCTGGGACTTGTCACTAGAGGACTGGCAAGAAGGGGCTAGAGTAGGAGCTACAGCTGTGAGTTGCCAATAGAGGGCTGGCGAATCAGGACTGGCATCTCTCCCTGCTCCAGCTGGGGTGTGTAAGAGAGGGATTGTGGGAGATGGGACATAAAGCTGGGAGGTGGAGAGTTAATGGGATGGGGGTGGGTAATGAAATGGGAGTTGGCAAGGAAATGGGAGTGGGGGAAGGGTGGGGGAATCAACCAGCCAATGAAGGATAAAAGAAAAAGAAGTTAAAAATAAAAAGAATTTAAAAGAAAGAGAGGAAGTAAAGGAAAGAAGGTCTCGTGTTTTAATAAATTAGGGTTTGGGGTTGGGGTATGGGAGGTGCTGGTTGTGCTTCCCGGGTTGGCTGGGAGGTGGAGGCAGTGAGGGAAGGTGCTTTTGGGGAACTACTGCTCCTGGCCCAGAAAGGAAGCTTCAGCTCATAGGGACCTGATCCGGCCCCCTACCTTGTTCCCCTGCTCGACCCCACTCCTGGCTAGCTGGCATATGCTCTGCAGCATGTTTGCACAGGGATGCACCCTGGGGGGTGGGAAGATCACACCCCCAGGGGTGGGAGGGGGGCTGTCTTGGTGCCAGAACTGCCCCCTGGGCAATAGAGTTCAGGAAGTGGAACGTTTGTCCACATAGAATAGGAGGGTGGGGGAGGGGACACTGCATCCTGGGATGCTGGAGGACTGCAGATTGGGTGGTTCATGTGTGGGGAGTGCCCACACATTAATGGAACATGAGTTAGGTCACACGGATCAGAGATAAACCTGCCCTGGAGTGGCTTAACTTTAAGCCACCTAAAGTGTGCTTAAAACTATTTTCAGGTGTTAATGTGAGGGCAATCCAGGGGTTAACAGCTCCAGGACCTACCTAAAATGAATGTGTAACAAGGCCCTTAGTCTCACCAGGCATGTCTACACGTGCGTTTACGTCAGCTTAAATTTACTGCGCAGTAAATTACTGCACAGCGAGTGGGAATAGGCTAGGGTCTACAGACTTAAATTTAGTCCCAGGTCACAGCAGCCTGCCATGTGCCCCTGTGGCCACCGGGGGGAGCGCCATCCCCCAGCCACATGACTGGCAGCACTTAGGACTAACTTTAGTCCCAAATTGAAGCTAAGAGAGGCAGCCAGACAGGAGCCTTGGGGCTGGGTTCAAGCCAGCCCCCAAGTGGCTGGGCAGACCCAGGAGGGAAGCCTCCTGGGTTACTGTGCAGTAATGCATCTACACACGCATTACTGTGCAGGGACTAATTGGGTGTAAATTTGATACCTGCATGATGCAAGTATCAAATTTACACTGTAGTCGGCATAAGTCTCTATATTTACTGTGCAGTATGGGCATGCACGTGCACATGTGCGCCTGTCCTGCACAGTAATTTTGCTTACTGCACAGTCAATGCGCACGTGTAGATGCGCCCACTGTGACTCTTTGCTAATGGATAGCAGTTCCAGTGTCAGGAGTACAAGGTTTCCAAGGTGTGCTGTCCCCAAGCTTCACCTCATACTGGTCTTTGAAGGAAAACTGGATAGCCCCTTTGTGATACTCCTTCATCAGCCTGTTGGGTGAATGTCCAGGTCAGTCGTTTCTGCAGCTGGTCCAAGTTGTTTCTCTGTAGTAAAATATAACAGCAGTATATCACCACGAAGTAGCAGCAGCTTATAACTAAAGCCCTCCACAGCATGTGTGACCTCTTCTGCAGAAAAGCATCATCTCCAGTTTTTTCCCATTGCCCCCAAAAGCCAGCAGCAGAGAGGGCTCGAGTCAAAACAATGGCAGAAGTCAAAAAGAGAAGAGGAAAAATGTGTTGTATATTTATTTTGTATCACACCCTGTTAGGTGAAAATGCACTGGTATGAAACCAGCTCGGGAGGAACCCTTCCCATCTCGTCTAGAGGCAAGCAGAGCTATTCACTGATATCCAGGCTGGCAGGGTTCTTGGGAGCTGGAGAGGGAAGGAGAAAATTTGAGCTGACTTGTCACTTATGCAATGAAACTTGGCTTCTTGAAAGCGCTGGGGAGGGGGCGCTGTGCCAAAAGTGACCCAAGTTTGCTCCGTAAATGCAGACGATTTGGGAGGGATGCATTGAATGACAGCAGAGAAAACAAATGAAGATGTTTACGGTGCGTGCACGTGTCCGCACATATGCATGCCCCTGCCTCGGATCTCCTGGACCGAAACGCGACGCTTCTGAACCACGAGCCGAGTCTTTAAGCAAAACACCTCCGAAGAACGCCCTTAGTTAACATCTACCTCTTCACACGAGTAATGTGAGATGTCAGCATTAGCTAATTAAGGGATTTGTAAGTAAGCGCTGTGCAGGTTTTATTTTTTTGGGTCAGAGGAGCGATAGCAGATGGAGCACACCCTGCCTTTCCCTGCCAAGAACCATAAAAGCTCTCCATCTCCCCCGTTAGATCTGTCATCGATAAAGATAGCTTCAAGAGCCATGCTAAGCACGGCGAGATAACTGCGCGGTCAGCTGCCGATAAAAGGAAAGGGTGGAAAACGCAACTGTCACCGATTATCAGCCCAGCAGGACTGAGAAAGGCACCGGGACCCCAGTTGCCAAGTATCTACTGGAGCAAGCCCAGCCGGCCGTGGTTGCTTCATTCCAGGAGCAGGGCTCGCGTTCAACCCCTTCCTGCTTTGGCCATTGCTCTCCCTGGAGCTGCCAAGAGGACTAGAAATATTGAGATCCTGAGGAGCGATCTGGCTACTCGGCTCCAGGGCTGAGCAAAGGCAGAGAGCTGGCTGCCTAAGAAGCAAGTCGAGATGATGGGCAGCCTGGGAGTCAGGCTACCGTGTGGGGTAACTGTGGGCCTGTCACTTCTTGGTGCCTCGGTTTCCCTTCTCCCTCGTTAGCCTTGTCTATTTGGGTTGTAGACCTCTAGGGATGGGGCTTTCTCTGATCAGCACTTGGGATGTTTTTTTCTGGCTTGTGGACACTGAGGTCAACCTGAGTAGAGGCGTTAAAGAACAGGAAGAGGTATTGAGAGAATCCATGAGCTTGGCATCATAAAGGGTTTTCTTTCAGATTTTTCCAGTGGGATGAAGAGAGGCATCCCACTCCTCCACACTCAGGACAAGCAATTGTGGATGGGCCAGGGCCTTAGCAAACTTATCTTGTGCTCCCAAAAAGTCCTTGGGATCTCTACTCCCATCCTGACCTCACTAAGGCAACTCCTTATCAGAACAGCAGGAGGGTGGGGAAGCACTGGAAAAAGTTACCCAGAGAGGTAGGGGAGTCTCCATCCTTGGAGGTGTTGAAGACCCAGCTAGACAAAGCCTCGTCTGGGATGATGGAGTTGGGGCTGGTCCTGCTTGGAGCAGGGGATGGACTTGACGTGACCTCCTGAGGTCCCTTCCACCCTCGTTTTCTATGAGTCTATGAACAGCAGCCAGCATGTCAGCACTGGATGGTCCATTGCCTACATTGTCCCATGATGCATCACAGCCTAAATGATGGCCACTGGCTCGAACCAAGGAAGTCCTTGGCCTTGCTGGGACAATACAGACAGTTGGAAATCCCATGAGATGATACGAAGGGTATGCTTCAGGCACGACCATCTTTCTGTTCATTCACAATCCATGCGAGGCAACTAGAGCTGGTTGAAGTGGATACACTACTATTTTCCTCACATACAACATGCACCTTTTTAAACAAAATTCAGCTGCTTAAAATTGGGGTGTGAATTATATCATGAAATAATTATCATGAATATTAGTACTTGAATACCCAATTATTAAATGACTCCCAGTAACCGGCATTACTGTGCAGTAGTGTCCCCGCGGGGCATCCTGTCGATGCTGGCTGCGCAGTAGCTCATTACTACTGTGCAGTAGCAAATTGCTACTGAGCAGGCACATCTACATGTGCCCCCAACTGCGGCATAACCCCTGTTACTGCGCAGTCCCGGCAGCGCACAGGTCATTTCCAACCCTACTGCTCAGCAGCAATGAACTACTGCGCACTAGCTCGTTGTTACTATGCAGTAGTGTCGACATCATGGTTTCTGCCCTGATGCTGCATCGCCATAGCGACAAGCTATGCCACCATAGCTTGTTGCTAGAGTGACGTAGCATCTCGTGTAGACGCGCCCAGCAGTAGCGTCATGTCACGGTTCATGCCCTGCCATGCTGCTGCGCAGTAGTAATGAGCTACTGCGCAGTCAGCGTCTCGTGTAGACGCGGCCACTGGAACTGATTTTGGGTTTTCTTGGTCAAAAAATGGTGTGGTTTCTGGAACCGAAAAAGAATTGGGGTTGTGGATTTTTGTCAGAAGCCTGGAAACATTTCCAATGGTATGAATATTTCTCAGGAAAATGGTTCTGGGAGAGTTTTCATCCCTAACCATTTTGGAGGGAATGTTTTTAACCAATCCTAGAGACATTCTGCTGCCCATGCTACAAGCTTTTGCATCTGACTGGATGAGAAGCTGGACAATCTGCATATTCAGATTAGCTATTTCTTGAGCTTCCTCCGTTGGGTTTCCTAGCGAAGGGAGAATGCAGTCAGGCTATGGGGAAAAAAATCTTTCCTGCTCCCAGCTGGCTGGTAAATCAGATGCCTGTAGCAGGAGCCTTATTATCGCTCTCATCTATAATGCTACAACTTTGTGTAGCTGCAAGTGTTTTATGGAGACAGGAGCTGGAACAGGACTGCACCATAAAAGCAGAGTAAAAGCCAGGCTCTTTGATTATAAATAATTTTGTCCTGCCAACTGCAGGGAATATAATCCTGCAAGGAATAGCGTCCTGTCAACTTCCAGGACTAAAGGAGTAGCCAGTAGCAGAAGCTGAAACCCATAATGGAGTTAGCTCCATTTCTAACTCATTTATTTATCTCAGATTGAACAAAAGAAGTCAGATAACAGTTCTAAGCTTTTGATCCGCTATTATGTTCTTCCTTCCTTGTATTCCCTTGTCCGTCTGCCTCCATCCATTGTCTCTTGTTTTAGATAGTGAGCTCTTCAGGACAAGGATCACCTTTTTAGTTCATACATGAACAGCACCTAGCACAGAGAGAAATTTTTGCAGCTCTTAGGGCACGGCTATACATGCATAGTTACTGCGCAGTATGGGCACACATCTACACGTGCATGCCCGTACTATACAGTAACTATGGTGACTTATGCCAACTTGGACATAAATTTGCTACCTGCATGATGCAGGTAGTAAATTTACACCCGCTTAGTTACTGTGCAGTCAGGCACGTGTAGACGCCTTGCGGCGCAGTAACACTGTGTGTGTGGACTGATTTGGGAGTAACTTTACTCACAAGTCAGTCCACACACAGTGTTACTGTGCTGTAATGCCTATGCATGTAGATGCACAGTAAATGCACATGTAAATGCAGTAAATTACTGCGCAGTAAATGCACATGTAGACATGCCTTTAGAGGAGCTACCACACTGCGAATAATAGAACATAATATTCATTCATGGCATGTCAAGGTTGTTCTACTAGAAGCTAGAAGCTGCTACAGTGAGTTCTCTATAGAGGAGCACAAGACGCTATTCCAGTGGACGGGTGCTGAGGCCACGGTCCTAAGGCCAGACCAAGCCCTTCCAGGCTTTTGCTCCCAGTCCAGGTGTGGTGACAATAATAATACATTCTGGACAAGGGAGTTCAATTGGATCCAGGACACCTGGATCTCTCTCATGCGCAGAGTGATTATTGTTATGTATTTAAAAGCATCGACCCAAATTGACTTCCCCTCCCATCCTTCCTTCTTTAATCCGAGTCATGAAATAAAGCAAACTGCAGTGACTTCCACGGCACACGGGAATAGATTGGTGTGTGCAAAACACGGGTCTTGATCTCCCGCTGTCACCCCGGGGGCACGGGCTTCTCTCCAGCTGAGATGGAAGAGGAAGTGGCTATAAGAACTTTTCCAGGAAGGAAGAGACTCTTTTAGTTGTTGTTTCTAGGCCCTGAATTGAGTATTTAATCATACCTCTTCTAGGGCAAAAAAAGCACTGAGCACTTTCAGCGCAGAATATAGCCTTTGAGCTAAGGGACTGCATAGGTGCTGTCTATTAGAAGCAGGAGATATGCAGCCAGCTACCAGGAGATACACATATGACATATTCCCTGCCTTTAGATCAATGTATGCCAAGTGTATAAGCCTGCCAGGGTTTTGGATCCGACCGGGGGAGCAGAGGGTATAACGTTATGCCACCCACACTAAAGTCTGGCCCACATTACAAAACATCACTGCTATTGCAATGCAGATCAGGGTTTGAAGGACCATGCCGCCCAGCTAGGCTGGCAACCCCCCAGCACGGACTCAGCTACAACTAGAAGAGGGCTCAGGCCAGCTGAGCTAATGTCGCTTGGGGAAGTGATGAAGCTTAGCTGGCAGAAAAGCCCTTTTGCATGGTAATTTGGGGGGATGCTGAGGTAGTCGTGCTGGCATAGATCAATGGCAGTACTTCCTACTGCAGATGGGCCTGTGGGCACTACAGGAAATCATAGAATCATAGAAAATGATGGTTGAAGGGAGCTCAGGAGGTCACATCTAGCCCACCCCCCTGCTCCAAGCAGGCCCAGCCCCAGCCCCAGCCCCAGCCCCAGCCCCAGCTAGATCATCTCAGCCAAGGCTTTGTCTAGCCGGATCTTAAACACCTCCACAGATGGAGACTCCACCACCTCTCTGGGTAACCTGTTCCAGTGCTTCACCACCCTCTTAATGAGAAAGTTCTTCCTAATATCCAACCTCAGTTCCCCTTGCTGCAGCTGGAGCCCATTGCTCCTTGTCCTGTCGTCTGCTCCCACTGAGAACAGCCCAGCTCCATCCTCTTTGCAGCCCCCCTGCAGGGAGGTGAAGGCTGCTATTCAATCCCCCTCGGTCTTCTCTTCTCCAGACTAAGTCAGCCCATTTCCCTCAGTCTTTCCTCACAGGTCATGTGCCCCAGCTCTCTAACTATTTTCATTGCCCTCCAGTGGACTCTCTCCAATTTGTCCACAACCTTTCTGTCATGGTGGGCCCAACTACAGAAAGGATGTGGAAATATTTGTGAAAGGACCCAGAAACCTCTGCACGACCCACCCAAATGATGACCACAGAGACAGAAGATCCTCATGAGCTAGGACCAAGTCTACATTACAGGCTATGTCCACACTGCTGCGGTTGCAGGGCTTTGATCATGAAGATTAGCTGCCTAGCTGCAGAAGCACCGGCCTCAGTGCGAGCTCTGAAGCCCACCTGAGAAGCAGAGTCAATTGCCCCATTGACATGTGTAGCCTGCTATGGATACCAGAGCTCTGCTAATTGAATGAGAGCTCAGTTTCTCTACCTTGCACCTCTGTGACTGCAGTGGAGATATTCCCTTAGGCTAGGGTTGGGGCTTAGGGAGAGGTGAGCGCACACCCTGAGCACTGGCCATGCTTTCAGCCTCATCCAGGGCAAACAAGGTGTGCTTGCCATGGCAGCCAGTGGGGAGGAGCAGAGCCCAGACCTTGAGGCTCTCCAGGGTCTGAAGTCCCAGCTTCAGAGCAGGAAGGTAGAGACTCATGGCCTGTACAGACAATCACTCTCCCAGGATAAACTCCCATGGGAGTGATTTAATCTTGGTTTTCCCTGGTTATTTTTCAACTGGAGTGGCCATTTTTATTCTGGTAGAAAAAGTGTGAATATCTGTATGCTCGTGGTTTCTCCTGGGAGATCAGCAACTCTCCCAGGAGAAACTGAATGTCTGCCTGAGCCCCCAAATCCTGCTTCTCTTGGCAGCTGTCCTGCTCCTAGCCACATGACTAGCAGAAGCACCGTAGCGGGCTGTGGTCCTCACAGAGCATTTGGAGTAAATACTCCTTTACAGAAAGAAGGGCTGTGAGATCTTTCCAACTTTCCTTTGGTGCCCAGCCTATGTTTGGCTGGCAGCTGACAGTGTCATAACCCCTGGGGCCAGAGCTGATTTCAAAGGAAAACCTTGCTTGCCACATGAACTTCACTGAAGAGCAAGAGGAGAATGTCACAGATGAAAGTGTTGATACCCTTCAAGATGGTGACAGGGATCACAACCCTCACCAGAGACGTGGACCTGTTTGGGCACCTGCCTAAGCAGAAGGGGGCCCTAACAACCCACTTCAACCAAGTCATTTTCTGCTTTAGAAATGCCATGTGGAAGACCAGAAACCTGCTCATATACAGATGCCCAGACCACCCAGTAGATGCCTGTGTCAAAATGGCACTGGATGAAATGCAAGGGTACTACAAGAAAGTGGTAGAAGCTGTCAGGTAGGAGATGGCGGGGATCCTCTGGACTGGCACAAACTGTTCAGGAACTGGACCCCTGAAGACAGCAACAATGAGAACGACACCAGAAGAAAGTGACTGCACCAGCAACGACTGAAAGAACTGGAGAAAAAATAGACAGAGGTGGTGGAGGGCAGACGGGGTAAGCAGGATGTAGGGAAAAGTTGTGGGTCTTTATGATGGGCAAGGATGATGATGATGGTCATACGGGGGTGCATGGTGCAGATATTGTGAAGGGAATGTACATAATGTAATGGCAATGATGTGTTTTGGACTGTCAGGTGATCCCTAACGGCCACAGGACAGTTCTGGTAGAAGTTCTACAATGGATGGATGGATCTATCTATCTATCTATCTATCTATTGATTGAGCAACATATATTTCTATCCATCGCAGATCTTCTACCAAATATATTGGAATCTATATTTTTCCAATTAAAAAAGTATATGTGATACGCTGCATATGCAGGAGACTCATCGACTTGCAAGAGACCTCACTATCCCTGGTGCTCCCATTTTGATGAAGGACAGCCGCTGTGGGGAACCGTGGTGCTCTGAAAAGCTGCCGTGGACTAGATTGCAAATCCAGCTTAAAGCAGCGGCTTTTGCATTTGGATTTTCTTGCCCTGTGCCTCCAAACCAGCTGACGGGCAGCCAGGCAATTACAGGATTAGTCTGGCATAGTCTGGCTTTAATTGCTTGAGACAAGAGTCCAAGAAGATGGATGAGGTTTAAGCAGTCCTCCTATTGTCTTTTCTTTTTTGTTTTTCTTTCCTTCAAGAGCTCTGGGAATGTGAGCTCCGGAGGCAGCGAGGCTCTGTCTTTCAGGGCAGGAGCTGCATCTGGAAGTTATTTCATCTTGGGCAATGCAACCCCCTGGATCCCACAGCAATGGGACTGCAAGGTGGAAAAAGGCGTATCTTTGAGAACCCCTTTCATACGCCAAGCACGCACCCATTATTTAGTGCCACTTATGGAAAAATATCCCCAGTCACGCTCCAGGCAAGTGGCACTTTGTTTTTCAGAGAGGTGCATGGAGTCTTTATTTCCCTTATTCACTGAAAGCCCACTTTGCAAAGGGACTGTGAGCTCCAGAGACCAGGTGTGCCCCAGTTAGGGTGCAAGGCAAGAGTGTCCATGGGTTTCTCCCAAGTTGACCAAGTTCAGCATCTGGAAGGGACTAAAGGAAGCCACGTGTCAGGGTCTGAGGATGGTCCCTAAGCTGAAGTGACCTGGGCCAATTCTGGCTGCCCTGTTTCTAGGAACGGGTGTGCATTGTGTTTGAGCAGGTGTTGGAGACTGGGGAGTGGTCCTGGGTGCAGCAATGAGGTGGTATAGTCATGCCTTACCCTGCTGAGGGCAGGGTGCTGACAATCCTTAGCACGTAGCACCACCTAAATACAGAAGAAAGTTAGTTGGAGGTCAACATTAAGCCTCCAGTCAGTAGAAGGAGTGCTAGTGACAGGCTTGCACAAGGAGGCGGCTTCTTTGAGCTTGTCTCACTCATGTCTTGAGTTCGATAGCTTTCCTTACATCTGTGATGTCAGTGTGCAACGCCTGACCTCACGACTGGAGCAGGCAGTCGGGCTCGTCAGATCTATTAAAAGCAAAGATAAAATAACCACCAAAAAGAAAACCACGCCTAAGATTTTGAGAAGTCTTTTACTCCAGGAGTGCAAAGGGTTGGAGGGCTGGGCAGATGAGGGAGGAAGGAGCTGCCCTCTCTTCAAGGGCTCTGGGAATCTGGCTGCCTTCTGGGGAGTCGGAGAAATGGGAAACTAAACACATTTTCAAAGTGCTAAAATGATAGGAAATTGTTATCGGCTTGAGAAGTTCCTCCAAGGGTTATTAATAGCTAACAATAAGCAAATGGTGATGCCGTGAGCTGATAAGTGTATTCAGGCCTAAAACAGAGGATGTTATTTTTTAACCCTGAATATACTGCCCCTTCTTCAGCAAGCAGCTACTTACACGTGCTCTTATGTTCTTTGCTGACTAGGAGCAGACTTCAGTTCCACGGCCTTTCATGGGACACGAGCATATTAATGTTTGCAAAATCAGAGCCAAAGAATTAAATCAGAGTCTAATCTCAGCCTGTTTGAAAACGGGAATGGGGAGGAGGAGAATTGAGGGTGTTTTGTTCTTTCACGGCCTAACAACACTTTAACAGCATGAATGAAGACCAGGGTCACAAGGGTACAATTAACGGCAGATCTGAAGCTTTATTAGTGACTGTTAAAAATCATAGTTATTTACATGGATTTGTACAGTTGGAGAGAGTCCAGTGGAGGGCAACAAAAATGGTCGTGGGGCTGGGGGACAGGACTGGTGAGGAGAGGCTGAGGGAAATGGGCTGATTGAGTCTGCAGAAGGGAAGACCGAGGGGGATTGAATAGCAGCCTTCACCTCCCTGCAGGGGGGCTGCAAAGAGGATGGAGCTGGGCTGCTCTCAGTGGGGGCAGATACAGGACAAGGAGCAATGGGCTCCAGCTGCAGCAAGGGAAGTTGAGGTTGGATATTAGAAAAACTTTCTCACGAGGAGGGTGGTGAAGCACTGGAACAGGTTACCCAGAGAGGTGGTGGACTCTCCGTCCTTGGAGGGTTTGAAGGCCCAGGTAGCCCAGGGGTGATATACTTGGGGCTGGTCCTGCTGGGAGCAGGGGTTGGACTAGATGTGACCTCCTGAGCTCCCTTCAACCCTCATTGTCTGTGATTCTGTTATTGTATAATACAGGGCTTCATGCATGGTGGCTACATGGGTGCATAGTTGGTATATATGGATGCAGTCTAGGGCCACGTCCAGATGAGCGTGGACATTTCGTTCCCTAAGGACAACTAGCAGCAGGACACCTTGTGCCTCTGCTTGTTGTCCCCGGGGAACACCCGTACCATGCACACTCTGCATGCGGCAAGTTATCCTGGGTGGGATAGGGGAGGCTATGTGCAGGTTTTTTTGACTCCTGGATCTCTAAAAAAACCCAAGTTGCAAGGTAGCAATGCAGGGAACGCCTGGATGTATGGTGTGGTGCCACAAATAGGTCTGCAGCACCATGGACCACATGGCCATGCTCATCTGGATGCGGTCTAGAACATATACTTAATTATGCAGCCGACGTTAGCTCAGGGTCTAGGGGTGTAATGAGATCCAGTGCCACGGTATGGTAGGTGGTGTCATGCCATGGTACGGCACCACCCATGGCACCTGCATTGGTACAAAGTGGTAAGGTAGCCAGATATTCATAAGCTGGCTTCAGCACGCAGTGTGCAATTACTGGAAAAGTTAAAGGCATTGCAAAAATATGTAGATTAATGGCATGTGTGGAAGGGGTTCAGCCCTTCCCCTCTGTCTCACTTCTGATCCTTTAAGTTTCACATCACAGATGGGGAATTGAGACGTGGGGACCCTTGGGGTGTTGACACCGGAGCCCAAAAACATAGCCAGATTTTTCCAAGGTGCTAAGCCATTAACATCAATATTAGCTATGAGCTTTCAGCATCAACAAAACCCAAGACTTCGATGCCTAAATGTGAATTATAGGCATGCAACTTTGACTGGTTTAACCTAAGTGACCTTGGCAAGGCTATACAGGAAGTGAGTAGCAAAACAGAGGCTGGAACACATTCATGATTAATTCATTTAGTGCATTGAAGGAGGTCTAATGATCTCCCAGTGAAGATCAGGGATCCATAGGGTGAGGCTGAAGGTAGTTGGGAAGAAAGCTGAGGAGCTGGGAGAATATACATGGGGAAAGAGAGCCCTGGAGAGTAGACAGACTAAATCATACAGGAGAGAGAAGGAGTTGTGTCTCACATATCTGATCATGAAGTCAAGAGAGACTGAGACCCCCCCAAAAATCTGTAATGGAGGCAAGAAGTGAACCCAGATCTCCTATCCGTGCCTCAGTCATAAACCCACCTGTCCTCTCCGGAGGAGTTCCTAGCACGGTATTGCTTTCTAACCATGAGAGAGGTCTATAAGATGGGGAATGGCCTGGAGAGAGTCAACGGGGATTTTCTGGTTACCATCTCTCACCACATTACAACTAGGAGACAGCCAAGGAAATCGTTACGGATTGGGTTTAAAACAAACACAAGGCAACCCTTTTTCGCATGGGGTGTGATGCACTGGTGGAACTCATTGGCACAGGATGTTGCAGAGACTGATAATTGAACCGGAGTCCAAACAGACAGACTCCTGCAGGACATGTCCGTCAGCAACTATTAATCATGATAGGGCTGTGACTTCCAAATCCAGATTTTCCAGGCCTCTGAATGCTGGAAGCTGCGGGGAGAGCAGAGCAGGGGATGAATCAGTCTAGACAAGCCCTGTATAAATACCCTCTCCCTTAGCATCTGCTCTGTGTCACTGTGGGATACAGGACACTGGGCTGGACAGACCTCTGATCTGAGCCATATGGCACCTCTTATGGTCTCAGACCATGTCTGGATCTGCTGGTGGTGGGATTTACTGACCTCATACTTGAAATCATAGAGAAGTAGGACTGAAAGAGAGCTCCAGAGGTCACATCTAGTCCAAGCCCCTGTCTGAGGCAGGATCCGCCCTATTAAAACCATCCTAACTTCTTAGCAAAACTACTCACTCATCCACAAACACAACCACATAACCACAGAATCATAGAAAATTCAGGTTGGAGGGATGTCAGGAGGTCACATCTAGTCCAACCCCTGCTCCAAGCAGGACCAGCCCCAACTCCATCATCCCAGACAAGGCTTTGTCTTGTTGGGTCTTAAACACCTCCAAGGATGGAGACTCCACCACCGCTCTGGGTAACCCATTCCAGTGCTTTATTACCCTCCTAATTGTTTCCTAATATCCAACCTCAACTTCCCTTGCTGCAACTTGAGCCCATTGCTCCTTGTCCTGTCATCTGCTCCCATTGAGACCAGCCCAGCTCCGTCCTCTTTGCAGCCCCCCTGCAGGGAGGCGAAGGCTGCTATTCAATCCCCCTCGGTCTTCTCTTCTGCAGACTCAATCAGCCCAGTTCCCTCAGCCTCTCCTCACCAGTCATGTGCCCCAGCCCGTGAACCATTTGTGTTGCCCTCCGTTGGTCTCTCCATAATACCCTACCTTGTCACAGCTAAAGCAAGGGGAGAAAGGCAGCCAGTGCTCAGCTGCAGCAAGGTTGTTAAAATACATGGGAGAAGGCTAACTGCCATTAGTGGTCTCTAGCTCAGCATCGAGCACTATGGGATCGGAGGTACTAATATTCGTGCAGTGTACAACTCTACAAGCTTCCACTACTGCGGCGAGATGTGAATGTCATATACGTGATGAAATCATCTCGAACTGGTCATGGCGGCAACCTTTTCGCTTTTCCATCTCTAGGTCCTTGAATATCCTTTTTTCCCCCTTGCATTGGAATAGAGCAGAAAACCCCAGGTGCTCCCAAGTGGAAAGATTTATCAAGCCACTGGTAACAGGACATGGTTGGTTTTGTTGCTTCCTGTGTTTGAAGGATGGTGACTCCCCAACGGGGCATTCTCAGGAACAGATTGTGTGACTTTAATGAATCATTTACAAGCAGCCGACTGCAAGTGTTCATGATTTTCTATATGCATTGTGTGCGAGGCTTCCTAAGCCACGTGCTATTGTTCCTCCTACCTGATTGGCTAATTCCAAACCCTCAAAGAGCACCTCAAATAGCCATGCAAATACATAGTTTCCGTGAAACTTTGGCATCCCATAAATAGAAGCTTGTTTACTCAATTGTCTATGAATGAGCAAATAAAAGGCATTAGGAATTCATAAGAGCAGGGGGTTTTTTAGATTTTTTTTTTTTTACCATGTTCACGCAGCTCAATAAGAAAGCTCATTTTTGTCGGTTTTTCTTATGCTCTGGGCTTCATAAAATGCATTGCACAGATATGCAGGCTATATCAGGCAATATGGAACATATTACAGCTCTATGCAGCTGTCATGATATTTCAAATATATTACATAGGATGACATAAAATTCTTTCAATATATTCTAATAATTTTAACATATATAGTGTGGCATCCCATATTTTAAACACCAGAACAATGGTCCAATTCTTCCTCCTCCTTCTTTTTCTTTTAAAAATTGCACGTTATATATTGTCAAATATATTTTTACCATGTGTGCAATAAATTATATGAAACACATCACACACAGATGGGAAAGGTATGATTTTTTTTTTCTGGATGGCTTAGCAAAGAAGTTCAAACCTTTGTGCATTGTTTAAGAAAGAGTCAGTCTCTCTGGTCTGGTCTGGTCTGGTCTGTAGGTGGTGGTGTTTGCAAAACAAGTATCTGCACGTTCCTGTGATTGTTCGGTGAGACTTGATGGTTGCAGTAAGGATCCAAAGCAAATAGGTAAGCCACAGGCTTGGCAAAAACACATAAAAACTGTCTTGTAACCTGGTTAGCAGCTTCTTTAAAAGTCAGAGAGATCAGGGAATAGCCTGTTGTGGTCTGAGTTGGGGTAGGGCAGGTGCAGGAATGATCTGAAACAGCTGGGGGGTTTCAGGTGCTAGGGTCTGAATACTACTAGCTTGAGGATACCGAGGAGAACTCCCTCTTCACCGAGGGAGAAGGGATAGGAGTACAGGGAGATTAAACGTATGTTCTCCTGAAGCCAAATGGGGAATTTAGGCAAGGGTTTGGAGGATGGCTTCAGGTCAAGGGAAGTGATAATTCCCCTCTATTCAGCACTGGGAAGGCCACATCTGGAGTCCTGCGTCCAGTTTTGGACAGAAAGGATGTGGACATGTTGGAGAGAGTCCAGTGGAGGGCAATGAAAATGGTTGGGAGCTGGGGGACAGGACTGGTGAGGAGAGGCTGAGGGAAATGGGTATTTTTTTAGTCTGCAGAAGAGAAGACCGAGGCCTTCACCTCTGAGGTTATTTGATAGCAGCCTTCACCTCCCTGCAGGGGGGCTGCAAAGAGCCTGTAGCTGGACCAGCCCCAACTACATCATCCCAGACAAAGCTTTGTCTACTTGGGTCTTAAACATCTCCGAGGATGGAGACTGCACCACCTCTCTGGGGATCCTGGTCCAGTGCTTCACCACCCTCCTCGTGAGAGAGTTTTTCCTAATATCCAACCTCAACGTCCCTCGCTGCAGCTTGAGCCCATTGCTCCTTGTCCTGTATCTGCCCCCACAGAGACCAGCCCAGCTCCATCCTCTTTGCAGCCCCCCTGCAGGGAGGTGAAGGCTGCTATTCAATCCCCCTCGGTCTTCTCTTCTGCAGACTCAATCAGCCCATTTCCTTCAGCCTCTCCTCACCAGTCCTGTCCTCCAGCCCCCAAACCATTTTCATTGCTCTCCGCTGGACTCCCTCCAATTTGCCCACATCCTTTCCGTCGTGGAGTCCCAGCAGCAGAAGACAAACACCTGACCCACCAGCCCCATTGCAGGTTTCCAGCCCTTTCCTCCGCGGCACAGGTTACACTAGAGCTTCTCCGAGAAACACTAGCCAACATTTTCCTTTTAAACATTGCAACACAATGTATTGTCTGTTTATTCCCAGGCCTCATTCTTGGGAAACAGCTGAATTATATTTTGGCTGAAACTTGTTGGGAGCGGGGGGAGACGGAAAATCAGCCTGAGGCAGACACCCCGCATTGAAAACTTCATCCTGAGTGGTTTTGACTCGGCAAAGTTATAAGTTGCGGGGCAATTATAAGGGCAAGTGCTGGAGACCTTTGGTACGAGGTGACTTACTAGCGTCAACCATGATCTGGGGATGAGCGTTTGGGGCAATCAATGCCCATTCACTCCCTCCCTGTGTGCCGTGACCAACTCATTGCTGACCACCGCGGCTTTCTCACGCCTCTTTGACCGGAGGTGGCTGACAATGACTTCCCCGATGGTGCTACCGCGGGGGAAGCCCGAAGGCACGTTGCTAGTCCGAGCTGCACGAGTGACAGGCAGCTTCCGCTGTCAGAAGATGGATGCAGGGTGCTGACATCCCCAGCCATTTGCATATCAAATGATGAGATCATGAGAAAGCCCCGTTTCCTTTTTCTCAATCCGATAAAAGCCACGGTGCCCCTGGAGAAACAACACCCTGTTCTGTGCGGCTCCACGTGGGCCCGGTCTCTCAGACGGAGAAAAAGAGCTGTTGCAATGGAGGGACGAGGGGGAGGAGACGGGCTCTATGTTTTCCTGCTTTTCTGGCTGGATTGGGGGAAAATAGAATAAAAATATTTTAATAAATCTGCTTTCTATGCCTTGGGAGCCATCAGGCTTGCAGCATCAGGGTGTCACCCCTAGCCAACCCCTTGATGGGCTGCTGAGCGCATAAAGGCTCTTTACATCTCTTTTTTCTCCCCACCCCTTGCATTTCCTTGCTGCCTCTCAACCTCCCCAGGGCTCAGAGAGGGGAAATGCAGAGCAAGATGCTGCAGGGAGGAAGGTGTGAAATAGCCCAGCGGTGTGGGAGCCTGCCGGTACAGGAGCTATTTCTTTAGCCAGTTGAACACTGCAGAGGCCCCAGGCAAATAGAGGCAGGATCTGCCTTTTCCACGCACCAAATACCCTCCTCCCAGTCACGCCGGGTGGTTTTATGAATGCCCAAATGTCTGGAGTCGTGTGATCGTGGCTCTCTCTCTCGTGCCGGGAGAGAAAATGTTTGGAAATACAGTGTGTCAGCCCTAGACAGCCGAATGCAAAGAACAGGCACGTGCCCTTACCCCACATTTGGGAAGGGCAGCTCCAGCCAGACCTGAGCACCTGCACGCGGGCTTGGCAGCACAGGGGTTAACGGGGCACGCCGGCGGAGGAAGCTTCTTGACATGGAGCTGAATAGTGGAAAATGAGTTGTTCTCCCCACATCACAAATCTCTTGGATGCAGGTTATCTGGACCCGTGGATCTAGACATGTTTGACTTTTCTCGCTGCTGTTTAACATCCTCTTTAGTTTCAGTTGGAAAGAAAATTCTGGCATCAGCGTATGGTATGACTGCATCACCTGCTTTTTCTTATTCCCCCTTCCTTCTCTCAGATACAAAGCAAAAGTATTAATCATAATCTTTTCTCTCTTTTGTTTTTGTGTTATCATTGCCAAGTCTACCCTTTCCTTCTAGCGACGGGCTAATGCCACGGGTAGGATTCTTTCCGATGCACCGAACAAACTCCTTTTTATCATCCTCAAATCTGATGGATGCACCAGTCTGCCCTTGTGCGTCCCTTGTCCATATTCTACAGCTCCTCGGTACTTATTTATATTCATTACTCATTGTATTAATTTCTATTCATTAAGTGTCCCCTTTTTTCCCATTTGCTACATGCACACACACATGCATATCATAGGATCATAGAAAATGAGGGTGGGTGGTGACCTCAGGAGGGCATCTAGTCCAACCCCCCGCTCCAAGGAGGACCATATGTATATGTGCGTGTGTCTGTGCACACGTGCGTGTGTTTATGCATGTATAATCTTTTGGCACGTTTCGCTTCCCCTCTTAGCCAGGCTGTTTTATTTCGTGTATTTTTTAATCAGTATGGCCTTCTTCCTAGGTATGCAGGGTTGTACGCTTTTGGCCTTTTTGTAAAATGTTCTTAAAGAGTTTTCACTTTCCATTATCGTTCACATTTTCTTTGCATTTAAATTCTTCTCCAAAGATCAGCTTATAGTTGTTTCCAGCTTTGGGAAACTGGATTTCTTTTCAGTGAGCTAAATAAACCCATATATAAAATGAATATTTAGTGCATGTGCGCATGCACACACATATACCCACACACACACCTAGAAACTATTGAAGAACATTTTAGAGTGTATATATATGTATAATGTATAATATTTACATATAATATATTGTATATTAATGGTTTAACATTAATATAACATATATATATTTATACATATAGAGCTGGAAACTCTTGAATATTTAAGAGCGTAGCTATGTATAATGTATAATATTTACATATAATATATTAATGATATAATAGGAATATAACATATATCTATGTATATACACACACAGACAGCTGGAAACTCTTGAACATTTAAGAGCATATAAATATATATGATGTATAATATTTACATATAAAATATATAAATGATATAACATGAATATAGCATATTTATGTATACACACAGAGCTGGAAACTCTTGAACATTTAAGAGTATATATATATATATGTGTGTGTGTGTGTGTGTGTGTGTGCGCACCATGTATACTATTTACATATACTATATCATATATTAATGATATAACATTAATACAACACACACACATATATATATGTATACACACAGAGAGCTGGAAACTCTTGAACATTTAAGAGCATATATACATATATATATATATATATATGTATAATATATAATATTTACATATAATATATATTACATTGCTGATGTAACATTAATATAACATACACACATATGTATAAGGGTATGTGCATATGTCATATATAAAATAATTGGTTTGCATTTTATGCATCAGACTACACAGATCAGACTAGATTGGACTAGATTTAGAAATCCTGAACCTTTTCCAGATTGTACTGAGGTTTCTTCTCCTCCAACCAGGTCTCTCTTCCTGTTAGGAATACAAAAGAGCAGGGTAATGCTGACACCTTTCTGTAAATCCTTTAGTCCATAAAACCTCCGCTGAGAACCACTGAACAAAACGATGACCCTTTTTTGCCCTGAAATGCCTCTGCAATCTGTTTTTTCTATAGTTACCAAAATATTTGACACAGCCATCTTTTGCATATTCCCACCTGAGTTAAATAGTCCTTTCCTGGGGAAAAACAAGAAGATAGAAGTGTATAATTAACCACCATGGCGAACAATGGTTGCGGCCTGTCCCGGAACAGCACATGTTGTATTTTCATCCCCAAAATAACGTCTGATTTTTTCACACTGAGCTCTGTGTGTGCGTGTGTGCATGTGTGCGCGCGCATGTACGTGTGTGTGTGCATGTGCTTGTGTGAGCAGGCCAGCTTCTTTGGGTAGATGTGATATCGTGTGCAATGCATGTGTGTGATAGTTTAGATGGGGGGGTTTCCTTCCAGCATTTTTGAATGTGTTGCGCCTGGCCCTGCGAGCACACCGGCGTGGAAGCAGGCTCAGAGACAGAGAGAGCCGCGGCCCGGCTGCCCCTTTCGGCCACTTGGATGGAGGCGCTGAGATATTTTTATTTCTGCTAATCTGACAATGCATTTCACAGGAAGAAACCGTTTCCTGATCCCTGCGCTGCGCCTGCAGGACGTGGGAGAGTTGGAAACGGCACGCTGCAAACTCAGCCTCCTCCAGCCCTGGCAGAGAAGAGAGAAAATAGGAATAATGATCGTTGACAGCCTGTGCTCCGAGCAATACGCACCTTTGGTATTGCACAGATTTCATAGCCTGGTAGAGAGATCTTAAACACCACTATCCCACCATGCTTTCCTGCTACACCTTGCTCTTCCAGGCTTGGCTTCCCCACACACGCACAGTTATGTTCATGCAACTCTATTTTTTTATGCATTTATTTAAGAATAAATTCCTCCATTCAAATGAATTCTCCCCCCTTGCCGAAGCCCGTTATAATAGAAAATGAAACACGTCAGGAGGGGAGAGGCTGGAGTGGGAGAGGCTAGCAAGGGCAGAAGGCAGTTTTAGGGTTAATACCCTGGTACTCAGGACATGGCCCGGTCTGCCACAGACTCTCTGTATGGCCTTGAGCAAATCATTTAATCTCCCTGCACATGGGTTGTCCACCTGTGAAATGTGGGTAATCATTTTGCCTGCCTAAACAGGATGCTCACTGGGGATAAAGGAGGGGCAGTATTTGCATTCCTGAGTGTACAGCCCCTAGCACAAATAGGATCCCAACTTTAGATGAGACATGAGGGTCCTATTGTGATATATGCAGCAATACAACCATTAATGCAAGGGTAGGAAATCTGCTCTGAGCTGCAAAGATATTGCATGTTGGTGCAATGTGTTTAAGTGAAATCTCTCCTGGTGCAGAGGTTGGGTGGACGCAGTGGGGAACTCCTCCCTAGGATCAACAGCGAAGAGGGCGTCCGGAGCCCAAAGCTGGCCTTGGAGGTATCAGACCGAGATGCACTGCCAGGCCATGAGGTTCACTGCTGTGCTGCATTGCATCCTAGCACTGTAACTGGTTTGAGCCCTATATCAAGCCTCATGTTACAATATCTAAGGTGCCTCAATGGTCGCAGCGACTTCGGCACTCACTTGACTTGACAGAACAAGGAGCAATGGGCTCAAGCTGCAGCAAGGCAAGTTGAGGTTGGATATTAGGAAAAACTTTCTCACTCGGGGGGTGGTGAAGCACTGGAGCAGGCTCCCCAGAGAGGTGGTGCAGTCTCCATCCTTGCAGGTTTTGAAGACCCAGCTAGACAAAGCCTTGGCTGGGATGATGCATTTGGAGCAGGGGGTTGGACTAGATGTTACCTCCTGAGGTCCCTTCCCACCCTCACGGCCTGTATGGTGAAGGAAGCAGGGGCGCAGTGCTAAGATGAACACCAGGCAGCGGTGGGTGCATGTCACACCTTTTGCACCTCGCTGAGATCCACCCCAAAATCCTGCCTCTGCTTTCAGACTTGCAGCTGAGCGAGCCTGCAAAACAGCAGACGGTCTCGGGGGGCTAGCATCGTCCTCACACGCCGGTCCCACCAGCGCAGGCCACAGCTTGGCCGCGCAGGCAGTTTGCATCAGGGTAAATCAAGCCCGGCTCCTTCTGCAACTCTCTGCTGCTTTCCAAGGATTTGCATTTGAGTTCATGCTGTTTTAAAGAGTTCATAGTGTTTTCAGTATCTTGTTGGCTTTTGTGGTTTTCACTGAGCCCTGGGAATCCGGCTAGTCGACAAGGAGGACGAGGAAGAGGAGCCTGTACTCCGAGTGCTGTGAATTTGGTGATTAAAGCCTTGAGAACAGATTAGGCTGAAATCACCGTTTGGGAAATGTCACCTGATAAACCAGCACAGCCTTCACTCCCCCGTGGGAATCACGGACGGGAGCTATTTCCGATACGCAGCGAGCTGGGCTGTCTTTCCTCCTCCTCCTCTCTAAAGGGCCCTTGTTGTGCCCTGGCTCCTTCGCATGGTTTGGTCTTTGCCGCCTCCCCGGCCACAAAACAGCCTCCGCCGTAATTAAGGGAGTGCGATAAAAATGAAATAAAAATGTGTGAGATTGCAAGCGCTCGGGAGCCGGGGTGACCTTGGCTTCTTCCGTTCCCAAGACGTCCGTTCAGATTTTGATGTCTGCCGGCTGGGATGGTGGAAGAGCTGTCTTATCATCATTATAAGAAATGTTAATACTTTGGGGAACCTGCCAACAAGATCCTGGGAGTGCCTGAATAGAGCAAAGCAACTGGGGCTTAGCATCCCCCATTGCCCAGACTGCATCCCCGTTGCATAGCGGGTCTCTGCGGGGATGCCCTGATGGTGCTGAATGGGGTAAACTGGTGGGCAGGCCTGAGGGCACTGGGGTATTATTAGGGGAGAATGAGAACAGAAAATTCCTGGATTGACCATGACCTAGTTTTGTGAGACAAGGCAGCTGCATTTCAGAGCAGACAATGGGTCTCTTTGGAGGCCCTGATGAAATCCAGGGTTTTGTAGGCTGGCTAGGACCTTGCTATGCCTCTGAAGGCACTTGGGGCTCTCTAGGGGATGGCCCCGAAGCACCTCAGCTGGTTTATGCTGCAAGGTGACAGGAGGAAGCCGGTGGCCCTAGGAGATGGTCATTTCTCTGCAGATGGAGCTGGACTACAGAAGATAAGAGACCCTTGTGCTGACGGCACTGAATGCAGCACACAGGCCTTTGCCATGATGCCCCCTCCTTGGTTTTGTTCATGCTTCACACAAACACGTAGGCACACGCTACGCACACGGAGCTGCAAGCAAAGAGGGTTGTTTCTATAAACTGTTCATTGTCTTCATCAATGCCTGCAGGATGGGGTGCAGCGAGTGCACCCTCAGCATGACTGCCAATGACACCGGGCTGGGGGACGAGTCGATATGCTGGAGGGTCGGGCGAGGATTCAGAGATCTCGACTCATTGGAGGATTGGGCCAAAAGACATCTCATCGGGTTCAACAAGGACAAGTGCAAAGTCCAGGGGGAAGTCATAGACACACTGCAGGGTCAGGCTAGGATTCAGAGTGACCTTGACACGTTGGAGGATTGGGTCAAAAGGTTCAAGAAGGACAAGTGCAAAGTCCTGCACTGAGGAGGGAGCGATCCCCTGCACCGGGGCAGGCTGGGGGGGATGGGCTGGGCAGCAGCTCTGCAGGAAAGGACCTGGGGGGACAGGGGACAAGAAGCTGAACAGGAGCCAGCAGTGTGCCCTTGTGCCAAGAGGGCGACCGGCATCCGAGGCTGCATTGGGAGGAGCGCTGCCAGCAGATCAAGGGAGGTAATTCTTCCTCTATTCGGCACTGGGGAGGCCACATCTGGAGTGCTGTGTCCAGTTGTGCGCCCCCCATGACAGAAAGGATGTGGACACATTGGAGAGACTCCAGTGGAGGGCAATAGAAATGGTTGTGGGGCTGGGGGACAGGACTGGTGAGGAGAGGCTGAGGGAATGGGCTGATTGAGTCTGCAGAAGGGAAGACTGAGGGGATTGAATAGCAGCCTTCACCTCCCTGCAGGGGGGCTGCAAAGAGGATGGAGCTGGGCTGGTCTCAGTGGGGGCAGATGACAGGACAAGGAGCAATGGGCTCAAGCTGCAGCAAGGGAGGTTGAGGTTGGATATTAGGAAAAACTTTCTCGCCAGGAGGGCAGCAAAGCACTGGAGCAGGCTCCCCAGAGAAGTGGTGCGGTCTCCATCCTTGGAGGTGTTTAAGACCCAGGTAGACAAAGCCTTGTCTGGGATGATGTAGTTGGGGCTGGTCCTGCTTGGAGCAGGGGTTGGACTCGATGTGACCTCCTGAGCTCCCTTCCAACCCCCATTTTTTATTATTTTTATGAACTTGGGAAAGAAGATATAGAGAGGGTTGGCGTGACCTCTATTTTTTTAACACTGGGGAGACACTACACTGTCATCACACACACACACACGGACACACACACACGAGAGGTACGACTGGCCCAGTAAAGCTGAAGAAGATGCTGCATTGAGGCTCCAGGTGAACACCGTGGTTCTCTCTACCTTACGATGCCTAAAACAATACAGTAAAACCGCGTACCCAAAATCAATCTCAGCTTGTCCTCTCTCCTGCCTCTGCAACCCCAGCGGGTGCCTGAAGACCTAAGCAACCGTGGGAGTGGCAAGAGAGCTTTTCCGAACCCCAGGTTGACGGGAACTGAAAGCAGAGCCTGATATTTGGGTCGGTTCCTCCTACAGCCACGTGGATTTTACCTAATCCTCCCCGATGATTGCCAGGTTTGCTCGTTTTTCCATCCTGCTCTCTCCATCCCTCTGACACAGCCATCCATCAGGGTTGGCTGTTTAGCTGTCCAAATCTTCCCCTTGAAAACAAGGCCTGTGTGCGAGAGGAAAGGTGCCAACCCTATAAACCCCTATCTGAAAAAGAGGAAGAAGAAGAAAAAAGGACTGTTGAAGGGTGTATTTTCCAAAGAAAATAAAGGCAAACATGACAGACACCAAGAATAACATCCGACTTGATGCTGCCAGCCCATTTTATGTCTTAAATACCAGTAAAATTTCTCCAACATAATTTCTGGGAAAGAAAAAGAAAAAAATAGAAAGGATCCACATACTTCGAGTTGCTTTCAAGTAGGCACTATACAAAACGCTCTGGAAGCCAGCGGTAGTGATCACTGGCTCGTTACCATTATATAAATAGTATTTTCAAATGCAGCTGGGCCCTCACATGAGCAGAGACCTAACTGATGCCGAAATATGCTCAAGTTCAGTGACTTCACGTGGAAAATATTGCACTGGCTAATTAATGGCAAGGAGGAGAGATGATGCATTGCCTTATAAAACAAGGAACTAACTTGCTGAGTCTCTCTTCAAAAGGGAAAAGAAGCAAAAAGAAAAAAGAAACAAGAGGAAGGAATGAAAGGAAAGGGCCTTTGGGAGTTTCAAGTGAGGACGACAAAACAAAAGGCACAGAGATACACAGACACACACACACACACACACACACACACACACACACACACACAGAGGCCAGACATGGAAACAATTGGGAGGAAATGACTTTTTATTTCTCTAACAGTCCCCAGCCCAAATTGGGGTTTGGTGAGTGCCTGACAGACAGAAAGACAGCCTGGAAACTTAGCTATCGATGCAACACTTCTCACCCGTGTGGCCAGGCTCTGCTCTCCCCTTCACACCTGGAGGGAGAGGCTGCAGCTCAAGTGGATGGTGCAGACTCAATGCAGAAGTTAACAGATGCAAAGCTCGGGCCTGGGTTGCACAAGCGACAGGGCTGGATGATTATAATGCTGCCTTCTGACCTTAAAAAACCTGTGCGCTTTATTTTAAGCTGTTGGGATCACATCAGGACAGGCAAGGCTGCAAGGAGGGGGGACGGGTCTTAGGGGATGGCACGCGGGCTTGGAGGTGTGGCTGGAGGAATTGCAGTCGTGAGCAATGGGATGGGCGTGCGTGCATCATGCCCGAGCCGTCCCAACCAAACTTGCTCAGCCCTCGTGTGCTTCATCCCAAAAGGAAGCCGGGCAAGGAAGGGGTCGTTCCTTCGAGACGGGCCCAGCTAAAAGGTTGACCCCATGGGCAGCCAAAGAAGCTGAAAGGAAATAATGAACCCTTTCCTGAAAGGAAATAATGAAACTTTCTGCCTCATCTCCTGCTCACTGAAGGGCCCTTCTGTATCCTACATGTGCTCCCAAAAGCTCTGCCTTATGAGAGACTCATCTGCTGTGCTGCAGATCTCAGGGGCAGGGAGGTCTTCAGTCTTAAACTTTCCCTGTGCCGTTATTGGGGGTTGGACTAGATGACCTCCTGAGGTCCCTTCCAACCCAAATTTTTGATGATTTCTGTGATAATTGTGACTCAGTCCCTCCTGTATAGGACCCTCAGTAGTTCATCACCCTCCCTGCAGCCCCTTTTCCCACCTCTCCCTTCTTGACTGTTGCTTAGCCAGTCCGTGCCCATTTAGCTTTTCAGTCTTTCCTCTCATCTCAGTTATTCTGGCCCTTTTAAACACTGAATAGCTCCATTTTAGGAGACTTTTTCCAAGAATAATCAACTTGGTGGCTTAGTGCTTCTGCACAAGGAGCCCATAATCCCCTTAACCCTTCTTGTGCTTCAATCCCAACCCCGGCTCACATCGCAGCTGTTGGTTGCTATTGCCCCTTTTGATCTCATTGCTTCCTGAGGTTTGCTCCTCAAGCCATTTTTGAGACAAATGGTATTAGTTAGCATCATTCTGAGATTAATCTTTATATTTTCGGCTGATAGGTCTAGCCTCGCTAAACCCATTTCTACACAGCAGACTCATCGTCACATTTTTCCATGTGGGTTATCTCCTGAGCTAGAAGCAGCATTGCAATAATCACACAGCCTTGGAGGCAGCTAATTAGCCTGCAGGCAGGCTACTTAGTAGCCTGCCTGTTAATGATAATTAGCTTGCAGGTGGGTTAATTGGCCCTGACTCTCACCCATGCTAATTAACTCACACTGCCATGCAAGGAGAGCAACACCACTTTTGGTTCAGGGATGCATGCGTAGAAAGCTGCATGGGGTATTTGAGACATGGTGTGGTTGCAATATAGACACGGCTTGGATCCCCCATCTTTCTTTTTTCCTGCCCATGATGCTGCTTGCAACTCCTCCTAAGTGATTATTGCCTGTGAGTCTCATTAGGACATAGTTTATTCCTGC
>NW_005842335.1:1418904-1421672 GCF_000455745.1 Alligator sinensis | reverse complement strand
GCTGCCATAGATAACGAAGGTGCTGAATGGGACTCTTGCAGTGTCCTAGCAGGTACATCTGTCTCCTGAAGACAGTGTTTATGCTGGCTGGGATGATGGAGTTGGGGCTGGTCCTGCTTTGAGCAGGGGCTGGACTAGCTGGTCCCTTCAACCCTCACTTTCTATGATTCTGTTATTTTTGGGCAGGATCTGATGCGACAAGCTGAAGAGCTTGGTGGTATCTGTGGGGGAAATTGCAAAGATGTCATAAACCATGTCATCCCAGCTTACCTGTATCCTCCCTCTCCAGCCGTCTGCGGCTATCTGTCACGCTCCAAATCCAGACTCCAACAGACCCCTTCCTTCTCAATGGCTAAAACCAAACCAAGCTGTCACATACACTTCTCCCCAGGTGGAGAAAATGCAAGAGCAATCAAGATGTGAAGGTTGTTAGAAACGATGCTTCACGCAAGGCTTATGCAAGGATTTCAAAGAGCATGGCAAGAAGGTCATATACTTAGATTAGAAGAGAGATTCAACAGCTTTACCAGGTGAATCTTTCTTTCCTTCCTTGGAAATCTTTTTCTTTCAGAGACTTGCAGCCTTTTTCTACCATTGAAGGAATAGGAATTTGAGAAAGACGTCTTTGAAAATGTCAACTCTCCAAGGTAGCTTTGTCACGCACGTGGCCTTTAGGGAACAAGTACTAGTGACAGCTGGGGATGGACCTTTAATTATTTTACCTTACCTTGCATAACTCATTGAGTATTTGTGCCATTAGCTTCAGGGCAAGATAACCTTCAGTAGCAATAGAGAACCCTGTCATAAATTACTGAGCATGGGCTGTGTGACCTCGGGCAATGAAAGCAACTTAAACCCTCTATGCCTTGCATTTTCATCAGTACTAAAGGGAGAATAATACTGAACTTAGCTCACAGGCCTCATGTGTTAGCCAATTTTTTAAAGACAACTTTGCAAGGCGTAACTGGCTGTGTACAAGGGCGTTTAGCCACAAAGCATATATCTATGCACGTGTGAAAGCTGCCTGTTATATCCAATTCTTGCTATTCCATCTTACAACTGCTAATGAGTTTCCTAATGAGTATTCTGCTATGAGCCAGGCAGACCATGGGTAGGGTAGCGAACATCCCAGATTCACAAAGGTGCCTAGATTCTGCTCTCATCAATAGGAATTAAGCTCCCAAATACCTTTGGGAGTCTGGCCTGTTGTGCCTGTGATTAATCCATGCATGGTCCACTTTCCTAATGTAGTCAAGAAACCATTTTTGTCACAGAGACGAGATCCTGACTGTATTCTCTGACTGAGATAAAATCCCAGCTTTCTGCCGTCTCGCAGCTTATTTGCACGCCTGAAATAACGAATGCAAGCGGAGCTGGTCTTATACCGTGCCAGGCTGAGACGTACCAGGGCTTTGAATGCCTCCATGCATCAGGGAGAGGAGAGCCAGGGTGTTATAACAAACCAAGCATTTTGCAGCAAATACAGCCCTTTGCAAATCTGGCCTTGCTTCTGAGCCTAAGCTGCATGTGTTTCCCTGGTCCTAGGGCAGGGGTGGGGACTTTTTTTAAGTCCTCAAAGCACATAGGAATTTCTGAAAGGCATGCTCCCTTCCCTCTTCCACCTGTCATGGATGCTTTCTTTGCTGTTTTGGGGGTGGGGGGCGCATCCTGTCCTCTCCAGGCAGGCTCCACGGGGACTTGACTGGGTTGGGAGCTGTGGCAGCAGCAGTGATGGGCACCTTGCCTACTCCCCTGAGAGCGGGCATGGAGAGAGGGATCCCTCCACCCATTGCCACTGCTGTTCCCAGCTGAGCCCATCCTCTGCACAGCCTGCATGGTGCAGCTGGCTGCTCCTGCACCCTCCTTTGCCAAATCCTACCCCTGCCTCCTTCGTGGTGCCAATGCTCTTACGTTCACCTCTGGCAGGAGCGGGGACCACAGCAGCAGTCGGGGTGGAGGTTGGGGCTTAACTTACAATAATGGAATCATGAATTGTAGAAAACGAGGGTTGAGGGGAGCTCAGGAGGTCACATCTAATCCAACCCCCTCCTCAAAGCAGGACCAGCCCCAGCTACAGCATCCCTTGTGCCATTCGTGCCAGAAAGCTGAGCCAGCAGCGCTCTGCAGGGTTTGAGTCCAAGCTTCTGGTTCAATCCCAGCTCTGAATAACATGTTATTAGTTGAATAAGTCAGTTAAAAAAAATTACAAGTCATAAAGAGAGAGAGAGTTGAAAGGGGTTTCCTTTTTAAAGGGGTTTTGTTCTGCGCACACAGAAGCAAGGCATCTGTATCGACAGAGGTGTGCGGCTGTACCTGAGCCAGCAGGGAAAAGACACCCTTTGGAAATGGTGGCTATGAAGACCTGTAGGAAGACAGGGAATCGGGGCTTTTAAATGGGTTCATCCCTTTAATAACAAGGGCTCTTATGCCATGCCGATCCAAGCTCAGACCTCAGGGAGTGACCTTGCTCCCCTGTGGGGCATGAATGCATTCCTCCCTCCCGTGTCTCTCCCATTGTGTCTAGGCTCAGATGCACCAGCACGGGCCCAGATCCCTGCCTCGACTCGGTGTGCTCCAGTGGATCCTGTCTTCTTAATGCTTCTGATTTTGCATTTCCTTAATACGAGAGCAGTGTTACGGCTTCCCGCTAGTAGAAATAGAAGATGATTTCTCCTCTCTGGGCTCCGGGTGCACAATGCCTGCATGTAGATTTGGAAACAAGCAGGCAGAAGGGAAGGTGCACCTCAGCTTGAAGGCGTGCACTCTTT
>NW_005842335.1:1400715-1418873 GCF_000455745.1 Alligator sinensis | reverse complement strand
TCTGGATTATTTTGCAAAGTGATTCACTTCCATCCCTAAACGGGAGTGTTTCAGAGCTGACGGTGTCCTTTGCTCTCCCCCTTCCCCTCTGAGATCACTAGGTCAAGGCAGGCTAAAGTCGCCAGCCGTTGCCAGCTGCATGCATGGATCTGAGACCCCAGATGTTGACATATCCTGGCCTCTGCTCTGCAGCTTTGCATTGATTGCAGAGAGGATGGAAACAAAGACCCCACCTTTGAGGTAAATCCAAACCTGGTTGAAGTAGCAGGGAGTAAAGAGAAAATTGTGTTTGCAGAGAGACGCTGAAGATAGAAAGAGAGGAGATTAAAAGTCTTACCTACGTGCAGGTAGTCTTACTTCCATCCAGGAAGAGCACACACCAACTGCTGAAACTTCCTGAGCCTGACGAAGGGTTTTTGAACTCAAAAGCTTGCTTAATAACTATTCTCCAACCATTTGGGTTGGTCTAATAAAAGATAACAGATTCACCCAAGGAACCTTGTTTACCTACATGCACGCACCTGTAAGCCATGAGCATCTGTACAGGAGATCTGACCTCCACGGCAGCCACGAGGATGGATTGAATAGGACCCCCAACAGAGTGGGACAGGGGAATGAAATCACTGATGGAGTCACACAGAGCCATGAGATGGACCCATGGCACCAGAGATGGAGACGCAACGGTAGCCAATTGTGACCTCAGCCAGAGTTAAACCAACATCACGAGCACCATAAAGAAAGCCAGAGGAAGACCCTAGGGACCGATCTTAGGGTTTTGTACTGTTTCTATCAGCCCTGAGTGCAGAAGAAGTAACCCCCTGCCTCTGACTGAAGCGTGTGTTACAGAACCAAGCCTTTCCCAGCTTAGAGAGAAGACGATGGTGAGGCGATATGATAGGTGCCTATAAAATACTGGATGGTGTGGAATAAAACAAGGATTTACTATTTACCATCTCTCTCCATCTAGAACAAGGGGACATACAATGCAACGAGTAGGACGCTGGTTTAAGACAAAAAAAGGAGGGTTTTTCACTCATCAGCTTGAGGAAACCATTGGCACAGAGTGCTATAGAGGCTGATAATTGAATTGGTTCAAAAGGGGATTGGGCACCTTCATGGAGAAGGTGGAGAAGAGGTCCATCAGTGGGTATTAAATGTGATAGCTCATGTTAGGACTTCCTAGTCCTAATGCTAGAAGCTGAAGGGAAGAAGGGCCAGGGTCAGGTCAGTCTGGACAAGTCCTCCATAAATACTCTTCCCCTTAGAGATCCAGGACATTGGGCTAGATGCCCCAGTCTGGCTTCTCTTATACTTTTGGACTTGTTCCCTTACAAATAATTCACAGGGGAAAAACAAAAATCTATTTCAGAGGCAAATTCTACAGTTGCAGAAAGACTTCAGTCATTTCTGAAGCTTGAGAGGCAGTACCATCAAGACGAATGTCATTGTGGGGGCGACGTCTTATCAGGGCTGCGGCCAGGCCGAAGACCTGGCATGAAATCTGTCCAACTATTTTTTTTTTTTTAATTTTCTTTCATTTGTTGCCTGTTCTGGTTTCCCTTAATTAGTAGCTTTGAGTGGTTCCCACACGCTTGGGCTGGAGCCGCAGGGGTAGGAGAGACGGCCCGATTCCTATTTAAAACAATTCAGCAAGTAATTTGATTTGCCGCGGCCTTCTTGTCACTGGAGTGTCCCCGGGGAGCTGGGAGGAGGGGTGGGAAGGTCTGGCTTCAAAGTGCCCTCAGTGGGACATCTCTACACTTCACGCTGGGGAGCTAAAGAAACAAAAATGGGCCACGTTCCCCCTTCCCTCTCTCTGGGGTGATGCCAATACAATGACACCGAAGATAAATTTTGGCCCAGTACCTTGCTGTTTCCATGAGCTCTTGCTGTTGTTAAACTAGGTGGTTTTTAGTCAAGAGTGTTTGATGAAACTCTTCTTACTCCTTAGGGAGATTGGAGAAAACTAAGACGGTGGCAGATAGGCATATGTTATATATGTTAAACACATGTGTAAATACATGGCAGTGCCAGCGGGACAGGTCAAGGCTGTCCGTTATCCTAAGAATGGGAAAGGCACGGGATCTGCCAGTCCCCAGTACAAAAAGAGACATGTGTACCCCTTCCCGTTGTACGCCAACCCTGCCCTGCTGGACACGTCATGGAGCCAGCAGGGAATTCATTCTCCTGGGCCAGTTCAGTCTTTGATCTTGCTGCTGTGAGTCTTCCAGCAAGAGAGCCCCTACTTGGAGAGCCACTGGGCAGCACAGCTCCGATGTCAGCTTTCATTTACTGCTAAGCGAGGCTGGATTTGAAGGAAGGAAAAGGCTGCATGCATACAGCCTGGTATTATTACTCAAGGCCTGAAGAATTTGTGGGGTTTAATAACAACTCAGTAGGTGCAAGAGTAGCTATTCAGGGAGGGGAGGTACAGATCAAAACCTCATGGGGGGAAGCATCAAAGCGTGGACAATAAGAGTCTAATAGGTCAGAGATTGGCCGCTGGAATACCCCACGGAGAATACCATAGGTCGTGCAGATCTATGGGCCAGACACCACCTCCTCCTGGGCTCCATACTTCTCTGGGACTCCAGGAAGGAAAAGAGGACATAGAAAATAGCACTGAGAGCTACTGCTCAGCATTGGAGGACACACATTGAATTAGGTACTAGAGAACCTGGCTCAGCTGCCCCCAAATTGAACAGTCATAAACCATACATGCTCGTTCCTCATTGTTTATCATGGAAGGTTCCCTGGTCCAGAGAGAGCATTGGCACTGGTTATTCCTGGCTAAACTCTCCGTGCTGGACAGAAGCTTCATATTCAGATTTAGTAGAAATGGTCTTGTTCTTCTCAGATGCCTAGTATAGCAGCTCCAGGGAGGACTGCAGTTTTAACACATCTGAGATGCATGCATCTTTCCTGAGGACATTTAATGCACTGT
Organism: Alligator sinensis; assembly: GCF_000455745.1. Classification (NCBI taxonomy): domain Eukaryota; kingdom Metazoa; phylum Chordata; order Crocodylia; family Alligatoridae; genus Alligator; species Alligator sinensis. The sequence goes on along the minus strand of NW_005842335.1, from coordinate 1,415,929 downwards.
CAAAATTGCAAGGCTGTTTGCTCAAAAATTAAATTCTCCGCCTGTGCCTGGTCTGGCAATGCGAACTCAGGCTGAGTACACACGTGCAAATGATCTGGGAGAGTTCTCCCAGGTCTCTGCTCCTGGTAAAAAAAACAAACCTTACCCAGAGACCCCTGAACAGACATTTGAAGGCTGGACCTCTGAAGGGAAGAGAGCTTGCTGTGCTGAAGCTGCACAACCAGGGGCCTCTGTGCACACATCTCAGTGTGCTCTGCAGGCTCCCTCAGTCTGCCTGGAGACAGAATGGCAGCAGTGCACGGAGGGGAGCAAAGCAGCATGGGATTCTGGAGGGATGCACTGTGGCTTCTCTCAGAAAATGTTCAGACATTTACTCTCACAAGAGAATGTCTCCCAAGAGTGATTTAACCCTGGTTGTTCCTGGCTTATTTTTTTTCCCCGGAGTGGTCATTTTTACTCTGGAAGAAAAATCATGAACTTTTGTACACTTGCGGTTTCTCCCAGGAGAGCAGCAGCTCTCCCAGGAACAAACGCATGTCTGTACATGGCCTAAGCCACACTGTGCATGGACAGATGTAACGGCTAGCAGCAGGGATATGGGGTGTTACAATGCAACTGTTATGTCTGCATGGTCCTGCCAAAATGCAAGTGTAGCAAAACCACTACAACTTTCACCCTACTTCATTCAGGGTCAAGGTTAGAGCAGTTTAGCAACTTGTGTCACTCTGGGATCATGCAGCTATCAGAGATTGTATCGGCTGATGCAGATAGGGGTTAAGTGCATCTTTAGGGGCATATTAATCAAATTAAAGGCTCATTCTGCCCCAGCTGCTCTCCATAAATCAAACTCATATCCAGATTTGATCAAAATCATTTTTATTTCTTAAAACCAATGACAAGCTAAAGCACCTTATTTTTTCAGAAGGAATCCTTGCCAAGTGTCAAATCATAAACACTAGCCACTTTTACAGCTGGTTTAAAAAATACAGCTCATATATTTAAATATAGGAAGAATCAATTCTTTTTTTTCCCCTTCCCTGAAACTCAAACCTGGCTGAAGGATCTTGGTGCAAACTTCCCAGGAGTTGGTGCTTTTGGATGTAGAGGATGTATGGGGGAAATCAGCCCAAAATCTTCCAGAGAGTTACATGTGTGAACTGAAGCAGGTGCATTTAAAAATGTGCTTGGATAGACTGCACTTTAAGCAGCTGCTGTGCTAGCAATAAGATTCTTCCTTTAGAAGCAATTTCCCTTTCATCAGAGGTCTCCAAAATAGAACCCGAAGCTCTCCCGTTTCTAAATGAAGATGAAGCTAATTAATTACCGGCGTCTGCTGCCAACAGATTTAATCAAGCCCTAGCTGCTGTTCACTGATTGACAGAAAATAGTATGGGTCATGTGCATTTGGATGGTATGCCTGATACCGGTTCTGTATTGGCCTTGGGTTCCTGCCAAAATGACCAGGAAGCCTGCAGTGTCACAACTCGTGACATTGCCTCATAATGGAAGACAGTTTTCTTCCAATGGCATGCATTTCATGGCCAAAAATATCTGTGCAGACTATCAAACCAGCGTGGTTGATCACTCATCTGGTTTGTGAATGGTCATCCAGAAGGAAAGTACCATATTCTTTCGCTTATCAGTTGACCCCACCTATAAGTTATTCCCACATTTTCAGGTTCATTCATGCCTATGTTTCACCTGAATATATCCATCTTTGTGGGTATAAACTTATAACTGCCATTGCTATTACAAATTACAACAGGCAGGAGGCAAAGGAAGATCTCAAAGGGTGAAATGCATTGAGCACATTAAAATAAAAACCACAGTGAAAAAATATATGACTTGGGAATTTTATAGACTCATAGAAAATGAGGGCTGGAAGGGACCTCAGGTGGTCACAACTAGTCCAACCCCCTGCTCCAAGCAGGACCAGCCCCAAATTTATGGCATGCAGATAACTACTGCAAGTAAAAAATGTAGGACTGCATGGGGCTGGATGGCAGGGTGACCCTGCATATAAATGAATGCAATTCTTATCATTCTTCTGGAGGAAAATAAAAAGGTAACACAATCAAAATGATATTTTACAGATTTCTGGTCATGGTCATTTTCCACTTCTGTGATCAGCTCAAAAGCCATTGTCCACATTGCAAATTTTGGCCAGCTGAGATAGGTTGGCACTGGCAGAAAAATGTTTTTTCTCATCAGAGCTGAATCTAAACCAGGGGCATCGATCCCTGTAGTACAGCCTTGCAACCGCAGCCCTACGTAGTGCAGACATAGCCTACGTCAGGCCTCCAAAGGCAGCCATGTCTTGACCCGGATTTGGTGACACATAAAAGCCTGGCAGATGGCAGGGTAGATTTGCACCTTATAGACTATATCAGCGACGCATAAGCTTTTGTAAGCAATGGGTTACTTCTTCAGATGATAAAAGTTAACCACTTAACCGCTAAGCTAAGAGGCTCAGTGCCAGGCTGACGACATCAAGAGTCTTATCACAAAGGTGGAGGGATGAAATTGCCAAGAGGCCTAGAGTGGGCACTTCTCCTTGTCTCGCCATACGATGGCCTAAGTGTTCATTAGACTCTTCCTATTCCTGAAGAAGGGTGACTGCCCATGAAAGCCTGCTAATAACTTTCTTCCAATTACTCAGCTGGTCTAATAAAAGATATAAAATCTACTCAAAGAGCCTTGCCTGCCTTAGACCAACACGGCTACAACCAAAAACCCATTAGACCTGTCGGCATCTAGCAGTGTCCTTTCCACTGCTTGGGAATCAGTCCATTGAGCCCTGCCTTGACTTTGCCAACCTTGGCAGCCTCAGCTATGCTCCCGTCTGCTCTATCCACAAGCCACGCATGAGTTTCCTTCACTCCTGCTGTTCCCATCCTTGCAATCTCTTCTTAAGACCTGCTTTTGTCACGATGGCTGAGATTCCCGTAGGCAGCAGGCCTGTCTGGAAAATGGTAGGCCGTGACGTTTCCACCCTATTCTGTTTTATCCACAGCCACTCAGGAAAGGGACTCTATCCTCTTTGTATGTACAGCACATAGCACAGTGCGGCTTCGATCCCAGATTGTCTTGCCTCAGTGTCCCAACCCCCAACTGATACTCTCACATCCTTCATCACATGGTTTGATCTACAGAACAGAGCAGTAAATTAGGACAGAAGGGACCTGGTTGCTACCCCCATCTCCATCATTGGCCTGCTAGGTAGACTTGAGCACGTCACTTCACCTCTATGCACCTCAGTTTCCCCCTCAGGCAGACAATATTGGCTTCCTTTGTAAAGTGCTTTGAGATCCACTGATGAGCAGCCTCATAGAAAAGCCAGGCATGATTCTTATTCACCCTGAAGCTGCAGGGTGGGTTTGCGGTCCCATCTCCTCCTCCTCTTTGCAAACAAAGCAGCTAGCCAGGAGCTGGCAGCTGACGGGCTCTGCTCTATTTATTTTTTAGCACTGACCTTTTCCAAAGCCTCGGCAAACATTTCTTTCCTTTCCCAAATCACACGAGCAATGGAAGGACATGTCCTTAAGCCGGAGACAGAGAGAGAGAGAGAGAGAGAAAGCGACTTTTTTTCTTTCTTTTTTTTTTTTCTATATCCTTATTTTTATTCTTCTCCTCCCCCACTCCCCAATGCAGGGCAAAGCAAATGGAATTGTATTTTGGAAGAGCATGAGAAACAGATGCATGTATCAGGCAAGGCATTCTCCAAAATCCCCTCGACTGGAAGGGCAGATTGAGAAAGGCGTTTGATGCCAGCAGCCTCCCAAATTGTTGCAAAGAGGCATGGCAGGAAAGCGATCCATCTAGCCGTCTAAACAAACAAGCAAGGCTCATGCACAATTAGAAACAAAATGCACATGTTCCTTGAACAGGAGTGGCAAAGTTGGAATGAGGATGAGTGAGCTGGGTGGGGTCCTTTTCTTTTTTACCCTGCCGTCTCCTTTTAATTAGCCTAATCATTTGATTTAGAATGGATTTAAAGCAAGGTTCTGGATTGCAGCCTCTCCCCGGCCTACGCTTTAGTAGGATCAGAGTCTGGAGACAGGGATAGTGTTTTCTTGGCAACCCCGTTGCAATGCAAATCCTGCCTTGCTCACCAGAAGACACGCTCTGCAATGCAGAGTTAAAAGTGGAGGTTTGCTTCCTTGGAATCTATCAAAATCAAAGGATGTTGGAGGTGATGAATGTTGACCCTCAAAAAAGTGGGCTTTAGCTACCAAAGGCTTTGAGTCACTCCAGTATGGGGCAGCTTTGAACCTATAACTGATCAACAGCATAATGGTTAGTGCACTGAGTGTGAAACCGGCTGATCCAGGTTCATTGCGTGGTGAAATCTGTGCCCATGTTGGGGGTTGAACCGTATGATCCCCAAGGTCCCTGAAAGATGCCTTAAAATAGTCTCTTTCTCAGCCACTGCTAGAAGAAGTCATCAGGAAACCCTTGATAATGCTCTACCAAGGAACTGAAGAGGAGGTTGAGATGCTTTCACAGCATCATAGAGAAGTGGGGCTTGAAAGGGACCTCCACAGGTGACATCTAGTCCAACACCATGCCAAAGGCAGGGTCATCCCTATCCCAACCATCCCAGACAAATTCATCATCTAAACTCTGTGTAAGACTACCGTCAACCCAGACACAACACAAGACATCACACCCTAGCAAGGGAAACCAGGGGGACCGCCCACAGCAGCCAATGTCCTGCTTCTATAAAATGTTATGCTCAAGAGGTCCTGGGTAGGAGGCCCCACTCCCTGCTACAGAGAAAGACAGCACCCCCCAGCTGCCCTCCAGTCCATACCAATCTGACTATGGAGTAAAATTCCCTCCTGACTGCAAATATGATAATCAGTCTGACCCTGAGTGGAGGGGCAAGACCCTCTAGCCAGGGACCTCCGGGTTGGGTCCCAGCAGGAGCATTGGCACAGCCCAGTCAAAATCACCAGCCTTGGCTGTAACTGTGGCAGAAAGCCACCCCTGTTTCTCCCCCAAAACTGTGCTCTGTGACAATTTGGTTAGGATGGGCCCAGCAGAGGGTACACACCTTGTACACACACTGCCCACAACCAGTGATGCATTTCAAATTGGTTGGCTGACAGCCAACAGGTGCTGGCTTCCATTGGACCAGGTAAATGAGGTCATAAGGGCTATATAAGTTAAGGACTGCCCAGGAGGAGGGGGCAGCAGCCATGAGGAAAACTCAGAAAGAGAAGAGCTGGACCATCTGAAACTTGTTCTCTCTCTCAAAACTCATGATCAAGGAACTGTCTGCCTCCAGAGGGAAACTCCACCTGTCTCTGGATGATACTTGTGAGTAAGCTACCTGAGATCTACCTAGATATATAGCTTGCAGTAACTCCGATGCGTGATCAAAGGCTACCCAGCCACCCTGTTTGCTCTATGGGATTTCTCTGATACTACTCAACTCTGTACCTTAGTCCAACCCTACTCCTTGTAACCAATAAAGCTCTCCTTTGTACCTAGCATGGGAGACTTATTGGGAGCGGGTCTAGATTATGCCTTGGGGCCCCTTTGGTTTGGCTGACTAAGGGAGACCACTACTTGTGCTTCCAACTGAGGGAAGCACCCCAAATTCTTGAAGTGAGTCAAGTACCCTCGAGGTCTACTACGCCTGTGTTTTCCAGGGGGCGCAGTGCCAGAATCAAGCCCAACCCTGGGTGGTGGCAGCTCTACCCCCAGGCTAGCGGGTGTGCTCCAGGAAGGGGGTCAGCAGACGTGAGGCGCCCCCAGGGAGGCACTCAGAGCCTGGAAGGTGGTCGGGCACAGTGAGGTGGGTGGCTCAGCACAGGAGCACCCCCTACTTGCCTGCCACAGTAACCAACTTCCAATGTCTTTGAGGAAGGCTTAAAAACACCCTAACACATGGAGCGGAAAGGACAAATTTCCCTGTTTCCATCGGCAGACAAGGTTCTTTGGGTAAATGTGATGTCTTTTATTACACCAACCAACACGGCTACAGCCAACAGCCCTGTTTCCAAATCCTAGTTCTCAATGTTTACCCTGAGGTTGACTCAAACTCCTTGTGGGAGACCTTTGTTCAGCTACCAGCACACCACGAGTGCAATCGGGCACAACAAGGAGCTCTGATGTTCCAGGCAAATGCTCTGCTCATTGATGTAGCTGGGACCATGTGTGGTCCCATTCCTGAGTTTCATACTCAGTGGTTAGTCAGCTCTGAGTATGTTCACCGCAGGGGGTGACTGAGTGAATGAAGACGTTGGGGTGTGGAAAGTGTGTGCCACCTCATGCGATCAGCCTCTTAAATGAAGCAGAAGGATGGGGAATGAGATCCACACCACAGACCAGACCTGAAAGTGGGGTCAAGCAGCGTAGTGTTGTGGCTGACACAAGGAAATACCATATTTCCTCACATACAACATACACCCCTAATACGAGATGTGCCCGTATTCTTCCTTTCAAAAACATGAAAATAAAAAAAAGCTTTTCTTGGAAATACTGGTAAGCAGCAGTAAGAAACTGAGTGTAGGAGGACCCTGTACTGGAGATGGGGGGATGGAAAGAAAGCGTCCACATCTAGCAGCTAGGGAGGATGTACAGCATAGCAGCATACCTTTTGCTTTCCCCCAGCAGACAGAAATGGCTATTACCGTACTTTCTCACCTACCATGCTCACCCCCATTTCCAGCACCTGAATTTTGGGGAAAAGTGTGTGTTTTATTTGAGAACATATGGTAGGCTCTGGCCTGTGGAATGACTTACCACAGGGCATCACTGAAATGGAAAAGGCCAGGAAAGGGATGTGTCTCTTCTCCAGGTAACAACAGCCGGAGGTGAGCTAGCAAAGATGAAAGCTAAGAGATCTGCAAGGGAGCAGGGGTTATACTCTTATTATCTGTGATGTCTCCTCATTCGTTGTTATTTAGGTGCTGGTCATTGCTTCTCATGGTTACATGTTAAGTCCAGGGCATGGGATGTGTGGTGCTATCTGCTAACCCAGACGGACAGACCAAACTAGCCTGAAGAAAGAGAGAAGAGCTGGATTATCTGAAACTTGCTGTGTCTCACTCTCAAAACTCATGATCAAGGAACTGCCTGCCTCCAGAGGGAAACTCCACCTGCCTCTGGATGCTACTTGTGAGTAAGCTACCTGAGATCTACCTAGATATTTAGCTTGCAGTAACTCAGATGCGTGATCAAAGGCTACTCCAGCCACCCTGTTTGCTCAGAAATCTGAGGTTTCTATACTGGAACAAACCATATCTGGGACACCATAGCTGCCACAGCCTCTTTTCCCAGCTTTGAAGGCTGCTCCATATTGGCCCAGCTGGCTGTGGTCACTGGGGGGCAATAGGAAGTTCAAGACACCTGGATACAGGGAAGCTCTTGGCATTTTCCCTGTTTTGGCCTCATACAGGACTGACAATGGGCTGACTCTCCCCAACTTAGTCACATTGGCTTCATACCCCTGTCCCCATGGGTAAAGCAGAATCAATCCCACCCAAGATCAGAGCCCATGGGGAGGTGCTACCAATTGTATTGACCCAGCTTGGCCTGTGTGGGCTTTGTGGCCTGCATGGAGAGCGAGTGCCTACATCTGGCCTGCAGAGCTAACAAGAGCGCTCTAGGCATGATGTCAACAGCAAACTCATTATCACAGAATCACAGAATCTTGGAAATTGAGGGTTGAAGGGAGCTTAGGAGGTCACATCTAGTCCAACCCCTTGCTCAAAGCAGGACCAGTCCCAACTACATCATCCCAGGCAAGGCTTTGTCTACCCACATCTTCAAAACCTCCAAGAATGGAGATTGCACCACCTCTCTGGGGAACCTGTTCCAGTGCTTCACTACCCTGTTCATAAGAAAGTTTTTCCTAATATCCAACCTCAATGTTCCTTGCTCAACTTCCCTCAACTGGAGCCCATTGCTCCTTGTTCTGTCATCTGCCACCACTGAGAACAGCCCAGCTCCATCCTCTTTGGAGTCACCCTGCAGGGAGTTGATGACTACTATTCAATCCCCCTCAGTCTTCTCTTCTCCAGACTAAATCATCCCAGTTCCCCCAATCTCCCCTCACCAGTCATGTCCCCCAGCCCCCCCACCCTTTTCGTTGCCCTCCACTGGACTCTCTCCAACTTGTCCACATCCTTTCTGTAGTGGAGAGCCCAAAACTGGACACAGGACTCCAGATGTGGCCTCCCCAGTGCTGAATAGAGGGGAAGAAACACTTCCCTTGACCTTCTGGCAATGCTCCTACCAACGCAGCCCAGGATGCTGTTAGCCTTCTTGGCAACAAGGACACACTTCTGGCTCATATTTAGCTTCTTTTCCCATGTAACCTCCAGGTCCTTTTCTGCAGAGCTGTTGTTCAGCCAATATAAGTCCCCAAACTATGAGAGTTAGGGTCATCAGGTCAGGGTTGTTGCTAGAGATGCCGGAACCAAAACCAGGGAATACAGCCTCAGAGCCGGGCTTTGGTGTGGACCCATCTTGAGCTGTAATTTTGCTGCAGACTCCAGCAGGAAGGTACTCCAGGCTCACAGAGGAGAAACCACTCGCCTGTGTGTGCAAAGCACAGCAGTTACAATGGAGGGCTTGGAAGACCTGCCAAGTACATTTTTTAAATATTAATGTGCTTTCTCTCTGCTTCCCTTTGCTTCCAGTGGGAAAGCCCCTCCCCTGTTTAATATAGAGTCTGGCGCCTCCAACCCTGTCACCCCGAGACCAGGCCAGCACGATGACTCACACGGCCCTGCCCCACAGCGGATGTAGGGACCCAATGCGGGGTTTTGCCAGCAAGGTTTGGGTTGGTCAAAGCTTGGTAATGACAAAGGGAGCCGTGGCACTGATGTGGTCACCTTGTGGAGAAAGGTTGTGTCTGGAGATCAGCCTAAGTTGTACATTCCTCATTCCAGGCCTGTTTTAGACATGGTCTGACCTAGGACACTGGGTCCAAACTCTCTGGCCTGCTGGAGCAGTTTAGAATCAGTTCTAGATCTAGATCCAAATTCTGTAGCTTGACTCATTTTTTCGTGATCACTCCGTCACCTCTTGGGCTGTGCTGGCAGTGAGTGAGAGTGCCACTGTTCAATTCTGGCTTAGCAAGAGAAGGCTTGATACAGCTGGTTTCAGCTTGCTCCTCTGCCTGTTTTCATTGTGAGATTGCTGAGGGTTCGATAGTGACCCTATGGTCACGTTGTGCCATTGCAAAAGTGAGAGGAAGTCACTGAAACCATCCCATAGGGAGCATACCTTTCTGACAGTTAAGTCAGTTTAGCTTTTTGAAGTCGATTTAACTATCAGAGCGTACACACGTATGTGGAGCAGAGTCGACAGTGCAAGATAATACACTTCTGATGTATATTATATTGAGTAACAGTTAAGTCAACAGAGCTCACAAGATGACTGCCACCATGTCAAGGAGCTGTATGTGTGTATGCTCCTACGTGGCTTAACTTAAGTGGACTTAGTTAAGTCACCTTATTCTAAGTTGATTTAGCATGTGTGTACACAGCCACTGAGTCCATACATGCTGCTGTAAGGTTTTCCTGTTTCTTTGTGAGCAAAAGCCTTCCTCTTTGGGTCCCAGCCAGTAAAGTGGATTTGGTGCAAAGCTGGGGAAATGCTCTGATCCTGAGAAAGAACATCCCTTCTGAGCTGGGAAGCTGCAATAGGACTAATCTAAGGCTGCTGCCGTGGCCCACTCTCCCTCACTGCATCCACTGGGAGGCTGTAGTGAAGCTGGTGGATCCATGCCTTAGTGCTGCTACTCACTACTAGATGAGCATCGTGTACCCTTCCCTGACCTGAGGGTCCATTACACCTGCCCTGTGTCTTTGATCCCACGATGCACTGCACCATGGGGGTTAGGTCACAGGGATGGCCCTTCTACTAACCTCTGCTGCTTTGCGCACACCTGGAGATTTGCTTTTCATGAAACATAGAGCAAGGTTTGTCCCACACAACCCCACCGAGATCAGCTTCATGACAGCAGTTCTCATGGGTCTTGACAGTCATTATGCATGTCTATGCAAGGCATTCTCATGTGGCTGCGCATTCCCACATGGCCCTTTGCCCCTTGTGCTATAAATGTATTTTAGATCAGAACTCGGAGAGCCTCTGGTCTCCCTAAAGAAAAAGGCTTAAAAACAAAAAATCCAGGCCATATTTTGACCTTTTGCATAGTGAAACTTGTAAAAATCCATTGTAAGGACATCTCTAAGATGGAGACTTGGGGGGGGGGGTGTCTTTCAAAAGGCCCGAGAAGTGGATTTTTGCAGCCGTCTTGCGTGGACCGTGTGACAGCACTAATTGGCAAGTGATAATTGGCAAATTTAAGAGAAGTAAAAAAGGCCATTCCGTAATAGTCCCCCTTGGAACAAAGACAGGAAATTCAATATCTTTGCAGAATCCAAAGTTAGACGAGGGGCCGTGAGTTAGCTAGCAGCGTCTCTAAGGGCTGCATTTGTAAACCATAAACAGATTAAGAAAACACAGTCCCGCGAAATAGCCTCATCATGGTGACTTTTTTTCCCTTACTCATATCCCATCTGCTTTCACGCTGTAAAACCTCCAAGATTTGGGGCAGGAAGGAATCCGGCTCTAATGCAAGATTTTGTTGGGCTTCCCAGTCAAGAAGAGATGGTGGGGAATATATGGAAGATGCAGAGCATGTCCCCTTCTCCAGGGCCTTCAAAGTGTCACACGGGGCTATATGGGAAGTTTTCCCCGCTTTGCTGTTAGATAGTCCCCCCTTATCACGCAGCCACATTGCTATGAAATACAAGTATAGTGGATAGGAAGATGTGAATGTTGAAATGGAAACCCCTATGAGGAACAAGGAAACAGGGTGGAATTGCAGCTGGGCAGTTCACTTGGACTCAGTCCCGTTACACAGCTCAATGTCCCGGACAACCATCTTGGACAGCAGAAGTGCCAGAATCATGCTCCATTACCCCAGCCCTTGGTGGCTGCTTTTTTCCCTCCGCCTGAGTGGAAAAATGACATGCTGCTGGGTTTTGCTCACAAAAAAACTCAATTACTTGATCTTCATGACTGTGGTTCACCATGGGGGAAGGTGCAGGGACATGGGAAATCAGGATTTGGTGACTGGATGTTTGAATGTGTGCAGGCTGTGAAGGATTCCTTGTATGGTTGAAAAACCGGGGTGGCGGGGGGGTGTAAAGAAGACCCACATCAAAGATGTGTGGCTTGGGAAAATGCTCTGCATGGGGAAACACAAAGAGCTTGATCTGGAAAGCTTATTAGGAAGGAGTGTGACAGGTGTCCTGACTTAAATGGAAAGCCTAGCTCATACCGTGCACGTCTACATGTGCATTTATGCGTGTCTAAACTTAATGCACCTTTGCTTAAGGCGCGTTAAGGTGATTTAGGCATGCATCTACACATGGATGCGCTAATTCGCATTAAGGCACATTAAATTGAGGTGCAAATAGCTAAGTTAATGTGCATTAGCACATTAGCATTAATGCTCATTAATGCATTAATAGGCATGCCACTTTAATGTGCATTAATGCATTTACATGTGCACTATTGCAACTTAGTGCCCATGGAGCCTAAATTTGATACCTACATTATACAAGTTTAAAATGTAGGCTCACATAGCCTCAAATCACCATTTCTAAGTCACATTAAAGGAGCGTGTGTGTAGACACATACTGTTAATGCACCGTAAAAAGGGAGATTTTAGGCTAAAAAGAGGCACATGTAGATGATCCCAGTTTGGAGTAAAGACATTGGGGTGAAAGATTTCATAGCCCAACACTTTGATTAAGGAGAGCTCACTACAAAAGTTACCAGAGGTGTGACAAAGCCAAAGAAGTTCAAAATTGCTGTTCCTAGGTGTTTATAACATGAAAGGAAAGACAATCCAGGGAAAAGACCTCTTTTGGGGTCTGTTCTCACCATCAGAAAGAAGCAAAAAATATATGTAATTCCTACTTTTTTAAAAAAATCCTTTTGCCAGGTCATCTTTAGGCTGCCCAGAAGGTCAACCAGTCCTGATGATTTATCTTTCAATATGGACACCTGTTCTCTGAGATCCCCCTTCTCTCAGAGCCCTCAGTGGATAGCTATATGGGATAAATCAAGGAGAAAAAGGAGTTAAAGGAGTTAAAAGAGAAATCTTTTCTGTATGCAAAACTGACTGGAATCAGTCACTAGAGGGAGACAGAATCACAGAAACGGTGGCCTAGATTATTTAAAGGTATTTAGGAGCCTCCATTTCAATGAGAATCAATTGCTTTTAAAAAATCACTTTCCTGCTCACAGAGTACCCAAGCACCTCATATTGTTTATTGGCTATCTTGTCTCTGGTGCAAGGAAGGGCTGCTACCCCTGTTTCAGGCCACTGAGGCACTGATAGATCGCAAAACTCTGTGGTGCAATGGTAGTATAAGAGTGACGTTGTACCTGTGATGATCCAGACATTGTAGGAGAGGCATGGTAAAAGTGGGGATTCAAACTCTGGCCTTCTGAGTCACAGGTGAGAAACTCAGGCCACATTTGAAGTGACCTGTCATACTTTGATTGAATATATAATCATAGAGCCATAGAAAATGAGGGTTGGAAGGGACCTCAGGAGCTCACATCTAGTCCAAACCCCTGCTCAAACCAGGACCAGCCCCAACTAGATTGTCCCAGACAAGGCTTTCTCTAGCTAGGTCTTAAAATCCTCTGTGGATGGAGATTTCACCACCTCTCTGGGTAACCTGTCCCAGTGCTTCACTGCCCTCCTAATAAGAAAGTTTTTTTCTGAATATCCAATCTAGACTTCCCTTCCTGCAACTTGAGCCCATTGCTCCTTGTCCTGTTGTCTGCCCCTACTGAGAACAGCCCAGCTCCATCCTCTTTGCAGCCCCCCTGCAGGGAGGTGAAGGCTGCTATTCAATCCCCCTCGGTCTTCTCTTCCGCAAATTAACTCAGCCCAGTTCCCTCAGCCTCTCCTCCCCAGTCCTGTGCCCCAGCCCCACAACCATGTTCATTGCCCTCCACTGGACTCTCTCCAACTTGTTCACATCGTTTCTGTAGTTGGGGGCCCAAAACAGGATACAGGACTTCAGATGTAGAATAGAGGGGAATCATGACTTCTCTCAATCTGCTGGCAATGCTGCTTCCAGTGCAGCCCAGGATGACATTAGCCTTCTTGGCAACAAGGGCACACTGCTGGCTCATATGTGTCCTCTTGGCCCCTGCCCCCCCAGGTCCTTTTCCAGCCAGTCCCCCCAGCCTGCACCTGTGCAAGGGATTGCTTCCTCCTAAGTGCAGGACTTTGCACTTGTCCTTCTTGAACCTCGTGAGATGTCCTTTGTTCCAATCCTCCAATTTGTCTAGGTCACTCTGAATCCAAGCCGTAGCAGGGCATATGCAGGGATATGTAGGGGATATTAACTCTTTCCCATGAATGTCCTTTCTCCAAAGTGTTAATTAGTCATTCAGTTTAAAGCTGTCTTGTTCAAAGTCAGTCTGTGACTGAGGCCAAGCAGTCAATGCTATCATAGCCTATTCATGGTTTTTCATATTTAAATAGCTCTGGTCTAGGCTATTATCATACCTCCCAGGTGCAGAGCATGATATAACACACACATTGGAATGCTTCGTGCTCTTTTAGGCGGTTGATATTGGACACGGGTGGAGCACGGGCTCTGCCTACTCAGACTCAGGTTTGAAATATCAGACTAGCTTCTTGGCCAACAAAGCCACCAGACTGATGAGGTCAGCTCAGATAGATGCATCGTGGAGGGGAAGAGCTCCACAATAGGAGCCAAAGCCAACATCCATTGACTTTAGCCAGAGCAAGAGAACCCTAACGAAGTGTACTACTGTTATTTGTCTTCATCTCATTAGTGCATTGAGAGTGGTGTTCAACCTCTTGGCCTGGTGGGCCAGATGACAGGTGCAGGGCTGGTCCACAGGATGGATGTGACCCCATGTGCAACGCTCAGGCCCCACACATCTGGATCAGGGCCCTGAGACCCCACACCACCTCTGCCCAGGCTCTGCATTCTGGGGTCAGGGCTCAGAGGTCCCACATTGCCTCCACCCAGGCCCCGCATGCCAGAATCAGGGCCCTGAGGCCCTGTATCACCTTCATCTGACCCTATGCACCAAGGCCCTGTGTCATCTCCATCCAGGCCCTACATGCTGGAATCAGGGTCCTTAGACCCCATTCTACTTCTTCCCAGGCCCTGCACACCAGGATTGGGGCCCCAAGACCCCACACTGCCTCTGCCCAGACCCTGCATGCCAGGATTGGGACCCACACTACCCTGCATACCCAATCTAGTATGCAAGGCCATGGCCCACGGGTCTGGGGGTGAGCACACCTGGTTTGGATTATGACCTCTGGACTACAGCTCTCACATTTAGAGAGCAAGAAAACATGTGTTTCTTGACCATAGATGGGCCACGGGACCAGAGACAGGCTTCTCCTCACCTGTGCACTAAACACTGCAGGGTTATATGGCATCTCACCTATATAATAGTTTAAACCATCATACTATTTTGCAATGGTAAAAGGGCTTGGTAAATACACCACTTCTATATTTGGTAAGAAGCAGAAGATTTGGCCCCTGTGCCATGAAGAAGATGAACTACTTCCTAGCCCATTAGTAACTAAGGAGGATGTCAAACAATAACTACTTGGGATAAACATTTTGAAATCAGTAGGCCTGGATAACTTATATCCCAGAGTCCAAAACAGTTTGGCTGAGGAGATTGCTGGCCCGCTGATGTTCGTTTTTAATTAATCTTGAATAAATCTTGGCATATTGGGGAAATTCCTGAGGCTGGAAGCATGCTCATGTTGTGCCAATATGCACAAAGGACAAATGAGATGACCTAGGTAATTAGAAGCTAGTGAGCTTGTCACCAGTCCCAAACAAAAATAACGGAAAAGCTGATATGGGATTCAAAGGACACAGACTTAAAGGGCAGGAATATAATTAATGCCAATCAACTCAGCCTGATGGGAAATAGGTTTCATCAAACAATCAATGCTTACTTCGTTGTTGACAGTGCAAGTTTGGCTGACAACGGTGACCGTGTAGATGTTCATACGACCTTGGATGTCAAACCGCTTGGCCTTCTGATTAAAACAGTAACACTCTGTAATATCGTTACCGCCCAAGGTAAATGGGCTAAGAACTGACAGATCTCAAAAACTTAGTGTCATTAGGGACTCATCAATGAATGGGGGCAGGGT
>NW_005842335.1:1391555-1400684 GCF_000455745.1 Alligator sinensis | reverse complement strand
AGCGATCTGTATGAGGCCTGATGATGATCTTTTCATCCATGATCTGGAAAGAAATATAAAATCATTGCTGATAAAAATTGCAGATGATATAAAGGCTGACGGAGCAGTAGATCATGAAGAGGACAACAATCAGAGTTGCATAGCTGGGAGAAGGGTGAAATCTCACCTCTTCCGGACTGCTGCTTATTATTTCCCAGGGTTCAGACTTTAATCCATTTCGGAGCAATAAAACTTTAAAGGGGAAAGATGATTGTTCAAATGAGGGGAGTGGAACTGGGTTACAGACCACTTTCACTTGAGATTGGGTTTGAATCTAGCCCATACAGAAGTCATGCTATGGCTGTTGGTTGACCCATGCGAAAAAGAGTTTGTTACATTTGAGGCAAATTCCCAGTGGATGTGGACCCACCACTAAAAGTGGCACCCTAAGCCAAGAAATTTAGGAGACTGGAGCACCTTTCTTTTCCCTGGGTATCATTCATCTCAGTCAGGATCTACATAGAGCAGTGGTAGACCCCCCAAAAATCCAAATACAACACTTTTTCAGTAGAATTTCCTGATTCGCCCAAATCCAAAAGTTCCTTGGAGAAATTCCTCCAGAAATGACTAATTTTCCTATCAGCTGGAACCACCCAACTCTGAAGCTCAGGATTCCAGGGTCCATGGTGCCAGGGAGGCTCTCTTTGAATATCTACATTGATAGTAAGGTCAACCATGCGGTTGTGTCCAACCAGCCTAGTCCAGCCAGCCACCCTTCCCTGTCTCCATCTTACCCTGCTGCCCATATCAACGTTGTCTACACTGTGCTTCTCCTTTCTTGAGCACTAAGATGTATCCCAGAATTCCTTGCATTGCATGATCAGACAAGGTTCTTTGGGTAAATGCGATGTCTTTTATTGCATGAAGCAGAACCCTTCTAGGATTCAGTCGGAGGACTACTTGTCTCTCCTTTTTGGCTTCTCTCTACTTTGAGCCAATAGTGTGAGCCAAGAAGGTACAGAAAGGCCAGAAGCCAGGAAGAGGGAATTGTGGGATTGCTGCTAGCAGGCCTCCTAGGTTTGAGGGTGAATTTTGAACACACTCTAGGGGAAGATGGACTAGCAAGTGAAGAGAAGTATAGTCAAACTCATACCTACGAGTTCAGCAGACCTGCTGAATTCAGACTGGATTGCCTCCCCCTCTGCACCCAGTTTGAGCTCTGGGGCTTGCAGTGTAGATGGTCAGTGGATATGGGCTTGAAGATGACTTTCAGCCTGTTCTTAATTATTAATTCTGGCACAGCCCCTGAATAGCCACGCGTTCCATTCTGCAGAAAATATCAAAATTGCAGGGACTCATTGTGAGTCAGAACAACAAAAATCAACCTAATGAAACTCTCCTCCAAATGAAATTATTTATTATTTTTTCCAGAGAGATCTAATCAGCAGGGAGAAATATGTTGGGTGGGGGAGCTGTTTTTTACTGCTGTTTATTCTGTAAAAAATATATGTACCCAGTCTGACAAAAAGTCCTTTCCTCCATGGTTGCTCGGCTTTCACATTGCTGGTACCAGCGATACCATAATTGTGTTATTTCCTCAATCCCCATGGAGCTTTCCAAGGGGCTGGAAGGGGGGGCGGGGAGGGAGGATCTAGCCAAGACCTGAATTTTGTGCGGGCCGGGAGTGGTCCGAGGCCCTCGGGGGCGCGCGCCGCGGGCTGTGGCCAGCAGCCCTGGCACGCGGGTCGGGGAATGCAGGCCGGCGGACTAGAATTAGGCACGGACGCTTAACGGTTGATTAAAGATTATTTTACTTACACCAAAGATGGTCGTGGTGCAGGCAGGAAAACTTGCTTGAGTTGCAGTTACAGACAGAAAAGAAGAGAAGTGGAGAAGAGTTTCTTCCATGCGAACCTCTAGCCCAATCCGGTTGAAGGCTCTAAACACACGAGCCCGTCGTGTCAACCGAAGAAAACAACTCGGAGAAAGAGCTCTGGATACACTCACACGAAGTTTGCTAGGCTCCGTGGAACTTGCGCGCAGGGAAGGGGTTCGTCGAGGGATCGTTCGGCGACGGGGAGAGGCCAGAGGTTGATCAGACCCCTGTAGCCTTCTCAAGGTACACGCTGGGTCCGATAGGCTCCGCAGCGCTTAGAGATCTTCACGAGATGTGAAGTTCTCCTCCTCCAGATGGTTGTGGAGTCCTCCAACTTGGGCGGAGACCGCTCAAGCCTCTTATACGGCTAGCAAGCCAATCGCTAGCTGCCACGTGGGAATAATTTAGAACTGGCCAATAGTGGGACACAAGTTTGCATGCGGGTGGCGGGAACTTCTTTGCACCGGGGTTTTCTCTTTGCAACTGAGAAATTCACCCTGCAAAGAAAGCTCGTCGTGGCGGGAAATAATTTAGCAGTGCTGAAGCGCGCACACACAAAATCACACCCTTGGGTTGTGACAAATTTCTGTCAGGTTGTCTTTGTCCATGCCAAAGGAGCAAAACTGCACATAGACATATTTTCATTTTCTTTGACAGGTTGTCTTTAACGAGAACTCAATTAATCCCCCTGTCAAAAACTCTCCCCGTCAACTTCTCCTTCAAAGTGTTGCAAGCCACTTCATTCTCAGCAGTCACTACCCAGCCACTCCTCGGGCCATAAACCCCTTTGAAGTAAGAGTGGCAAAGTTTTGCCCACTTGGATCTAAGACTGTCGAGGAAAATAGTCTGTTCATGAGTCCTCAGGGTGCTGCCTCTGAAGCCTGGGTGGTTTTTTATGGTTGTATTTACCCATGTGTAAAGCTAAATATGAACTTGGAGGAGGGCTCTGGCTTGAGGCAACTTCTGTGTCCTTGACTGGTTTATTTCTGGCTTTGTGAAGTGCAAGGGGCCTGTTGTATGTCGGAGGGCATGTACAAAATGGAAGGCAAACCAGGAGTCCGGGTCACACCTCACTGGTCTCAACCACGAGATTTGTGGCGTGAACAAGTTTGATTCCAGGCCCTGTGCATTTCCACATGAGGAAAAAGTCCTTCCCTGGCCCCTACCCCAGAAAATCCATACAGATATAGCAGGGTTTTCTCTCCTACCCCAAAGCTTAACCCTACAATCAGTAACCCTGCCACCTGGTGACTTTAGGACACCCTGCTGGTCTCATTTGATCCCAGGGTACATCAAGAGAGAAGAGGTCTCAGTTAATTTAGATCAAAGTTACATAGGTCAAACTTGCCCCCCTGAAGTGCACCTGGAAGGGAACAGAAAGAGACCTGATGGGAGAGGCTCCTGGCAGCCAAAAAAAAATACAACCCAGGCAGTCTGCACCAGTGGTGGTTTCTGCGTGGTCTTCATAGATAACTCCAAGTTCAGAGCCCAACTATCTGGAAGCCCAGTGGGCCCAGATGACTGTGGGTGAATGCCAGATGTCATCACCCGGCCTTGGCCATGGCCTCCATCTAAGTCCCCAGAAATACCCCCAACTGACACCCCTTAGAGAAAAGGATGGACTAACACTCCTAAATAACATGAGCAGAGGCTATTAACTTTCCTCAGCTCCTCCA
Source organism: Alligator sinensis (assembly GCF_000455745.1). Taxonomy (NCBI): domain Eukaryota; kingdom Metazoa; phylum Chordata; order Crocodylia; family Alligatoridae; genus Alligator; species Alligator sinensis. The sequence continues at coordinate 1,397,153 of NW_005842335.1, read as the reverse complement.
GTTGCTTTCATCTTCTGCAGATGGGCCTGGAGTGTTCTTGTTCCTGTTCCAACCTCAGTCAAGCTTTTGACCGTATTGGAGGTGCAGAACAACACAGAACTCAGCCAACAATGACATTGCATCCCAGACTGTCTCTCTGTCACCTCCCAAGCAAGCCAAAAAGTGTAAATGCAGAACCGTGCCCAAAAGATGATTCAGTTGCCCCAAAACCACCCACGAGAATTTCTCCAACAGGAAAGAGCAGAATCATGCAGTTCAACAAAAGAATTCCAGAGGAAAAAACCAGTTCTCTGGCAAGTGTCTATGTTTCATTATACAGTCCATAGGAACACAATATATAGCACTGAATGTCCCTCTTCCACATAAATTATGTTTCTTATGGCACCTAGGCCATGTCTACACATGCATTTAAGCACGACTAAACTTAATGCATATTAAGCTATTTTTGGCAGGTGTCTACACGTGCAGAGACTTGGCACTAACATTAGTGTCAAGTCCCTGCAGCCCTGCTATGTGCCCCTAGTGGCTGGGCAGACCTGGCACTAAAGTTAGTGCTGGGTCATGCCTACACATGTTTTAATGTGCTTTAACTAATAGTGCCTAGATTTAAGACCTGCATTTGCAAGTATCTAATTTGGGCACAATTAGCCTAATTTCACCATTTTAATGTACATTAAGGGCACGCACGTGTAAACACATGCCTTTAATGTGCATTAAATTAGGCGAATGCACATTAACGTGTCTCACGTGGATGCACCCCTAACATTCGTCCATTGCTTGCTGAATTATAATACAGGCAATTTAATCCATCTGAGAGTGTCTATAAGCTACAGAACCACTGTCTTCCAATAGGAAAAGTAACTGCTAATGAAAACCAAGTGCCCAATGTAAGTGTGTAACAAAGAAAAACTTTGCCTCTGAAAAGGGTTTTATATTTCCTCAAAGCCAGGAGTAGCCACATTTTCACCAATTCCATGGCCCGCCTGATATTGATATGTCTGAGTCGTCTCTGAAAACCTGGCTCTTTCTTCTGATAGATAAATATAAAGCCAGATGAATTTCACCCATCTGCAAGAGAAATCATTATAAAATTAACCAGTGATCAACCAAACCACATGGGGAATTTATAAGGGTGTTTTTATTATTATTATTTTTCTTTTTTTCTTTTTTCTTTAAAAAAAAACCCAAAACTTCAAAAATGGCTTGCTGTTTTCCCTCCATCTGGTTGCATTTATTCCTGAGATATAATTTTCAGTCCTGATCACTTCTGGGTAGACCGTACAATTAAGGTATTTGAAAAACAAACAGCTCTAAACCACTGATGGTTAGAGAGATGGCGAAAAAGCAACAGCCCATTTTCCAAGGAGAAATCAGCTTTCAGTCCCAGGCATGTCGGGAAGGAGACCTTAAAAGCTTAAGACCAAATTTAACAGCAAGTCAAATAACTCCCAAAGTTAAAAAAAAAAAAGTCTACCAGTATTTATGCTTCCTTTTTAATACTTCTGTATTTCTTTTTCTTTTTCAGTGCCTCAGGGGAGGCCGCCAAAGTTATGATGTATTTATGGATTCACACTAATCTATATAGGATAATATCACAGAGGACTGGAGCCAGTAACAATTTGGAACCGGGAGACATCTGAAGCAAAGGGTAATGAATCTTCATAGCAATGCTGCTGCTTCTATTCCAAACCCCCTGGTTTTAGGAACAGATGCCACCCCCGAGATGGAAAGGATAAAGGCCAAGAAGCCAATGTTGATATGCCCCTACTTTCCCACCACTATCTTTTGCTTCCACTTGAGTTTACTGGATCCCTTCCCAGTTAGCTAATGAAACTGCATTTCTCTTTCAAAGCATTTATGGCTTTCCAAAAAGAGTTGCCTCCTGAAGATGAAGTGCCTCGATCTTTGTTGTCAGCAACAATCCCTCATGGTCAAGGATAATCACTCCCACGGGTCAAGTAAAGGGTTGTATTGGCTACTGGGGTAGATGTTGGAGCCAGTGGGAGAAACCCACGTGTGACTTGTTTTACATGAGGAGGTCACTGTGCATCGGCAGCTGCCCGGATCTTGATGGAGGAGAAACCTGTGTCCAGTGGCAAAGAGATCCAAGATGACATGAAACTGCAGCCTTCATCCACCTTCACACCCATTGAGAAGTACGCCTGCTCCACCACTGAGGTGTTCATGTTATGTTAGACTTCTCTTCATCTGATACCTCACCTTTGACCTTACTGCCATGGGTGACCCTACCAGGAGTACAAGACACCCAACGGTGTTGCTCTTAGGGTCACTGGTGGCAGTCCATGAAGAGGTGACCTGTCTCACCTGAAGGTTGCAGGAAGTTTGGCAAAGCATTATTTTGATGACTTTATCAGTTATCCAAGGAGATGGGGAGGGGGAAAAAAGACGTTTGTGTGGTTCAGTAGTTGGTGGAGGACATGGAGCCAGGAATTCAAATGGGAACAATCATGAACTCTGGGAAAGTTCATGTCTAGAGTTGAACTTTGCTGCTTAGGCTCATCTCTATCATGGGCCAAACTGAAATCCAAGCTCCAAACTTTCTCACAGTTTGGATCCAGATTTGGGTCCCAGAGTGGAAAGTCCTCCTTAGTAAAAACACCATATACTGTTCAAAAACTGTTGAAGAAAAAAAGAAAACTGGTACTGTAAGCCAGATGTGGGCCACACTGAAGTTAATAGCAGAGAACTGATTTAATGGAGCGAAGACTTTGAGCCACGTTTAGGAGGACCGTGGTGCAAGTGAGGAAGCCTTATCCAAGATAAGTGTTGGATAAGCCTCTGAACATGGAGGTGTCTAAACAAACATGTTCCCCAAGCACGTGTCAGACTTGCCCAGAACTAGTTTCAACACAGATCGACCAGGTAATTAACTGACATAGCGAGAGCAGTTACGGAAAGCATACGAAAGCCTCTTTGTGAGGCAGTGCCGTGACGTGCTTTGGGAAGTATTTTCCCTATTTGTAGTTTGTTTGCTTCAGCAACACCTTGGCCACCACTGAAAGGTGGGGATACTTTCATTTGTACCAGACCTCTCTATCATCCAACCACTTGAAGAGCTGAAATACTGAAGACTGGCACACAATGATCCCAACCTGCTTCTGGCTGCCCAACTACTCTGGTTCTGCCAATCATAATACACCCATTGTTGCCCTATTTCTAACCAAGACTCAATTTAGGAGAAACTCCCCAGAAACATGCCCAAACCTTGGGTAGAACCAGTTCCCAAGATCATCAGATGCTTTGAATGTTGTGAGTTGAATATCTGAAGGGCTTTTTAGCTCATCAAGGGAGCTGATGTCAACACATCCAACATGCGGGTGATCATGAATAGCTAGATTTCATAGTCAACCAGCCTCTTTTGGGAGCCAGAATCCCAGATCTTGATTGTTGTACATTCTTAGGAACATCAGTTCCCCATCTTTCCCTTTATCATGGGTCAAAGCAATTCCAACACCCACGGCGTTTCTCAAATTTGGAGATTAAAAGAATAATAGAAATGCAGGAATGGACCCTTTCTGCCAGGGACTGGAGGAAGAATTTGAGTGCTCATGCTGCTTACCTACAAGAAAATTTGTCTGGCTCGCTTAATGAACCCTTTCCCACAACACTGTTGTAGGACACAGTCTGCTGATATTGGAAGCCCTAAAAACGTCAATGGCCCGCGTCAGGCACACATTCACATACTGGATGGTGCTGGTTACGTTGGTCTTCCACCATACCTCAGACCCATAAACTCCCTCATTTCCTTCCAGGGTCAGAGTGTTACTAGTACAGGGGTCCCCAAAACTGAATGCAATGATCTCTACTACCCAGAGCACAGATGGAAGTTGTGGTATGTTGGGAAAAGGAGGGCACTTGAGGAATATTGTCTCCTTCTTCTCTCCCAGCTTATTGAGATTTTGGGGATAACAGCTGCTTGCACATATGGTTGAGAGCACTGGCTTCTCCTGTGGATGGGTCGAACAGCCCTTTGTTAACATCTGGTCAGACTGGTACCTACTGGGCACGTCTACATGCGATGCCCACTGAGCAGTTGTTGCTGTCATTTAGTACCTGCATAACCAGCTACTAAATGACTGCGCAGTAACTGGTGTTACTGTGCAGTAGCATCCCAGCATGGCTGCCTAGTGATACCTACTGTGCAGTAGCTCATTACTACTGAGCAGTAGCATCACATCATGGTTCGTGCCTGGCAACTCTACTGCACAGTAGTAATGAGCTACTGCGCCGTGTCTTGTGTAGACATGGCCATTGTGGCGTTTTTTGCCTTCCTCTATTACGGGGGGTATGACCCTCTACCTGGGATCTCTTGAGTGTGTATTAAAAAACTTGTATAGAGGCAGGATGTTGGCCATCATGGTTCCCCTGCTTTTCTGGTGGCTGGTTTGGGTGTTGTGTCTGGGTTGATGGTAGTTTTACAAAGACTTTACATAATGGGTTGTAGAGGATGGTTTGGATAGGGATGGTCCTGCCTCAAGTAGGGGGTTGGACTAGATGACCTCTGAAGGTCCCTTTCAGCCTGACTTCTCTATGGCTCTCTAATGCTGTGATCTTGTGCATATGAAAAGCATTTGGGGTGGACTGGTATCTCCCTAACAGGTCACAAGGCCTGACTCTCACAAGCGTGTGACCTGACTGCAAGCTAACTTGTGAGGGCAGGCTAAAAGTTACCGGGGAGGCAGGGCTATGCAAATCAGACCATGCAATGTCATTAGGGAACTATCAAGCTAAGGTTTTGAGCATGCCCAGTTGTATGTGGAAGTGTGAGCAGACTCAGTTTGACCTGTTGGGACTTCATTCCTGACAGACCTGACTTCTGAAGGTTTTGCTCAATACAAAGGTTTTGCAATGCAACAAGCTCTTGCAGAACTAGTTTAAACACCGGACAAACTCCCAGAGCCCTTGTTTTTTTTTTTCCATCCTAAGAGCAGGGGGCATTTATTCTTACTGTTAATTAATGCACTAGTACCCAAATTCTTCCAGGTACCGTCCAGGCACACAATAAAACACAACCTCTGCCTTGAAGAACTTAACCTCAGAACCACCTTACGGTAACGACAGCTACCGATCATTCGAATGGGCAGGCACTGAATTGATCTGTCCTGTGATCACACAACATTTCATACTTCCTTTCTGTGAATGAACGAGGTCAACTTGCTCTGGTTGTCCCAATTGTAAAAAATGGCACATGGTTTTGATATCCGTAAAAAGAGTTGTGGTGTCGTTCTCAAACAGTTTTTCAAATAAAGAAGGTACGGGTAAATATAATGTACAAAGCAGTATAGTTAGCCAGAAAAGTCATATGAACTGGCGTTAATATTGGGATGTATCAACATTGACATTAGAATAAATGCAAAGTTTATCTTTTCTACGTCGCCTTGTGCAAAGCCACACAAAGCATGATTTGCAGATGTTTAGTTGCTGTTCACTGATGTATATATTAGACATTTACAAAGCATGTGGAAATCATTAGCTCACATATACAGCTCAATTATAGAAACTTCATACTATGGTATTTGTTGCTTAACATGCAAAAGCAAGGAGGGGTTAAAGATACCCCTTTTTTGCATTATTCTC
>NW_005842335.1:1379677-1391524 GCF_000455745.1 Alligator sinensis | reverse complement strand
CCCTCTGACAACTGAGTTCAAATGACAGAGACATAGAAAGTGAGGGTGGAAGGGACTCAGGGGGTCACATCTAGTGCAACCCCCTGCTCCAAGCAGGACCAGCCCCAGCTACATCATCCCAGCCAGGGCTTTGTCTACCCAGGTTTTAAAAACCTCTAAGGATGGAGACTGCACCACCTCTCTCGTAATTGATTTTGAGACTACCTGAGCCTCTTTTCCCACTAAAAACAGATTTTTTGTCACTTCTTTGCTAATTTAGGAGGACTTTTATGCTGGCCCTGGATTTCTTGGGAAGCATTTCCCAAGGTGACAGCTCCAGTCATTCACTACTTGCAAATCACTGTTCATTTTAGGAGGTCTGCTAAATTAACTGCTCCTGTGAACTGCAAGTGCTTGGCTGTGTCTATGCAAAAACTCAACCATGCCATTGGGTTTTATGATTCAGGGCTCCGTGCTTGTGGAGTTCAGGATATTATGTGTGTATGAATAGCCCTGGGATTCATAGACTCATAGAAAACGAGGGCTGCAAGGGACGTCAGGAGGTCACATCTAGTCCAACCCCTGCTCAAAGCAGGACCAGCCCCAACTACATCGTTGCAGCCAAGGCTTTGTCTACCCGGGTCTTAAACCCCTCCAAGGACGGAGACTGCACCACCGCTCTGGGGAGCCTGCTCCAGTGCTTCACCATCCTCCTGGTGAGAAAGTTTTTCCCAATATCCAACCTCAACTTCCCTTGCTGCAACTGGGCCCATTGCTCCTTCTGTCATCTGTCCCCACTGAGACCAGTCCAGCTCTGTCCTCTTTGCAGCCCCGCTGCAGGGAGGTGAAGGCTGCTATTCAATCCCCCTCGGTCTTCTCTTCTCCAGACTCAATCAGCCCATTTCCCTCAGCCTCTCCTCACCAGTCCTGTCCCCCAGCCCCACAACCATTTTTGTTGCCATCTGCTAGACTCTCTCCAATCTGTTTCTGGTGAGTCGTTAGAAGACAACCGATTTAAAGGGATTAAGTGTCCATCCTGGTATAATTTGAAATTATTTTTTTTCCACTGCCTTTGCATCACGCTTCTATTTTTTTTTCCAGAACAATTCGCCTTGCTTGGCCTTGATCATTATGAATTGCTAGGAACTGAAATACTGAGCCAGCATACTTGCTACTTTATCTGCGCTGCTTTATGAGTCTTCAGGTGCCAGGGTATATAGATCAAAGGGTCTTTATCTTCCACTTCACAATTATTTATATACATATAAAGCCAGGAGTCCTGTGGATTCCAATTCATTTTCCATTAAATATGGAGGGATTTTTTTGTAAAACATTTTTTTATACAAGCCATCTTCTGTTCTCCCTTTAAGCAGTGGTAGAGGCCTCTATACGCAGCATGAATTGTGTGAATTGAGTAATGCTGTTATAATTAAGCATATTAATTGTTGAGTCCAATCCTGAATTCCATATAGAGGCCAAATCCCTGTTGGCTGGAGCAGGAGGTCTGCCTTAATAAGAAGCTCCAAGATTTGCCTTGTCTATAACAGCTTATCTAGAAAACCTTTCATCCCCAAGTGCCGGAGAAGCTATTTACCGTATTTTCTCAAATATGACGTGCATGTTTCCTCCCAGCTGCTGGAAATTGGGGGGAGTATTTTAAATGAGGTAATGCAGGGAGCAGAGGGCCTGATCCTGCAGGAGACACCGGCTTCTACTATGTTCTTCAGCTAAGCGGTAAATAATGCAGCCACAGGTGTTTGCTCCTTCCCCCCTCCCTGCCCCTGAAAAAAAAATCATATTATTTTCAAGGAAAGTAACACCCCTTTTTTTTCCCCCCCTTCATTTGGCTCTCCAAAAACAAGGTGTCATTTTTTTCTGGGCTATATGGTATGTGAGAATATATGGTGTATGCAGATATCCTTTTCACCAGAGATGAAACGCTTTCATATCTAGGATAGGGCAGAGTAGCCATTTGGGAGCCCAGAGCAACCCTTCACGGCAGGAGAGGAAAGGAAATGAAGACCACCAACTCCAGCTGAAAGGTTAGAAAGGGATGCATGGAGTTACCCAGCTGGAACAAGACCTAGACACTGGGGTGAGCAATGCTGGAGCTTGGCGCTAAGAACGAATGAGTCCGTGTTTGCAAAACCCATCGGAGAAGCTTGCGATATTCCTTCAAAACAGAGAAACCAATGGTGTGGTTTTGGGAACTAAGCAATTGCTGAGCAGGCAGTCATTTGGAGCAGACCATCCTGATGTGCCACCTACCAGCCAATAAGAATATGGACTACGGGCTGAAGGTAGCGGGTTGAATAAACTCAATGTTATCATGTGCCGCAGGATGCATACGCAAGCCTGCACATCTGGCACCTGCATCCATGGACGGGCTGGAAGTTTGGACAACAGGGGCTGTGCAAAGCGTTTCCATTCAGGCTCCAAGCTCTGGTGGAAAGGGATCCTCTTGCTCTTCCTCCAAGGACAATAGGAAATGAGATTGTTGGTTTAGATGAGGGCCCCCACGTGTCCCCGATGGAGCTGTTAGCTGGGTTTGAAGGGGAGGCTTGTAGAAGAGTGATGTGACACAACTGGGTCAATGAAGCTTTCTGCTTAGACCATAAGGGAATAAAGGTCTTTGGGGCTCTGATTGGCTGACTGAACCTTTCCTATGTCATCTAATTGCCCATGAAATTGCAGCCCATACGGTTAACACATTAAATGGGATAACATTACACTCTTTAATCCACATCTGAGACAAAGCAGAGATCAGGAGTAATCCCCCTTCTTGAAAAGAATTAAAACTAAATATTATGACAGATTAAATGTTCTTCAGGCTTTCAACACCGGGGGAGATAGGGGATGGGAGCGTGCACCTGTGATGGTGTTTTCCCTTTCCTTTGCTCCTGTGGCATCACTCGACATAGCTTGCTTTTGTATCGTGTCTCACATAGAGTCATACAACGTAACCTTAAAGGACTTGACTCCGTTGTTACTCAATATTTCCACTAGCAAAGCAGGTGCAAATCTACCTGAATTAGGAGTTAGAAACTGTATGAAAAAAACTTAGAAGACCCCCGGGATCAGAGCCATAGATACTAGAGATACAAGAGGACTCTTAGACCATATGCTTCCCATCCCAAGACCAGTGCAAACTTGGTCACTCCCATCCTTCTTCCAGTGCTTTGTCCATTGAGTCTTCAACCAGTAGTGAACTGAAGTAAGACTCATTTTAATTTGGCCTATTCATTTGTTACACCTAGATAAATTCCCTAGAGTGCCCCCCTCATTGGTGTATATTATTGAGTTGACCAACCCAAGTTAACTAAATTGGGTTAAGTTACCAGTAAAGAGGAGGCATCTTGGGTTAGCAGCTGGAATTAAAGCCATAAGGGGACCTAAGGTTGAGTTTGAGCTGCCGAACCCGCAACCAGACTGCCAACTTACCCTGCTTGGTTCGCATATCATCAAAGTTTTATACGTGCAAACAGGACAGTCAACAACAACACAATAATCCCACCTTTTTTCATTTCTGGCCAGTCAAAAAGCAATGTTGGATTTCTTCATTGATGTTAGCCTTCTGCAAGAGATGGCTTCCCTTTCCATTCACAGCTGTGTTTTATGCCCTCGATGCCTCCTTTAGCATGATCTATTTTAGCCCAGACTCTTCCCACTTCTGCCCTGTCTCTCTCTGAAATTCAGATGAAGCATCTACAGCCCGCACTGTGCCACTGTAATAATCATAATAAAAGAAAAGAGGGAGAAAATTAAGTGGGTTGACGCTGTGTGAACGGGAAGGTTAATTAGAAACAGATCCTGCCAGTGGCTTTGCAGCCGTTTTGCTCAGAGTTGATTCCACTCAACTTGTGAATGAGGATGGAGCTCCCTGGATAGGGGATGGGAAGTGAAGGAGGCCTACCAAAAAGGCCGTCAGTACCAGAGTCTCAACCAGAAATGGGTCATCGCTGAGGTGGTGGTAAAGTCTGTGATAAAGAAGTATGAAGGCTTGCCGGTCCCTCTGGATCTCCAGCCTGACAAGTCAAACAGTATTCATCACAGTGAAGTGGTCGTGTAAAAGGCCATCGTGGTCCTTGGGGAACCTATGCAATTATGCATCTATTTATGTTCTTCTTAATTATTAGGTGCTTTCCTGGATGGGGTTGGTATCAGAGCGGTGTCTATGGCTACCAGCAGAGGGGTTATCTCCCTTGCATGAGCAGAGAGGTGTGTGTTCAGGAGACACGGCCTGGAGCTCATGCATCAGGTGACCACACACCGGGCCTCCGGAGATCGGGAATCAACTCACTGTGTCATCTGGAGTAAGCCAATCAGGACATGGTGGCGTTCAAGGGTGTTGAAGTCTCCGGACTCAAACTGAAGTCAGTGGTTGTGGTGAATAGTCATTTTTTTTCTAACTCTCAACCCTTTCATTCCTCGTAGCCTCACCCCCTTTGTCAGCAAAATACCTCTGAGGGGGAGGGATTCTCTCTCAATGGTATCTATACAGCACCTTGCACAAAAGGGCCTAATCTCAGCGTTTCTGGGCATGCCTACACATGACATTTTAATGTGCATTAGCCTAAGTTAGTGTGCATTAAGGGCACACGTCTACATGGTGTAAATAGAATAGTTTACATGGTGTACATGAATAGTTTAAAATGGTGAATTTAAACTATTCACACCTAAATTCGATACCTGCAAATGCAGGTATAAAATGTAGGCACAAATAGTTAAAGCGCATTAATGAACATGTAGACGCATTAAAGTGCACTAACGCTGTCCGTGTGGACTGACTTTGAACTAACTTTAGTCCCAAGTCAGCCCACACACAGCGTTAATGCGCTTAACGCCGGCATGTGTAGACGCCAGCCTAAACCGGCTTAATGCACATTCAGCTAATGCACATTAAATTTAAGCAAGCTTAAATACATGTGTAGACACACACTCTGTCATGCAAATAATGAAGAGCAGCAGCAAAGGCAGCACAGCCAGCTGGACCACTAACATATACAGACAGCCCCAATTAAAGGCTGAATAGGGAGGGGGAAAGCAGAGAGAGGAGAAAGAACAAAGGAAAGATAAGCTTTGAATGCAAGGTCATTTATTGATGGTTGGCAGTGTAAGCTTGAGTTGCAGAGCCCTGAGGGAGTTTGGGGCTCTTAGGGAGTGGGGAAAGATCTGTAGACCAAAAATAGAAGACACTTTGACCTGGAGGTTCCTGAGAGACCTGCTCTGGGAAGGAAAGCTTGGGCAATGCACTCAGAAACATGGGAGTCTTGCTTTCAGCCTGCAGTAGCTATGGTGGAACCATGATGGACAGAGAAGAGTCAATGGCAGCAGTGACTTTTACTCCCAGACCTGCCTGTGTCCGGGGGTCAAGACCTCTGTTACTTTAACATGGGAAAACAGAAGGGTAGAGCTTCATTCTGCTGGGAACAGCCGAGCTAGGGCCAGCTACATCAGGGCCCTGCTACACCTTCATGTTAAAGCTGGATAGAAACCAGCTACACATTTTCAAGCACTAACTTTATAGCTGGTTGGCTCATTTTATACCAGAATAGTCATTGTTATTACAGGATCCTTACTTTGCACTTGTGGCTTGCCGAAATTGGTACAATGATTAACCAGTGAATTGTGCGACAATTACTTTGCAGGTGTGGCTGGTCTACATTTATTGCGCGCTTTACCAGTTCATTGCATGGTATAGGCAATGTGTAGCAGGGCCCTTAGAGTAAAGCAAGCAGGAGAAAGGCCAGATCTCTGTCTGGCAGTAGGTAACCAGGGCTGAGCTCCCGGCAGAGAGGAAGGGGTGCAGCTCAGCTGAGCAGCCGGCTGCCGTTGAGGAGAGCAGGTTGCTCACTGAGGGCTGGTCAGGAGCACATGTCTGAAGTAGGGTGACCACTGTTTCATGCACAAATCTGGGCGGGCATGTGTCCACCCCCAGGATGAGCAGCAGGTGGGATGAGCCACCCCCAGGATGCCACCCCGAGGATGAGCCACCCATAACTCCATCCCACTTCACCCCCCATGCACTGCCCAGGCTGGGCTGTGCCCCAGCCCCTGCCCCACTCCTTCCCTCACCATAGAGGGCCTCAACCTTCCCTCTCCCCCCCATAGACTTACCTGCAGGGAGCTGCTCTCCCTGCTGCCTGGCTGTATTCCCAACCACATGCATGTACACGGGCATGCACATGCACCTGGCACCCCTGCATCCCACTCCCTGCAGCCCCAACCAGCCCCTTGCAGGCTGCAACGCTGCCCACCTGCAAGGGGAAACCCAGATCCCTGCGCGGGGCCATGCTGTCCCAGATGCATGCAGCCTGGGATCGGGGCTTGATGTTCCCATTCCAGGACTGTTCCACCCAGATAGGGATGGGTGGTCACCCTAGACTGGAAGCAGTGGTGCCCGGGGAGACCGCTTGGCATAGGCAGTGCAGGAAGAAGGAGTAGATCCAGCTGGGAGAAGCCAGCTGAGCAGGGTAGGAGCCTGAGGAAAGCCTAGAAAGAGGCACCCAGCTGCCACTGATGATATTTGGGGTTTTGATTATTATGGGCTGCTCTGACCGTAGCCACAATGGAAGGAGTTTCCAAGCTAGCAGAGCAAACTAGCATTCCCTGCAGAGCAGTTTACACTCTGGCCTTGGAGGCCATTTCAAATGGTTTGGAGTGAGGGCTTGGCAGAGGAAACTTCCCCGGCGCCTAATCACCCGAACTGATGCCTGGCCTCTTTTTCCACCCCTCCTTAACTGGAAAGTTTTCGTTGAGCTTGAAAAATCCCCTGGCTACTCAGCATATTCTTTTGCACAGCGGAAGCCAATGGGTCATTATATTGTGGCCGTATGCCGTGCCCACAGTGGCTCCCGCTGGCTCCTTCTGCCTCAATTTCCCCTGCAGCTGGTGAGACGGATCCTCCTAGCAGTCCGGCCATGTACAGCCTGGCACAAACATAGGAGCTTGTAGTAGAGGTCCATCTAGCCAAGCATCCTACCCTTGACGGTGGTCACTGGATGCTTTGCAGGGAGATACAGGACAATGCTGCAATAGGCAGGGGAAGTTTCCTCATAATACAAATTAACTAATGAGTTTTTAATTTCATTTGCCTTGTGTGAGTGCAGAGGGATGCTACTGGATCCAGCAGTCATGCTAGGCTGTGCATGCGCTCCAGTGCCAGAAGTCCTTGTGAACATCTGGTGTAGCCGTGGCGTTCATTGTAATCAGCTGGAGAGGAAATCAGTTAGGATGCTAGACGTGGGTGTGAGAAACCTAGGTTCAAATGCCTGCTCTGCTACAGACTTCCTGTGTGACCTTGGGCAAATCACTTGAGTCTAGATCCAGCAACAAGGGCTTGGTTCCCTTGCTGCCTTGGAGAAGCCGCGGCTAAGGAAGGAGCCTCGGCTTCACATGTTGGCGTGTGAGGGTGTTAAGATCCCTTGGAGTAGGCCCACAAAAGCCACCTGGTAAGCAGGGAGCTACCTCAAAGGGCCACCAAGAAACACTGAGGAGGATGGTATCATTGAGGTACCTCTTGGCTTGTGGGTCTTCAAACCAAGAGCTCTCTCCTGGAGTTACATGTCTAAGCCAGCCCTTTCTCACAAACCCAACCAGAGGAGGAGGTGGTGACCCCTTCCCCCTAATAGCTCCATGGTTGGACCACTCACCCAGGTTCAAATCCCTCCCCTGCCTCAGGGTCTTGAACCCACCTCTTATTCCTCTTGCCCCGGGAGACACACATAGCTGTGCTCTGCGAGTGCCTGCTAGGGCCCCACAGGTCAGGGAACCAGAGAAATGCCTCATCGGTGAATCCCACAGGCCTCAGTTTTGGGTCAATCCCTGAGTTTCTCAACAATGTCAAGACCTGGATGGGATCTAGACCAGCACCTAGAGGTCTCTGAGGTGTTTTCAGGACTGCTGCCTGCAGGCGATAAGGATCCCTATGTTGGATTTGGATGAGGAACTCCCTCCAAGGGGCCACTTTAAGCACCTCAAATCCTTATTGTGCATGCAACCCTTCACTTCCTTAGTTCTTCAGCTGTAAAATGGGCATATGTCAAGTGCTGCGCCATGACACACCCAGATGCCGTGGGACTAGGGGCCATCTCTGTACCTGTAATAGGTAGACTCTCTGCAATCCTGCCAGTCTGTTCATTCAAACATACATAGACCAACATCATATGCATCTATTGCAGCAGTTGTTGCCATTGATAAATATTTCATCTGCCAATCAGCACTGAATTTGCATTTGTGACTGAAAAAAAAAACTTCAGGCATGGCCTACCAAGTTCTGCCATTTTCAGTGATTTGAAATAGTGCCTAGTGTTTCTTTTTATCATCAAGGCTTTTTTGATACCCATTTTCTTCACCCCCATTGAAGCAGCATCATTGTACACCCAAGGGTGCTGTCATATGTGAGCATGTACGTAATATTTCCTTGCCCACAGAAAGGATAAGGACGTTTGCACCATGTAATGATAGTGGTTTGTCATCCTGAGTTGGCGGACTCCAGTTGTCATGTTTCTTTGGTCTAATGAGCATGTCTTCTGTTCACAGGTCACCGATGCACGGTCTGGGAGAGAGTGCAGGCTCCTGCCTCCGTTGTGCCTGGGGGTACTCACGTTGACCATCTCTCAGGTTCATGAGCAATAGAAGGGTATTATAACCACTGAAGATACTGCAAGGGTGAATAAGAGAAGAACTGATTCCATGGGAAGGGATAAAACAGAGGCTGAAATATGGTAACAATTGCACTCTCAATAAACCTACGGGGAAGAAGCTGCATTTGTTCCACCCTAAAGAGCAGTCACTTACCTTCATTTTCTGCACATTGCTATTGTATATCGTGCGTCAATCTGTGCAGTGCTCTCACTGAATAGGTATTTCAAGACTTTTCTTTTTTCCCTTGAATACGTATCGGAGGAAAAATCTTCTAGCCCCCCCGAGTACTATTGCTTAAAACATGGATGTAACTGTTCTTGTAGTATTATTATTTGATTGAAAACAATTTTCACGCAACACCCTTGATTCATCTTTTTTCCCCCATTGCTTCATATGGAAATAGAGGCATAAAAAAGAGAGAAGTGTTTTGTCCAAGGTTACATTATGTGTGATAAAGGCGGATGGTTTCTAAGCATCAAAATAGATGAAAAGGTATGCTGTGGTAACTGTTTCACATACCAGCTCTTTTCCCATCATAAATGGAAGCTAATCTATGGTAATTTAGCCCTATTTCTTTCAGGGATAAATGCCACCATGAAGAGCACGCATCAACTGCAGGTGCTTCTTCAGCCTGGAGAAGGGTATTTGTACCCGAAAGCTTGCAAAGAAGAATTTTTCCAACTATTTAGTTGGTCTAATAAAAGATATCAGATTAACCCAAAGAACCATGTCTAACCATTTAGTTTTGACATATCATGGGATAAGAGCAGTCACATGAAACCATTACCACTGACCAGCTTCTGTATAGTAATCCTCCCACTCCTTTAATTTGGGATAATTAGTTCCACTGTCTGCATCCTAATGTAGCACTTCTACAGCGCCAAGCACCCTAGGTCCCATTCTTCCAAACCATACCATAATAAATAACAAGTTAGGACCGATACCCAACAGCGCTGGTGTCCAGTCTTCTTGTTTTACCCATGCATCAATTCTGCCTTGCTTGAAAATGGCATGAGGTTGATGGTAGGAAGAGACTGGAAGGGAGCATTTGGGTCACTGGAGCAAAGAGCAGTAATGGCCTTGACTAAAAGAAGGAAAACCCAGCCACCCAACCCACTCCCCAAATCCCAAGAAATGCTTCTACCAAAATGATCGAACATGGTGAAGCACCAACCACAACACCTTCTCCTGTCTTGCCCGGAGGGCATTCAGCATGTCCTCAGTCATTTCTTGAACACATAGCTTGGGCCAGAGGAACATTTACTTGGAAGACCTCAACAGGTAGGAAGAGCCATGGGGTCGCTCCATGCTCATTAGCCTCAGGTACTAACCAACACGTACGTGAAACTAAAGCCTCCCTCTCCTGTGCACTGGGTAGAGAGAGGTGGTTAGCTATGTTGGTCTGAAGTCAGGCAGAAGGCAGGGCAAGGTGGCATCTTGGAGACTAAATGGTTCATAAAGGCATGAGCTTTTGTAGGCAACAGCCTGCTTCATCTGATACTAGCGGTTTTTCCTGTGTACTGCGAGAGGAGCCCTGCACGGCATATCAAGAAAAAACACCGAGCATCTAAAATGAGCGTTTTTCTCTTTGCAAATCTTGTCTCTGCTGCTCTATAAACCCGGGTTTTAGGTGTCTAATTTTGCTGGCATGGCTGCCTTTCTAATCCCGCTCAGTGCTTGTGTATGCCAATGTTTCTATTGGCTCGTCTATCCTTAAATCCTGACCTTGGTTCAGGCCAAGAGCGAGACTCCACAGAGGTCTCAGGAAGTTTCCAACAAGGGGAGCATGAGGAAAAATCTGCAGAAAGCACGGCCTGAAGGAGTAACACAGCTCTGATTGGCACAGCAGTGTGTTTGTTGGGGCAGAGGGGTGGCCAAAGTTATGATGGTGTTGAGATACGACACAAGGGAAAAGGTCAAGGCTGGATGAAGGGATGGAGCTTGGCAGGTGTCTTCCTTGTGATGTGACATGACGGCATGAAAATACAGGTGGCACCGACAGGTCCAGCGCAGTCAGGGGAAAAGCATCCATGTAAGTACCCCTGGGGTGACCTCAGATCAGGTTGGAGGGTCCAGATTTGCTCACCGAAGACATGAAGCCAACACCCGTGTGATGCGGTACTCCCTTAAACCATGCCCAGCACATTCGAAGCCATGCATGTCCTTACCAGTGGCTTCAGCCTCGCACCCATCACCCATCACCAAGTGCAGGAGACCTGTATCTTTGAGTTCAGGGGCTCAAGTCAACAGCCAGGAAGACGGATTTCCAAATCATATTAAAGAGAAGTTAGGCTAGAAGGAATGCTGCAAAATAGCCTTAGAGAGATTGGATGACAAGGAAGGTGTAAGCAAGGGTGCCGGAGAGATTGGGATGGGTCCTTCTCAAGCTTCATGACTAAAGCACTCAACCTTCATGCGCTTCCTGCAAAAAAAGTCCCTAGGAGATCTGTGAGCTTTGGCCTTCGCTCCAGTCCACCCTCTCTGCACGTAGGCACGGCCCGAAGCAATGACTGGTGAAGGGCCCGGCAAACCTGGTGTGTCTGGGTCCTGCTGGCTATCGTCACTGCCCAAATGCAGCAGTGACAGGCGCATGAGAAATGCAAAGCGAAAAGCCAGGGAACCTGTGAAATGACTTAGCAAAGACGACTCTTGAAATACAAGTCACGAACACAGGCCGAGAGATGCAGCTTATCTTGTATTGTCTTGCATCTTGGAGCCGCGTAGACTGGGATCTGTGTGTAGCATGGATAACACATGCCCAGAACAGGTGTTGAACCTAGGTCTTCAGTCCACCGCCTTCCTCCCCAAGCCATCTTTCCTCTCCATGCCCCATCAACTTCAGCATACCTGGGGCAGGAAACACATGTTCTCGCAAGGAGGAGCATCGTTTTTAATTCCCTTGTTCCAGCTGTTAACTCACTTGCCCCTGCAACTGGGGAAATGAATCACTGATGTCTTCTGCTTGCTAAATGGTAACAGCCCTGTGGAAAAACCCTAATAAGATATTAATCTTGCCCTGCTCTTCTCATTTAGACAGCTACAGCCCTAACTAGTCCCAGAGTGGGGTTTTTCAGGGTCTTAGTAGTAGAGTCAAACCTCTCTCCAGCCTTTCCTGCAGGCTAGCTAATAGCCAGCAGAAAACTCATGTCCCCAAGGCTTTGCTCTGCTTTGATTTTCGTGCATCTTTGCTTTTATGTGACATGGAAAAAATAAAATAAGGGG